>NC_072388.2:99754943-100125777 GCF_028885625.2 Pongo pygmaeus
GGGATGGTGGCAAACCTTTGGCCACCTTGGCAGTGATAAAACACCAGCCTTTGGTCTCTGGCCAAAATCTGCCTCTCTGGGGGCCCACCCCATGCCTGGCATCCTGAACTTGCTCTTGGGCTATTTAGAATCAACCTGATCCCTCTTATCCACCCAGACTCAGTTTCCCTACCTGGTAAATTGGGGCCAGCTGAACAGGCTGACATTCCCTGACAAACAGCCTGTCGTTCTATTGCCGCCTGCTACAAGTGCACCTTTCACTTTCTGCAAACAAAACAAAACAAAACAAAACAAAACAACAAAAAAAACCTCTGCTGCTTCCTGGCATTCTTGGGGCTCGCTCATCCGGGGGTGGACCAAGGGTGGGCCTCTTTTCAGGGATGCCGGCGCTGTGACCTCCCCCAGGGCCCATCTCCATCGGGGCAGCTAGAAGGGGAGAAGCCGGCTTGAGTTCCCACTCCCCAGGCGCCTGCCACTTCCAGCGCAGAGGCAATTTGCTTTCATTATGAAGGCCATGGCAGAGTCTGTTTGCAGAAGGACTAAGCTTCTCAGTTGCCTGTACTGCGGGGAAAATTTTCCTTAATTATTTTTTTATAGCCTAACTTTTGTGTGAGAGGGTTTGTTATTATCCCTGCCTCGCTTGAGAGTCGTAAGCCCGCAAGAAGAACCATAAATAAAACTTTACTTAATATTCAAAGTCTGCACGATGAGATGATGGATGGGGGGTGGGCAGGCGGCCCCCCCACGTCAGCGGAGGTGCACCCGGCTTTCTGCCGGAAGGCAATTACTTTCAGCTCCTTGTAATCAGAACTGCTTCCTACCTCTGCGTTTTGTTTTTCCAACTTTCTCATTTAAAACCGGGATGGGTGACGTTGTATCCCATTTGTATTGTGTCGAGGGAGATTACTTGGAGCGCTGCTGTGCCCAGAGCCACTGGGATGGCAATATTTTACCTGAGAATCCACCTCTGAAACATTGAAGCACGGCGGCAGCAAAGGCAGGGCCATGATTTGATCCCCAGATTCTGAAGCGTGGGGGACAAATGCCTGGCAGTGGAATTAATTTTTCTTGAGGAATAGAAGAGCTATAACTTTTCCCTCTATTATTTCAAAACCTGGAAGCTGACTCTCTAGGGGCCTGAGCTACCACAGGTAAAGTAGAAATGGAGGGGGCTGTCATGGAATACACCGGGGTTCTTGATTCCTCTTCTGCAGGGATGTGCTGTGTGACCTTCTTCAAGTTCCCGACCCTCTCTGGGCTGCAGTCACCTTATTCAGAAAATGGAGAGGCTAGGCAAGAAAATGATGCTAATCTCACCCTTTTCCGAGCTGGCATTTTATTGAGCACCTACTAGGCGCTGGGCATTTTGCTAGGCCCTTCGTGCACACTGCCATGAGAAATCCACAGCAACCCCAGAGATGGGTTCATCAATAACTCACCAGCAAATACTTCCTGAGGCCCCACTGTGTGCCGAGCATGGGCATAGGTACTGGGCACACCTTGATGAACAAGGGAGGTAAAGATGTGACTCTCCTAGACCTTTCTGTCTAGAAGAGGAGATGGAGAATAAACATGGAAACAAGCGAGATCATTCTGGAGAAAATGCAATCAGATGATGTGCTAGATGGTAACAGAGAGAGGCCGCATGAGAGAGAGGGCCGTGACAGCCTCTCTGAGAAGCTGAAATCCAAGCAGAACCCGAAAGACGAGGAGAAACTCAGATACATAAAGACTGGGAAAAGCATTCAAGTAGAGGGAACAGTGTGTGCAAAGGCCCTGAGGTGGGTGCAATAGATACCACAGGCCCCCTCACTCGAGACCACTCCAAGCACCTCCTGCCCTCTTGTGCCACAGAGCTCAGAAAGCTAAAGCAATGTTCCCCAGAGGTCCTGTGGCCAAGGTCCTGCATGGGCCTGGGTGACCCCTGCAGAAACTTCTGAGCAAGACTGAGCAGGGAAAGAAAGGCCATGTCAGAAAACCACCCTCCAGTGAGCATGGAGGCAGAGAGTCTCATCCTGGCATCCCAGGTGCTGAGCAGAGCAGACAGCAGCAGAGGGGCTCCCTAGAGCAGCTGGGGGCCCTGCCTGTGCCGTCGCTCTTTCCCCTCCCTGCCCTCTGGTCTGACATCCCATTGGCATCACACACAATGCCTCCCCGAGGCGCTTTTGTGCACAGAGCAGGTCAAAGTGCCAGAGAATTAGATCCTGTCCTCTTGGGAACAGCCCTCAGCCAGCAGTGAGCCCTTAGGAAGATGCTCCAAGTTCTGTCCTCCCCAGGTCCAGAGGCCCTGGGATGGAGCGCCATTGTGGAAGCAGTGACAGCTTGATGAAGCTCCCTGGGCTGGCCCCTTCCTCCCTGCCTTGTTCCCCGTTCCCTGCAGTCCTGCAATCACCTCCCAAATAAACCATGTGCCCTTGCTGGAATCCTTGTCTCTGGGTCTGCGTCTGGGCACCTGCACGGCACGTGCTTGTGTGTTTCTCTCAGCTGATTTTGTTCCCACATGGGCAGAGTCAAGCTTGGTTTCCTGGAGATCTCAAAAGGCTTCAGGCACCCCCGACCAGCCCCATTCTGATGAAATTCATGAGAGGGGATCCCGATGATGACAATTAAGACCTGCTGGATACTTTAGGTGTCTACTCTCATCAGCCCCTCTCTCCAGGCAAGCTCATGAGACTTGGGGATGGTGCTGTCCTGGCTCTTGGGGTGATGGATTCTCAGGCTCCTGCCTTGGTCCTGGGCTGGCCCATCTGGACCCAAGATCCCTCATCCTTTGGTAAGTGTGCTCTTTGCAGGAACTGAAAAGGTTAATGGGGCTTCCGCAGGCTCCCAGCCAGCTGCTAGGTAGCAGCTTGGACAGCCAGACGATGTAGCTCATTAGGTAGCTGATTACAGACGAGGACGGCAGCATTATCTCACTCCTCAGGCGGAGACGCGGCCACGAGCCGGCTGCCCTGCCAGCCCTCTGACAATAGCGTCTCGTTGTTTGCTTAGCTCAGGCAAACATGCTGCTCTGTACCTGACCGGGGGTTGGGGGCTGGGCTCAGGGACTCAGAGGAGGAAGCAGCTCAGCTTCTCTCCAGGGGCACCCAGCAGACAGTGAAAGCACGAGCCAAAGCCCCTGGTAACAGGAGACAGAGGGCTCCTGCTACCCTGGCCGCCCTCGATCCGCCCTCGACCCGCAGATACGGGGGTGGGAGCCCACTAACATCCTGTGACCGACACCGGCAGGCAGCGAGAGATGGGAGGGAGAAGAGCGAGCCCAGGGTCCCCAGGGCTTAGTGAAGCTGTGGAACCAACACCAGCAACTGTCCACCTCCAGGTTTCTCTCTAAGTGAGAAAAAAAAAAAGCCTCGTGTGTTTAAGCCGACATGGATTGAGTTTGCTGTAACTTGCCTCCAATACCATTCCTAATTGATAAGCTCATGTGCTGGCCCACAGAAGCAATCTGAACAAATTCTGAAAGTTTAAATCACTTGAGTCATGTTAAAAACAGTGCGGGGTCTCCTTTATGTCCTCAGGAAACAACCTCCTCCAGGCCCCCACCCAACCTTGGCCATCCCTTGGTTAAAGCACTTTACCACATTGTCATATACACGAGCAGCACGTGCTTTGGAGTGTGAGCTCTTGAGGCCAGCCCAGGGCCTGGCACAGAGCCCGACTTGGGGAGATGGTCAGATGGTGTTTGTTGAATGACTGAATGGTGTGCATGAATGAGTGAAATGGGATTCTCATGAGAAGGGCTGATTCAAGACCCTTTCCAGTTCTGTGAGTCCACAATGCCTCGCTGAATTTGGGGCTGGTGAGGGAAGAACTAGGAGTTGAGTTAGTGCTGAACTAAAGCCCTGGTTTGTGGTGTTTGCCAATTTCCCTGGTGTAAATACTCCCACCGTGCCTGGTTCAAGCTGCCAAATGTTTAAAAAACAGCTCACAAGATCTCTTGAAAATTTAACTGCGGGTTCTTACGAGCCAGTCAAGCCATCTCCAGCCCCGCATTTATTTCTACTCATTTTCCTTCCTTCCGAGCAGGAGGCGCGAGGGAGTCCATCTCTGCAATGGAGACTGAGGGGGAAAGGGGCCAGAGGGTAGGCATGCAGATGTAGTAAGGGGCTTGGAGTTTGTCCTAAGGGCAGTGTGATTTATTTTTAAGTGTGTTCAGATTGGCATTTTACTGTGCTTCTGAGTAGTGCAGAGAGGTGGGGATTAGAGCCAAGTTGCCATAGGCAGGCAGGGGAGCTGGGAGGCTGCTGGTCCCATCCCAGTGGAGAAGGAGTGGGGGGTTAGGAATTGCTGAGAAGTGGCAGAGCTGTAGCCTCATGCTGGCCTGACCGTGGCTGGCCCGGGGGCTGTTACAGGAGGGTGACCCAGCGGGGCCACTGCGTGAATGCTGGTGCCATTTTCTGATGAAAAAAAATATGGGAGGAGAAGTAAGATTTAGGGGAAAGAAGAGGAAACTCTTGCCTGCCTGCCCATTTTCCTCCTGAATTCTCCCCTTTGGGGAGGTCTGGTCTGGGGCCTGGAGGGCTCTTGCATAAGGCACAGCCTGCCATTTGGTTAGTAGGGCAAGGGGTAGAGGAATGGATGAGAGGTTAAGCAGACAGATACTGACTATGGCTGTGTGTGTACAGGGACTTCTGGAGGGTCCTGACATGAGGAGATGCAGTAAGGACACTCCACAGTGCCCGCTGCGGAAACAAGGGACCCAGCTTGAGACGTGCGACAGGTCAACCCTGAGAGGACTTCGAACGCCAGGGAGCAAAATGAGTGTGACAGCAAGCAACCTGCGGTCCTCCGGCTGGGACCCTGGCTGGGCTCTGAGATGCTTCCCACTGGGTTTGGGGGGCTGCACAGGCAGCCAGAAGGCCAGCTCAGGGCTTTTTCTGGGGGCACATGACACAGTCGTTTCCCAGGCCAGACAGGTACACAAGATTAATAAGGCCAACACGCTCTCCCGGGGGTGTGCAGCTGAGCTAGCCTTGCTCCAAGTGAACCATCAATCACTCCCCCCTAATAGCTCTGCAGGCTGCCACTCTCCCCACCGAATTTAAAGCAAGAATCCAGGCTGCTGGGAGGAAGATGCTGCAGCCCCTAACCACCGTAATTATGAAGTCTTGGTGGGGAGAGATGCTTATCTTCAATGTTAAGTGAACAGAGCAGGAGACCAAATGTCCTGCCTGCATGTGTGCGGCCATGTGCAGAAACGTCTGCCTGGAAACAGGGCTGCCTGAGACCCTGTCACTTTCAAAGTGGGGATGGAGAAATGGGCCGGGGTACTTCTTACCATTAAAACTGCAATTAATAATACTGATACTTTATTCTTTTATTTTAAAATGCTATCTTTTCTCTTTACCTTAAAAGGAATCAGTTCACTGTGAAATAGGTGGGAAATATATGAACACAAAGAAGGAAATTGAGACCCCCATAAGGCCCTGCCGCAGGCTGATGACCAGGATGGGGGTTTTTGTTATGGGTTTTGCCCCATGGCTACGTGCATGCACACTTGCTTTGCATTGTTGTTTTTACATAGTGGAGATGATTCACTGTATTTTTAATATGTATTTTTAAGTAAGTGACTAGTCCCAGGGGTGGGGCTGAACTGAGAATGCACATTTTGTTAATTTGACCAGTAAATCCGATTTTCAAATTCCCCTTACAGGGAGAGAAAGGAGAATATTTTGCTCACTTTCAATCGTTATCGACTCATCCCCCCAAAGCCGGCAATATCGACCCTGCCTTCCAACACACTTCCGGAGCTTGTCTGGCACACGGGGTTGATGCTGGGTGCTCCAAGGGGGCTGGAGCCCTCACCCCGGCTCACACTGGCCTGAGATGAAGAGGCAGCTACAAAGTGCTGAGTCTCAGGTGGTGTCCCTGGAGGAGGCCTCTCTGTGGTTCTTCCAGCTGTAGTTCTCTGTGGCTTAGAACGTCAGAACTAAGGTTGGTGAAGCTCTGTCCTGGAAAGGCATTCTGGGTGGGGGAATGGCCTAAACAAAGGTGGGGAGGCAGGAGCGCAGATGAGGAGGAGGCAGGCAGCCCGCAGTTCAGCTGGCTGGGAACGCAGCCAGCTTTTCTTTGGGTGTAGTCTTTTGCGCCCGGGTCTTTCTGAAGAGTTACTTGGACTCTGAAGAGGCTCCCTGGTTACTCCCCACTTTTCCTCAAAGCTCCAGCGCTGCTTCCTCTGGGAAGCCTTCCATGGTTTCTCTGACGGAGACACTCCCCTACTCCAGGCCTGCAGCACTCACCTGCATCTCACACTGCGATGCAAAATTTGTGTGATTAATGGGTTCAAATGTGCCCCCCTCCCCTGGACTTTAAAGGGTGCTGGAGCTGCTGGCTTGCTGTTCCCAGTGCCAAGCCCAGGGCCTGCGTGCTCAGCCATATGGAAGGAAGGTGCTCACAGTCTCCACAATCTATCAACTCACCCTGTGGGTGGAGGGACCGTGACTGTGGCCCCCACACCCCTGCCCCTCAAGCTCCTGCCTGGCTGGAGCGCCCGCCTGGACCTGCCTGGCCTCTCACCTACTTTGTTGTGAGGTTCTAGGCATGGAGATGAGTTTCTAGTGACTCTGGTTTTTTTTCTTCCCTTTTTTCCTGGTGATCTTTCCATGTAATTAAAAGACAGCTATTTGGCTGGGTGCGGTGGCTCATGCCTGTAATCCCAGCACTTTGGGAGGCCGAGGCGGGCGGATCACCTGAGGTCGGGAGTTCGAGACCAGCCTGACTAACATGGAGAAACCCTGTCTCCACTAAAAATACAAAATTAGCTGGGCGTGGTGGCAGGCGCCTGTAATTCCAGCTACTCGGGAGGCTGAGGCAGGAGCATCGTTTGAACCCAGGAGGTGGAGGTTGAGGTGAGCCAAGATCGCGCCACTGCACTCCAGCCTGGGCAACAAGAGTGAAACTCCATCTAAAAAAAAAAAAAAAAAAGACAGCTATTCTAGGAGACGAGGCAGCCAGAAGCAGAAACGCTGCTCTCTGCTTATGTGTGTGGAAATTTATTGTCTAGAGTACAGAATTCCGCTCGAGGCTCCGGTGTCAAAACAGACTCTGGGGTGAAGACCCGGCCCAGCCTCCCTCCTCAAGCCTGCTCTGCGCCCACCGTTATCCACGTGGTGGCTTCCTGAAGCTCTTGCTGCCCCACTGGGTGAGGTGACAGCCTCCATTTCTTGAGGAGCACTAACTCTGCCAGTCTGATGACATCCATAGAACCTGTGGGCCTCACGCCAGGGGGCAACCCAGGCTGACAGCTGTGGTGTCCACCTGGAACCTGCCCTGGAGGCCTTGGAAGTTGTGAAGCCCATACTCCTTCCCCCGGGCATGCTGCTGGTGGTGGGTGCCCCGGGGAGCGCAGCGGCACAGCTCCCACCTCCCTGACACAGAAGCCCAAGCCTGTGCTCCTGCCTGGCCTGGCCGTTTGAGAGGCCCCTTCCTTCCCCCAGAACCGGAAACTCCAGGCAATGTCAAGGTCATGCCTAGCCTGGAGGAAGTGCCTGTAAGCGGCCCAGCCCAGAGCACGGCGGGTGCAACCCCCAGTGGAGAGAGCAGGGTCCAACTTCCAGTACCCACTCATTGGCCACGTGCCTCTAGCACAAAGCTGTCTTTCACCCCACTCTGGTCTACAGAATCCTGGGAAATATATTTTCTGGTTGGAAATCCTTTGTTAGTTGGGCCTTCATGGTACTGGCATCTGTGAGTCCCTTTCGGCACCTCTGGGAATGGCCCCCCCAAACTTGCTGAGTCCCAGGGTGGAGGGTTAGGAGGCCTGGCTGGCCTCGGAGCTTCTGCCTGGCCAGGCCTCCGCCCCTTGGCTCACCACAGCCTGCAGCTGCTGAGGATAATGCATGCGCTGGCCCGGGCCCAGCTCCCCTAAGCCATGGAGAATTGCAGTTTAGCAAGTTTGTCAAATCCGCCTGAGGCAGGAGCCCAGAGCCACATCTGCAGCATCCAGGCATCCCAGCGGCTTCCTTATCACGTCCGCCTCCACCCAGGGCCTCTTCCCACAGGCCTGGATTAGGCCCCCGGCAGCTGGGCAGGGGTGGGGGCCAGCGGAGCAGGGGATGCTGAGCTGGGGGCCCAGGGCCCCAGCCAGAGGGGCCCAGGTCTGCTCTGCCCCCACTTCCTTGTGTGGCCCTGAGGAGGGAGATGCAGCCTTCTGGGTGGATGGATCCTCCTGCCCATCCATGGGGTCCTGGAGGTGGCAGCCACAGCTGGGCAAACCCGTACCCCCAGGCCAGGAAAGAGCGGCTGGGCAAGGCTCACGCTGAGAGACCCAGGGGTGGCTCGAAGGCTGCTGGGAGAGCTCAGGCTCCTCGGGAAGGGGGTGGGTAGAGGGAGCATGGACAGTGGGCCCTGTGCCAGCAAAGCACAGCATCTGGAGGAGGGTGGAGGCAGGAATGCTGTGGGGAGGTGGCGGGCAAGGTCTTAAGAGCCACCCTATGTTGGTGACGCTGGGTCTGGTGAGCTGCTGGGCTGGAGCAGGAAAGCCAGGAGGGATCTGAGGCCTGGATAGGGGGCAAGAAGTCCCCTCCCCTGCATTCTCAGCCTGGAGCCCAAGGATGTGGCATTCAGAGGCACCTGTTTGGACCATCAAAGCATCTGTGAGGTCTACCAGGCACTTCCATGGCTGGGAAACATCAGTGGCCCCTTCCCCAAGAGGAACACTACAGGCTTCATGAACCACGGGGCCGAAGGGCCCAACCACTCCCTTTAGCCTCTCAGGGTAAGCCCAGCCAGGCTGCTGGGGCATCCACAAGGTCCCAGATGCCACCCAGCAACTTGCTTACCTCCGGGACTAGAGAGCTCACTACCTCATTGAACGTCCATTCCTTTGTGGAGGAGGTCTCATAGCTAGGAAAGGGCTTTCTAGTACTGCTCCTGGGCCACAGCGCAACTGGAGGTGGCAATCATGACCTTCTGGGCCTCTTTCCTCCAAACCAAGTCTCAGAGCTTCTCCCATCTGTTCCTTGCAAGACCCACCTCAGTGCCCTCTCCTGAACAGGCGTCAGTTGTCATTTTCTCCCAGGACTGAGTGTTAGTGCCTAGGTATGGTCTCTCACCTCCCCAGCTATGAATACCATGCTCCTGTTAATTAAGCCCTAGGCGATCTGTGTTTTTTTGTTGTTTTTTTTTCTGATTGATCCATCACCCCATTGAGTCTTGCAGGGTGGTGTTGGTCCTTGGGGTGGTAATTGTGAATGAAGCAGGGGGACGACACATCCAGCTTGGGGAAACAGGCCCAGAGGGACAAGACCTAGCTCAAAGTTACACAGTTCATGGATGGCAGGGCTCAGGGGACAGCCACGCTTCCTGACCTCTGCCAGCAGCCTGCCCAGCCAGCACACGGTTCCTCCATCTAGGCCGAAAGACGGGCCTATATCCATTCTCCCTCCTCCCTCCACCCTTCCCGAGGCCCTCTCAACCCTCAGCCAAGCCAGGGAAGGTAGAACGTGAGCGCCCCGTGGGTCCTCAGATGGTCTTGATTACCGACAGAAGAAGAAAGGCCTTTGCCCTGTGTCCTGCTAACTGTTCCAGGGAATCCAGTGCGTCCAGAGGCCTGGGGGCCAAGGTCTCACGCAGCTGACCGCGTCCAGCACGTTCTGCAGACTCCGGGTGTTCCCAGAGATTGCTGGGCCTGCACATTCCTTCCTGCTGAGGGAACTCCCCAGCAAGGCAGAGAGGGGCGGCCAGCTCCAGGAGGGCCTTGTGGTGGGAAAGGAAAGAGCTTGTGTCCAAAGGAAAGAGCTTGTGTCCACAGGGCGGCTAATGTGCACCAGGTGCTGACGAGTGTCTCTCTTGTGACACGAGAAAGTGGGCGCCACACTCTTCTTCTCTTGCAGAGGGGAATGTGACTTAGAGAGGAGATGATAATGGTGGTCCCCTTCCAGGCTGTTGACAACTGACTTGGTTCACGTGAGAGCTCAGCTCAGAGCCTGGGACCAGTGGGTATTCACCAGGAATTCTGCTTTTGTCCCAAACCACATGGCTAGGTGGCAGCAGACCAGGGATTTGAACCCGTGTTCAGGAGACAACCCAGGGTGGCTCCTTTGTGGTAAAGGCCACGCTGTTTGGGGATGGCCCTCCCTTCCTGCACTGCCACCAGCCTGATCTCCAGCCCAGAGGCTCCCAAGTGGTTACAACCCTGGTTCGAGTGTCCTGAGGACCGGTGGGTGCGAGGCGACAGCCCCTCCCTCCAGTACCTGCTGAGAACGCCTGGCTATGGGAAGCTGAGGATGACCACCCCTGAACTGGGGTCCCCTTCCCTCTGCCTCCCCCCATTGTCAGAGGCCACGTGGGTGTCCTGCGGGCAGGGTTCCGCCACCACCACAGAGGGCTGGCCGGCAGCCCGCAAGTTTCCACCATCTAATAAGTTTTACAAACCTCCAGCCTCATAAAAAACTCACAGTGGCCTGAACAACCATGGCCAAGAGTCTTGTGGGAAAGCAGATGGCCTTGAGGCCAGGCAAAGGCGATCTCGGCCAGAGGCCGCTTCCTGCCTCTACTCAGACCTTTCCTAAGGCTTCAGACGTGACCATGCCCTTGTGGCCCCCTGGATAAAGGCTATGCTCCTCCCTCGAGGGACCGGAAGAGGCCCTCAGCCCCAGCTACCGTGCCCCAGCAGCCCCACACCCTCCTGCTGCCAGTGAACTGTCTCTGCACTCCTGCTGCTGAGTGCAGGCATTTGCATGGGCCTGAATGCCCTTCCTGTCCCACCATTAGGGACACAGAGATAACTGACACTTCCGTATCCCAGAGGGCCCCCGGGGGGACACGGCGGCATGTGATTGGACAGTGATATCACAGGCTCTGACTAGGACCTGAGAGGGAGCAACACGGAGTCCGCATCTGGCTTCTCGTCCAAACGTGGACCAGGGTAGCCAGGGGGCACCCTGGCTGCAGGAAACAGCAGGCTCCAGGCAGAAGGGTCCATGATGCAAACACATCCCTGAGCAGCCCTCTGGGGACTGGAGGGGCTGATGTGGAGAGTGCCTGGAGCAGAAGCGAGGGGGTACGGGTGGGGCAGTGGGCTGAAGGAGTGCATGGGTTGTGGCAGAATTTTCAAGAAGGTGGGAGATGGGGGACACATACATGGAGGCTGATGCTTTCAGGAGAGAGGGACGTTGGGTTTGTGATTCTGGGGTGGGCCTCTGGGTATGAGCTGGGATTTGGGCACGTAAGAGCCCTTGGGCACATGGGGTCTTCAGTGCTAGGAGGATGAGGCCACCAGTAGCATGGCAGGAGGGGAGGGCATGGAGCCAGGACTGGCCCTCAGAGTGGCAGCTTTCGGAGGCAAGGGCAAGAGCCAGGCCTTTGGAGAAAGTCTGGGAACGGGTCTCCAAAGAGGAGGGGGACTCGGGTCCCAAAGCCACAGGAAGAGCTGTTTCAGCAGGAGGGACCAGTCGGCTGCCTGGGGTGGCCACAACAGGAGCAGGGAGGGGCGTCATCAGCCTGGTAACCTGGGTCCTTGGCATCCTTGGGAGTGGGGGTAGAAGCCGGCGGGGGGCAGTGGCATTGGGTGTGAGCAGCTATGAGAAGATGGGGAGGACAGGCTGAGCTGAGGGGAAGGCGGGCGGGGAACTGCCTTCTGCCCCGTAACCCTGATGCTCACAGGGGAACTCCAAGGGGGGAAGGTTCACTCCATCCCCTGCCAGGGATTGTCTGTGGGGGCTCTGGGGGCTCTGCAGGACTTTGAGGGACTCCTGGGGAGGCAGCTGGGGTTGTGGAGGGGATGCTGCTGCCCCCCGGAGCTGAGTTCAGTCCCCATGCCCTGCTCATCACGGTGCAAGCTGTCTGGGCCCCGGCTTGCTCATCTGCACTGCCAAAGCGCCAATGGGAACGTGCCGCGTGCTCCGGGTTGTAGAGAGGACTGGACGCCAAAGGTCCCCACAGGCAGGTTTTTCTGTCCCCGAAGTAGGTGGCCGGAGTCTCATAGCTTCTGATGGAGACTTAGCACTCAGCCTAGACGAGCCTCGGGGAGTCGAAGTATGGGCCCGCCCCTTGGCAGACTCAGAGCTAGCCCTTCTGTAAGTGTGCATTCAATCACATGAAAAGTGCCCAGGTCTGAGGAATCATCTGTTACCCGAGTCTCTTGGCAGCTGTCTCTGCTCAACGTGCTGGAGGGGCTGGGAACCACAGAGGAGCTGGCAGGGGCGGGCCAGCCTCCAGGAGGACCACGGCTTTGGTTTTCCATCTGTAAGTGGGGCTGTGGCTACGTGAAAGTGAGCCTGGAGGCCCGCGCCCCCTGAATCCTGATGAAAGGGTCTTCTGCTGCCCGACTATGGGAGGGAGGGGCCTTATGGACCTGGAGCATGTTGACGCTGCCAGGATCTTCCAGCTGGACACAGAGGCCAGTCTCTCCCTTTGCAAGGGTCTTCCTTCAGCTGGCCTCAAAGAGAGGCTTCCAGGACCAGAGGGAGGGAACAGGGAGAGCCAGAGCCCACCTCCTCCTAACTCTGCCCACATTGCCCACGGCACCTCCGTTTCTACTCTGGAAACCTCTGCCAAGGATTGAAGAGAAGCTGGACCCTCCCAACTCCACACACACTCTGAAGATACGCTTCCTATCTGTGCACACATGATCATAGCAGCATCACACACAGTAGCCAGAAGGTGGACGCAGCCGAGTGGCCACTGAAGGGTGGATGGAGAAATAAAATGTGGTCAGTCCACACGATGGAATACTATTCAGCCCTGAAAAGGAAGGAAATTCTGGCCCAGGCTACAACGTGGGTGAACCTTGAGGACATTATATTGGGTGAAATAAGCCTGTCACAAAAAGTTAAATATGATTCCCTTTATGTGAAGGAGTCAAAATCACAGAGACAGAAAATAGGATGGAGGCTGCCAGGGCTAGGGGAAGGGGAATAGGGAGTTAATATTTTATCTTTTGAGGTTTCAGTTTCACAGGACGAAACGAGTTCTGGAGACAGATAGTGGTGACGATTGCACACCAGTGGACATGTACTTAATACCACTGAACTGTACACTTAAAAATGGTGAAGATGGTAAAGATTCTTTTACTACAATTAAAAAATCAAGATTTAGGCTGGGTGCAGTGGCTCACACCTGTAATCCCAGCACTTTGGGAGGCCGAGGCGGGCGGATCACCTGAGGTCGGGAGTTCGAGACCAGCCTGACCAACATGGTGAAACCTCAACCCTACTAAAAATACAAAATTAGCCAGGAGTGGTGGTGCATGCCTGTAATTCCAGCTACTCAGGAGGCAGAAGAATCGCTTGAACCTGGGAGGTGGAGGTTGCAGCGAGCCAAGATCGTGCCATTGTACTCCAACCTGGGCAACAAGAGTGAAACTCCATCTCAAAAAAAAAAAAATCAAGATTTGTATTTCATTAAGAGTTCATTAAATCAGTCTGGTTCACAATAACTGTGCTTTGCTGTCAAGCTATTACGAAAGATCTCATCAGAAACCTGCATGTCACTCTCCTCTTCCTTCCTTCCTCACCCTCACGCTTGTTGGTCAGAGCCCCCTCTTAAGGGAAGAAAGCCCAGGGCTCCTGGCCTCCAGCCCAGAGCTCCAGGGAAGGGGCTAGCCATGTCTGAGCTGGGGAAGAGGCTGCAGAAGATAAAGATTCTGGGGACATGCTCCAAGCTAGAAAGCCAGGTAAGACTCCCTGACGTCTGCCCAGCAGGACAAAAGCAGACAATTATGGGATGCACCAGAGTCGTGCAGCCCCTTTGGCCCCTGCAATATCAGACGCTTCAGAGACCTGACTGTCTTGCTGTTTGGCTGACACCGGCCTTAGAAGAACAAGCAGGTCGGAGGATGGAATTAATTTCCTAAAATTGAATGTCATGTTGAAAAGTCATCTCAGGATTTCTTGCCAGAGGGAAGGAGAAATGGCCGTTTGGTCTTTGCTCTCTCAATAGCCTGTTGTCGCCTGCCACTTACATCTTTAGTTTTGGGTTGAACTGCATGAAAGTGCCATGTTTTAGGGCAGGAATCAGAAATAAGCACGTTTATGTAGCGTAATTGAATAAAAATAACCATGAAAAGGTGGTTCCAGAGATGAAGGGAAGAAACAAAACAGACCTCGGCTCTCTGTTTTCTGGGGAAGTACCAGTACTGAGATATCAGATCATTTTGCACATAATGACACCCCAGTGCTGTGATGAAATTGTCACCAATGCATTAGAGGACTTGAAAATGATATAGCCTCTTTGGAAATGAATAGGAAAGCACGTAGGAAGAGTTATCAAAGGCCAGATGCCCCTTGTTAAGCAGTCCTCCTCCTCCTGGAGATGTGCCTCTAAGAAAACCACCTCCAAAGAAGGGAAAAATCATTTTCCTGAAGGTGTTCCACGCGGTGTGAGTTTGACCCTGAAAATCGGAGGTGGCCTCTGCCCTGGGTAACACCAGGACAGCTAAACCCGTAATAGGCACCAGAGAGGGGGCAACAGGAACCCTTCCAGAGAGAAGGGAAAATCAGACCAGTATGGCACCCAAGCCCCCTGGTGAAAATGCCACTCATGTTGACCCTGTCCCCGGAAGTTTCCTCTAGGGAATTTTACCTGGTTACTCTCATGGTAGCTAAAATCTGTCAGTTTCATCACTTGGAAGTGGAAGCTTCAGGGGTGAGACCTCTGTGTGTGTGTGTGTGTGTGTGTGTGTATTTGTGCATGCTTAAAAAACCTCCAACAGGCTGGGCATGGTGGCTCACACCTGGAATCCCAGAACTTTGGGAGGCCGAGGCAGGATTGCTTGAGCCTGGGAGCTCAAGGTCAGTCTGGGCAACAGAGTAAGAGACCGTCACTAGCAAAAAAAAAAAAAAAAAAAAAAAAATTAGCTGGGCATGGTGGACCTGTAGTCCCAGCTACTCTGGAGGCTGAGGTGGGAGGATCACTTGAGCCCAGGAGTTCAAGGTTTCAGTGAGCTATGATCGCACCACTGCACTCCAGCCTGGGTAGCAGAGCGAGACCCTGTTTGAAAAAAAAAACAAAAAACTCAAAAACAATAAAACCGTCAAACACAGAGTCAGCTAATGAAACAAGACAGAGGAGCAGGCAGAGATCAAATCCGGCCGTGCCTCAGGCTGCCGCAACAGAACTGGGGGCGGCTGGGTGGGGCGTGGGGTCAGACGGGTGCTTCCCCACTTTTATCAGAATGGGCTTTAATGCTTAAGGCTCTCATCCTTTTTTTAAAGATAAAACAACAACAACAATAACAAGAAAGCTGGACCCAATCTGTGCTCAGACTTGCCAGGTTGGCTCACATTTCCTACTCGGCCAGGTGTCCTCTGTTACTTTTTGCGCCCTCCCAGGGCCTCGAGGGAACCAAACCCTGCTACCCCTCCACCTCAGCCCCCTCTCCACCTCAGCCCCCTCCACCTCAGCCCCCTCCACCTCAGCCCCTCCACCTCAGCCCCCTCTCCACCTCAGCCCCCTCCACCTCAGCCCCCTCCACCTCAGCCCCTCCACCTCAGCCCCCTCTCCACCTCAGCCCCCTCCACCTCAGCCCCCTCCACCTCAGCCCCTCCACCTCAGCCCCTCCACCTCAGCCCCCTCTCCACCTCAGCCCCCTCCACCTCAGCCCCTCCACCTCAGCCCCCTCCACCTCAGCCCCTCCACCTCAGCCCCCTCCACCTCAGCCCCTCCACCTCAGCCCCTCCACCTCAGCCCCCTCCACCTCAGCCCCTCCACCTCAGCCCCCTCCACCTGAGCCCCTCCACCTCAGCCCCTCCATCTCAGCCCTCTCCACCTCAGCCCCCTCCACCTCAGCCCCTCCACCTCAGCCCCCTCTCCACCTCAGCCCCTCCACCTCAGCCCCCTCCACCTCAGCCCCCTCCACCTCAGCCCCCTCCACCTCAGCCCCTCCACCTCAGCCCCCTCCACCTCAGCCCCCTCCACCTCAGCCCCTCCACCTCAGCCCCTCTCCACCTCAGCCCCCTCTCCACCTCAGCCCCCTCCACCTCAGCCCCCTCCACCTCAGCCCCTCCACCTCAGCCCCTCTCCACCTCAGCCCCCTCTCCACCTCAGCCCCCTCCACCTCAGCCCCTCCACCTCAGCCCCCTCCACCTCAGCCCCCTCCACCTCAGCCCCCTCCACCTCAGCCCCCTCCACCTCAGCCCCTCCACCTCAGCCCCTCCACCTCAGCCCCCTCCACCTCAGCCCCTCTCCACCTCAGTCCCTCTCCACCTCAGCCCCCTCTCCACCTCAGCCCCCTCTCCACCTCAGCCCCCTCCACCTCAGCCCCCTCCACCTCAGCCCCCTCTCCACCTCAGCCCCTCCACCTCAGCCCCCTCCACCTCAGCCCCTCCACCTCAGCCCCCTCCACCTCAGCCACCTCCACCTCAGCCCCCTCCACCTCAGCCCCTCCACCTCAGCCCCTCCACCTCAGCCCCTCTCCACCTCAGCCCCCTCTCCACCTCAGCCCCCTCTCCACCTCAGCCCCTCCACCTCAGCCCCCTCCACCTCAGCCCCCTCCACCTCAGCCCCCTCCACCTCAGCCCCTCCACCTCAGCCCCCTCCACCTCAGCCCCCTCCACCTCAGCCCCCTCTCCACCTCAGCCCCTCCACCTCAGCCCCCTCCACCTCAGCCCCTCCACCTCAGCCCCTCCACCTCAGCCCCTCCACCTCATTGTTCTGAAGCCCCAGAGCAAAGGGGATCTCAAACAAATGCTCCATCCTGGGGCCTTCCTGCTGGATCTGACATTTGGGATGTTTTTAATTTCTGGAGAGACAGATTTGCCACAGGGGAGAAATGACCTCTGTGTGGGCCGCTACTGGTTAGGCTGCCCAGGATGCAAGGGAGCGGGGCAGGAGAGAGCATCTCTGTTTTACAGGGCTCTCCCGGTATCTTCAGAGAGTCCAGGTAAAGGCCTGCCTTGGTGCCAATGGCAGAAACCCTAGCGGCCCAGACCAGGCCTGGGATTCCTGTGGTACCCTCGGCCCGCTGCTAGCGTGGCCTCAGAGGACTCATGTTGCCCCCATGATGGGAGCCCATGCAGAGTGGGTGGGTGGAGAGGCCGGGAGGTGGCAGGTGCAGATGCGTATTTGAGGACTGTGTGCAGGGAGGGCGAGGCGGGGGCCCGTGGTCAGTTAGGATCTGTCCGTTGTCAAATGCAGGGAATGTTGAAGTGGCTCTCTCTCTTTCAGGCCAGCGCCAGGCAGGTGGAAAGTGTTTCCGGTGGCCTTCCTGTAGCCTCGATGTGGCCAGCTCCCGGGCTGTCGCTGTGGCTAGCTCCAGGACCTCCCCAGGTGCCACATCCCTGGCTCCATGGGACCCTCTCCAGGCCTAGGGCCAGCAGGACCCCTGGAGATGTGCCCCTCTTTCTCTGGTTCACACAGCACCATCAACTTGGCCCCCGGCATGTCCTCAGCCACCGTCATCATCTCTCTATCCCTCAGCCACGATCCCAGTTGAGGTCACATCCTACCCACAGGGGCCCTACTGTGCCCCAGGTCCCTCGGCGACCAAGCTCCGGTCCTCATCTCACGTTCACTCTGAACCAAGGCAAGCCGTCTGGACTTCCACCCTGACCATACCACTGCCCTGCTCACAGCTGGGGTCTGCTGGCCTCGGGATACAGTCCTTGGTCCCCAATTCCAGCCTCTCCACCAGGCCTGCCTCCCTCCAGCCATGTGGCAGCTGTGTATGCGGCCCCTCACTCCGGCCTTGGCATGCCTGTTCCCTGTGCTGGGATGGCCCCATCGTCCCCACCTCACCCTCTGCTTCCTGGCTACCTCCCTCCTCCCGAAGCTCTGCTTACTCCTCCTCTCCTCCAGGAAGCCCTCCCTCACTACCTCCCTCCCAGAACTTCTCCTCCACTTTGGGGCTAACTCTCCCTTCCTGGCCCCCCACCCCCAGCCCAGTCTAATTGGAGTGTGGCGGGAGCTTCAGTGAGGTTAGCAAATGGTTGTGGATGAGAGCCTGCGGGCATGCATGGGCTTCCAGTTGCCTCTGCAGGACTTGGGTGGGGGAGGAGGTACAGCCCCCCGGGTGCCCCATCCACTCCCCTTACCGTAACACACCGACCTTCACCAGCCCTCCACTTCCTGGTGAAAAGCAGACCTGTGGCCTTGGGCGTCTGCAGCAAGGCCTCAGCTTGGGTCGCTTCTCTCCTGTCAGCGTGGGCCAGCGTGGGCTGCTGTGGCCCTGGCTGCTCCGGGTTGGGGGGATTAATTGGCCTGTTGCTGGAGGCAGGCAGAGGCTGGATGGTGGGTAGGCAGAGAAGGCGAGGGGGACCCAAGGCCTGAGCCCCTGTGTTTGTGGGGTGAGGATGGCGTCCCTGGAGGGAGGAGGTGCTTGTGGCCCTAGGCGAGGGTCCCTGGTGAGCGCCTCTGCAGGGACCCATCCACAGGGCGGCCCACATTAGTATTCTCTGCACAAGAGTTTGCAAGGGAATGACTCACACACTGGCTGACTAATTTGAAAGTAAGCTGCTTTTGCTGCAAGAAGGTTCAGTGAATTTTAAAAACTGCGTGATGGAGATTTTATTCCTTGTTCTAGACGTTTCCTTCTGCCAGGAAGGTGGCTCTGCCTCAGTTTATGCCTTTGGTTTGCTCACCTGGGGAAGTGGTTGGGGGATTGCGGGAAAACTGAGACTCCCAGGCTTGGCTTGCTTAGTGCTCACAGGTCGCATGCCCTTGGCAAATGATTGAACCTCACCGGACAGCAGGGCGCACCCACCGCACAACACACACATTTGGTGGAATGGGGACCCAAGCCCTGCTGAACCAGGATGAGGACCTCCTCCCACACGGGGTGGTGGGCTTCACAGAGAGAGGTACACGAGGGGAAGGATTATCTTCCCCTTTTACAGACAGGTAGCCCAGAGGAGCAGAGAGGTTAAATCATTCATCTGAGGTCACATAGCTGCTGGTACAGAAGGTGGGATCACCCCCTCGCCGGGCTGGTCGCCACCCTCAACCTTCACAGCTTAGTTCCCCACACTGAGATAGAGCAGAGCCTCAAGCTTGAGGGGATGACTTCTTTCCTCCCTGCCTTCCTTTCTTCTTTCTTTCTTTCTTTCCTTCCTTCTTTCTTCTTTCTTTCTTTCCTTCTTTGTTCTTTCTTTCTTTCCTTCTTTCTTCTCTTTTTTTTTTCGGATGGCGTTTCATTGTTGTTGCCCACGCTGGAGTGCAATGGCACGATCTCGGCTCACCGCAACCTCCGCCTTCCGGGGTTCGAGTGATTCTCCTGCCTCAGCCTCCTTAGTAGCTGCGATTAGAGGCATGCGCCACCATGCCCGGCTAATTTTATATTTTTAGTGGAGACGGGGTTTCTCTGTATTGGTTAGGCTGGTCTTGAACTCCCAACCTCAGGTGATCTGCCCAGCTTGGCCTCCCAAAGTGCTGGGATTACAGACATGAGCCACCGCGCCTGGCCCAGGGGATGACTTTTATCTGTGTCCTACAGGAGGCGAGTTGCTCTGGAAGAGTCTCAAGCTGGGAAGTGGGAAATTGGGTCTGAGCATCCGTCACGAAGGGAGGGAGCCCTCCAGGAGGTGCTGCAGGTGGGAGTCTGAGAGTGAAAGGTGGCCTGAGCTGTGTGGGGACAAAGGATGCACCTCGGAGGTGGACCCTAGCTCTGGTGTTGACGGGGGAGCGGATGAGGGAAGGAGAATCCTAAAGGGAGCTCCCGAGACCCTGAATTGAACAATTCATCTCCTCTAGGGCCTGACCTCCCTTGACCGCCTACTTTCTTTCTTTCTTTTTTGAGACAGGGTCTCGCTCTATCGCTCAGGCTGGAGTGCAGTGGAACCATCTTGGCTCACTGCAGCCTTGACCTCCTGGGCTCAAGCAATCCTCCTATCTCAGACTCCCAGGTAGCTGGGACTAGAGACGTGCACCACCATGCCTGGCTAAGTTTTCAATTTTTTCTAGAGACAGGTTCTTGTGATATTGCCCAGGCTGGTCTCGAACTCCTGAGCTCAACTGATCCTCCTGCCTCGGCCTCCCAAAGTCCTGGGATTACAAGTGTGAGCCACCGCACTTGGCCGGTCCCTGCTTTAAATTGTCCACACCGCATGGACTGGCCCCCTCCCCTCCCTAGCTTTGGTTTTCTCCTGAGCTCTTATCACCATCTGACACACTCTCTAGGTGTATTGTCCATCTGTAGCACAGACAGAGGACACCCTGGGGCTGGGTGAACAGTGTCCACGATCCTGCAGCAAAGTGTTGCCCCCAAGTCTCCTCTTGGGCAGCTGCTGAGGGTAAGGGAGTATGTTGGAGCCTCAAGGGAGAGTGACCTCTGCAGCATCCCCTGTGCCTTTGCCCAGCTGACCTCAGGAAGGGAGGGGATGGAGGTGGTGGAGGCCTCAGCATGAATTCCCTGCACCCCGAGCCCTCAGGCTGCTGAGTGCGATGGCTTGTTGGCTACATGGCTTTGGGAAAGCTAGTTGCACATCCCGTGCCTCAGTTTCCTCACCTGCACATGGGAATCATCATACGTGGTTCTTACTCTGCAGTGCTCGCAGTAGCCCGCTTTAAAGATGGATGTAATGAATAAATGGATTAGTACACACTGGGGACCTGGGACGGGCACAGAGGGAGTGCTGGATAAAGTTTTGCTGTGATGCCTCTGTTTTTTTACTTGCTGTGTTTCTCTGGGCAAGTGGCTCTGCGTCTCTGAGACCCAGCTGCTTCATCTGCAAAGTTGTGATAACGATGGTGCCTGTTTCCCAGGGAATTCGGGAGGTCTTGATGAGGTGGCTCATAGAAGACGCTTGGCACGAGGCCTGGCACCTTTTAAGTGCTCCATTAGAGCTCACTGTGATGATTATGAAGTGGCAGCGCTGAGACTGGCGCCCAGCCCGGGCGGGCTTACCCGCCTCGCTGCACCGACCTCCTCGGCAGCGACCTCACCTTCCATGGGAAGCTGTTTCTTTCTGGCAGCAGATGATGGGCAGAAAATTGAAAAACCTAGTCAAAGTAGCATATTCGTTTCCTAGAGCCCCCCTCCTTCCCATCACCGTAATACAAGCCAGAGATAATATCCTCCCAAATAGGTTTACTGAAGTCAACCCATTACAAGTGCGGACATGCTTGGAGATAACAGAAGCCTGCAAGTTCTTAATATCCTGCCTGGCATGGGGGAGGAATAAATGAGCGGCGAGGCCAGACAGCCCCGGCTGCAAATACTCTGCCACGTCCCTCGGCCATCCATCAGCCCGCGTGTCAGGTGGAGTCTTTGGCCCTGGGTTTGGGAAATATTGTCACCATAGGGATGGAGTCAAGTGCCTCCTTTCAAACATAGATCTGCTTAAAATTTATTAACTTAGACAACTGCACCAGAAGAAACAATCAATTCCTTGAATTCCATAATCACGCACCTCACGTGGCTCCCTTCCTTAGTGTCAGTTCTGGTGATAAAGGTGGTTTGGGTCCAATGGGGAGGTAAATGGCCTGGAAGGGGAGGTATGAGAGGGTGCGAGGCGAGGTGTCTGGCTGTGATGTTCCGTAGCGAGCTGAGACCCAATTACTTTCTGACCCACTAGTCTCCAGAGCCAGTCATTCATCACGCTAGCTGGGGCCAGGGGCCTCCTCAGTCCCTGCCCGGCGCCGGGCTGGGGCCAAGAGTGTAGAGAAAGCAAAAAGTGGTCCTGCCCCCAAGAAGCCTCCATTAACTGAGAAGAGACAGTGACAAGCGTCTGGGATCACTCTTGGTGATCTCATCCTGTCCACGGCTGTAAATTCCACTCATGCTCTGATGAGTCCTGAATTTATGTTGGCAGCCAGGACCTCTGCCTTGAACCCTGAACCCTGCCATCCAAAAATCCTCTCCATACCTTCACTGGGATGTCTAATGGGCATCCTCAACACACCCCTGCCCCAGGTGGAGTCCCCCATCCTCCCGGCGGCCTGCTTTCCTACAGCCAGCCCCATCTTCTGCAGCCGAAGTGGGGGTCCTCTTTGACTCCTCTCCTTCCCCAGCACCCCACAGCCAACCTGTGAAGAAGGCCTGTGAGACCTGCCCTCTGAGACTAGCAGGTTCCAGCCATGCCAAATGGCCTCCGTGGATGGCCGGGGCAGCTCCTGCCTGGCCCCCTGCTTCCATGGGTGCTGTGCCTTCCCATTCATCTTGACCTAGCAGCTGGAGGAATCCAGCACAGGCATGAGCTGCACCAATCCCTCCTCTGTCCACAGCCCGCCAAAGGCTCCCGGGTCACCCGGCCAAACATGAGTCCCTGCCAAAACCTCTGAAGCCCTGGCGCCCTCCGGTCCCTGTGCCTCCCTGGGCTCATTTCCTACCACTTGCCGCCTCTCACTCCACCACAGTCACACGCACTTCCCATCTACTCTGCAAACACGCTGGCCACACTCCTGCCCCAGGGCCCTTGCGCTTGCTGGCGCCTGGGCGTTCTTCTCCGGGTCTGCTCCCTGGGCCTGAAACTGCACCTTCCCCTGAGCACATTCCTCTAATACTGGCTCGCTCGCCTTGTTCGAGGTCTGTCTCCACCGGCAGAAAGTGAGGCTGGGGTGGGTGAGCTCTGTGCGGTCGTTGCTGAGTGCCCAAGGCCTTGCTGGGCACACGCTGGGCACTCAGGAAGTGCGTGCTGAATGAGTAAATGAGTGAATCACTGATCGAATGACACATAGCTCTCTGTGAGAGGGCTGCCCACCCTCTGCCACTTCAGAGACTTCCGCTGCGGCTCTTTCACGGAGGCGGCGTCCTCTCCCAGTGGACAAGCTGGAGCCTGCCCCTGCCTGGCTCTGCCCTTGTTATGGACGGTGTGGATACAGGCTCAACCCCCACCTGCCCCCGCCTGAGTCTGCAGCGACAGTGATATCTCTCGAGGTCACTTCATCTCTGAAAAGACCTTCCTCCCTCCCTCTCCATGGCCGGAACATGTCAGCCTCTCCCCTATGTTTCCCTTCTGGAATATTCCATTCAATAATTCCTCTTCCAACTGCCTGTCCCTCTGGAAACCTCAATTCACAATTAAAATCTCCTACTCTCTCGACCACCCGTACCTGGCTCCTCCAGCATTGGTCCCTACCCCATGACCCGAGTGGAAACCTGGGGTTCCTGGTGCCTCCCCGGCCACCCCCTGCTCCCCTCTCCCCCAGCCCCCTTCTCTGCAGCTCCTGAGTCTCCACGCCCCGTCCACCCCTCCTGTGTACCCACCCCTCCCAAGCACCGGATGGTGAGGCGAGGACTCAGCCCTGCAGCTTGTGGGGCACAGCAGGCCCCCAAGGGAGGGTGAGGCTGGGCAGGGCAGTGGCCAGCCCTCATGCTGGAGTAAAGAGGTGCCACTTATGCATGTGACGAACCCCTTGAAGATGAGCCGCACAGCCCCGGGCCTCTCGGAAGCTTCCAGGCTGTGTGCCCTGTGTTCTCTGTTGATACAGTTCAGTTCGATCCACTTAACAAACATTTACCCAGGGCACACAGAGCGGGGGCGGCCCTTGGGAGGTGCCCTTCCGCCCACTCCTCGGAGCTGACTGCCTCTGCCTGTTCTCCCCTCCTTCTGTCTCATCCTCCTCCTCTGAGCCCTCTCCTTCTTCTCTCTCCTTCCTCTCCCTCCTCCCCATCTCTTTCTTTTCTTCCTCTGCCCCTTCTGGAGGCTCCTCCAGAGACCCCTTCCCCCCACCCGACTCTCAGGGTCTCACACTCTGCCTCAGCCCTGAGCTCCTGGCTGCCTGAGCCTGGCCAGCTCTGAAGGAGGGATGGGGCTGGGAAGTGGGCTTCCTTGGGTCCGCTTTGCAGACAGCTGCTAAGATGGCCAAGGAAAGGGAGACCCAGGCAGGGGAAATTGCCTGGGCAAAGGCACACGGGTGGGAGGCAGGTGGCCTTCCCCGGGACCAGAACACACGGTGGTCAGAAGGCAGCAGCAACCATGCCTACACAGCAACAGCGGCTGCGGCCAGTGCTGCATTACACTCGCGCCTTCTTGACGGAGCATGACTAGGGCTGCTCCTTGGTGGAGGGGCCAGGGACATCTGAGTGGGCTTGCAGAGATAGGCCTGCCATGGGGGCTAAGGACTGGGCCTGGTTTGGGACTGGCTGTAGGCGCTACTGCAGGGAGGATCCTGTCCACTCACCTTTGCATCCCCCAGTTGGGCCTGGGTTGTAGAAACGCTAGCAGTGGTCAGCTCCAGCCTGCACTCACTATGTGTCCGGCGTAGATCCAGCACATTTGCACCGATGTAAACTCCCAAGCCCTCCCAGGGTCCCTCAGAGGAAGGCACTGCTATTATTCCTATTTTACAGGTAGGGGAATGAAGGCACAGACAGGTTTAGTAGCCTGGCCAAGGACACACAGCAGAGCAGGGATTCAAACTGTGGGAGTAGGTGACCTGCAAATGCTTGTGGCATTGACGAGTGAACAGACAAGCTGAAACCGTCACCACATGCCTCTGACAAGACGGAGAGTGACCACAGCCAGGCTCTGGGCCAGCTGTGCCAGGGCAGAAACAGATGGATTTCTTCTCCCAGCTTGTCCCTTGGCCCGGTGATGGGGAGAAGTGAATCCTCTTAGCTGACTATGTTCATTCATTTGCTCATCTGCTGATTCATTCATTCATTTATTCATCAAGTACTGATCAAACACTCAGGCCCTGGGGAATCAGGGGTGACACAGACCCAGCTCCTGTCCTCCCTGGTGTAGCCGCCTGGCTAGCAGGAAGACATTTAGATGGGGCTCCACAAGAGGCAGCATGATGTGGTCAGACAGTGGTCCCCGAGGGGCCTCCGGGGATGAGGAGCTTGCAGGCTGAGCTCATGCAAGGAAAACAGGCTGGGTCTCCTCTGTTCTGTCTGGGAGGCTCAGTGCTCTCCCGCTCGCTTGGCGGGGCACCGACCTCCTGCCGCCCGGAGCCCTCCTGTCTCTGACTTTGTTTTCCTTCCTCTCATCTTTCTCGCCCACTTCTAATTTATCTGTCTGCGCCGGTGTCACTTCCTAAGCCCCCCTAAAGCCTCTGCAGAATGAACTGGGGATAAATAACATGAACGCCGCCAGCGATGGCATGTTGGGACGGCCAGATCTGCCCAGAAGGTGACCAGAAAAACTTCAAGGACTTAATTGTTCCGATTGCCTTGATTTTTCTATTCTAGCCAAGAGCCTCTAAGGCCAAAATGGTGTCCCTGTCTACACCTCCCCTCTTCCATCCCTCGATATTCTCTAAACCAAATTAAAAAAAAATGGCTGTGTGGGTCAGGGAGGAGGGGTTCCTCTGAAATTGTTGAATGAGAGTATTTGGCCTTGAGAAAGTGGCCTCCAAGTCAACCGGCTTTGTAAGTCACTCTTCATTTAAGATAAAAAGTGAATTTGTTCATCTTATCCATATTTTGTCCTTTGTTCTAAGATGTTTTTTTCCCCTGGACCCTCTCTGAACAAAAATAGCCATTTGACCATGAGTTAGAAAGCCGGGGGCCCTTCCGGCCCCTGCTAGCCGCCCCCGCTTACATCTGGAGAGCACAGCCACTTTCAACACCCCTCCCTGTTTTCATCTGGGTTTCTCTAAAAGATGAGGGTTCTAAATGCTGTCGACAAAACCGATCACCTGCTCACCCTTCCTAACGGGGGTAAGCACTCTGGGGTGAGGTGTCTCGGAGCACCGCACTGTGGCTGCTGACAGATTCAGCAGGAGCCAGGCCAGGGAGAGGGTCTCATCTTTTATGGACCTATCTCATCCATATTCTTTTACAAAAATCTCACTCTGTTGAAAATTCCTTTCCTAGTTATTTTATCATCAGATAAACATGTCTTCAAAATCACAGCCATAAACATGACATCCAAAGACCTAAAAAAAAAAAAAAAGAATCCAAATCTCCAGCCTCCCTGTTAATCCAACATAAAGGAGCCAACCGACGTCACCACCGAACTGGTTGGTGAGGAGTTGAATGGAGGTACTCTTAGCTCTGTTCTTCTCACTGACACATTCAGCCTTATCTGCTATTGAAGGCTTGAGGCAAGTTCCCTGGCTGCACCATCTTCCCCCGAGATTGTGGGAAGGCAGCTGGTCTTTGATCTGCCCGTGTGATTGTGCACAGACTGTGCTTTCCACAGGATTGATCCGAGCCAGGCGCGCTCTCCACTCAGTAGCAAAACCCTCTGGTGCTGCTCCTTTGGAACATGCATGACCAGCATGTAAATATTGCTGCCAGGGGCTGGTTTCTTGCAGCGGCGGCTCAGAGTCTTCTTGTCTGGTTCAGTGGCCTGCCAAAGCCTTGTGGAGCTGGAGAGTTTGGGTGTTGCAGTAACCATGGAGACAGGGAGAGTGTTGGACTTAGTGGACACTGGAAGGTAAACCGGGGAAGTTGTGGACTTCCTAAATCCAGTCTTGTCAGTGCCCCATGTTATTTGCATGTGTCTTGTGGACAGGGTGGGGTAATGCCTGCAGCACTACTCTCTTAAATGTAGTAACCTGGGCCATGCACAGTGGCTCACGACTGTAATCCCAGCACTTTGGGAGGTAGAGGCAGGCGGATCACTTGAGGTCAGGAGTTTGAGACCAGCCTGGCCAACATGGTGAAACCCCATCTCTATTAAAATACAAAAAGTAGCTGGGCGTGGTGGTGGGCACCTGTAATCCGAGCTACTCGGGAGGCTGAGGCAGGAGAATTGCTTGAATCCGGGAGGCGGAGGTTGCTGTGAGCTGAGATGGTGCCACTGCACTCCAGCCTGGGCGACAGAGCAACACTCCGCCTCAAAATAAAAAATGTAGTAACCTATCTAATCCTCCCAGTAGCCCTATGAGAGGGTGTCTCCAATGGGTTCCCACAACAGACCCTTAGCCTGGGGTTTGTGTGCAAGCTGATGATTGAAGAAGGGCTTCCGGGGCCCGCTAGGGACCAGGAGGAAACCAGGCAGGGCTGTCCCAGACACACCTGGGCTCAGGGGCATGGCTCACCTGGGGGATCCACACGCCTTAGACAGGGGCTGCAGGGGACTTAACTTCCCAGGGTCTTCAGCTCCTTCCTGGGTGGGCACAGCAGGGAGTGGTCTCTGAGGAATGCTGCAGGTGCTGCCTATTGGGAGAACAGGTTGCTGGAGGGGTGGGGAAGGGTGGTAGGAGAGCCTTTGCCATCACCCCAGCATGGGTTACACAACTCATCCAAGGTCACACAGCTGCTGGGGGGCAGGGCTGGGAGGGGGCGGGTGAGGCTGGAATTGAGGGGCTTCGTGGAAGCCAGGGGCTTTAATGGGGAATCCCAAGTCCTAAAGACACTGGATCAGAAGATGACAAGCTTATTTTTCAGGAGCCATGTGAGCCTTACAGTCCTGGGGAGAGGACCGAAGGCTGGGTCCCAGCTGAAGCCCTACCGGCCACTGGAGCACTGGGCACTGGGGGCTTCACCCCTCAATGCCTGGCCACACGCACATCATCCGGTCCCAACAGCCCAGGAGCTCCTAGGCCTCAACCCTTAGAAAGACAGCATTTCACAACCTCCCTCCCCACCATGAGTCTTCATGGGTGTGGCTCCAGCTCACCCCGCAGCTCTGGGCTGCCCACCGCATGGCCCTGCGGCCCCTGGCAGTGTTTCTCTCTTCTCCTGGGCTGCAGAGGGCCAGGGTCTCCCAGAAAACCTTTTCCGTCCCTGCTAGTTAAATTTGTTTTTTTCAACAGCTTTTACAGAGATGGAGTTTATACATCATAAAGATCACTCCTTTTAAGTATCTAATTCAATAGTGTTTAGTGAATTTGCAGAATTGTACAGCCATTACCACAATCTAATTTTAGAACGTTTCCATCACCAAAAAGAAACCTTGCGCTCTGCTGATTTGTTTTTTTCATATCTTCACTGCGGGGCCTCCCCTCCCCGCTCTATGAACAGTAATGGATACCTGTGCACTGTGTCTCCTGCCAGGTTCTGATCCAGGGCTTTCTAAGCACATATTCACTTACCATCCGGGCAGCCAGGTAGGGCAGGTCCTCCTATGATCTGAGGCCAAAAGTGTTGAAGTACCTGCTGTAGTGGGTGAATGGTGGCCCCCAAAAAGCCACGTCCACCTCCTAATTCCCAGAATCTGAGACTGTGACCTTATTTGGAAAGAGGGTTTTTGCAGATGAAATTAAGTGAAGGATCTCAAGCTGAGATCATCCCGGATTATCTGGGAGGGCCCTAAATACAGTGACAAGTGTGGAAATAAACAAGGGCCGCTCAAACGAGAGAAGCAGAGGTCATTTATCCAGAGCTTTCTGCAGACTGGACTCAGCTACCACTACTTGTGTTGGGCAGAGACTCAAAGGTGGGAAGATGAGCGGAGAAGCTTTGCAGGGAAAGCTGGAGCTGCTTTGGGTGTGCTCTGTTGGTGTGGGGGAGCCAGAGGTGCCTACCTAGCATCGAGGCATCACCTGGGATGGGTTAGGGTGCATATTTGGCTTTCTCTGGTTGGCCATTAGTCAGAAGTGGGACAAAAATAGGAAGCTGTCAGTTAGGAGTCCAGTCCTGGCCATTTGGGGCCAATTGTCACAGAAGCCACGGTTTAGCTTCCTGCATTGTCACTAGAGATGGCTATCGGGCCTCCTGCAAGCCTGGCTCACTGCAGGCTGGCTTCTTCCACTGTTTATGGTGGATGTGGGGTCAGTTTCCTGGCGGGTTGCTGCAGGTGTGGGTCAGCGTTCTGTTTTCAGAAGAGACCCCTGTGGGAGGGGCACTAAGCTTCCTGGTGGCCAGTGGGAAGAAGGGGTCATGGCAGAGCGAGATAGAAGCAGAGGGTGGGCTTGAGGTCTGTCCGGGAGCAGGCAAGAGCACTGTTGGGTAAGAACTACTTGAAAAGGGACAGCAAACCTCAGTGGTATGGCCACTGTCCCTTTGGATATTTAGTCCCTTGCAGGTGTCCTTAGACACACAGAGGAGGGACGCAGGTTGTGTGGAGACAGAGGCAGGGGTTGGAAGGAGGCTGCCACAAGCCAACGAGTACCTGGAGGACCAGAAGCTGCAAGAGGCCTGAGAGGACCCTCCCCTAGAGCCTCTGGAGAGAGCACGGCCCTGCCCACACCTGAGCTGTGGACTTGTGGCCTCCGGAACAGTGAGAGAATAAATTTCTGTTGTTTTTAGCCACCAAGATGTGGAAATTTGTAATGGCAGCTGACGGAAGTTTGCCCAAGGTGACACCGTTGGTGGATGGAAGGACTAGGATTTGAGCCCAGGCAAGGTCCTGGTGGGGAGTGGGAGCAGGGCTTGCCCATTCCGCCACAGCGAGGCAGGTGGATGGGGGCTGCGGGAGGGCAAGAAGGGCTCTGTGGTTACCAGTTTGCAGCCCCAGGAGGATCCGCGCTCCTAGTGAAAGCCAGGCCATGAGGCTCCGTGCTGGTTGGAAATGGGAAACCTCAGGTCTCATTCATTCATCCAATCATTCATTCATTCATTCCACTTTCACCCAGATCTGAAGATGGCCTTTGTGGCTTGTGAGTCATAGTTCTGAGCAGTGCTCTGGACCAAGCTTGTTCTTCAGATCCATCCTTGGCCCCATCAGGGGCTGGTAGGTCAATGCCCTCTGCCTATACACCGCAGGATCCCCTTGCAGGCTGTCAATCCTGAAGCCCCAGAACCGCGCAGATTTCCTTCTGTGTTAATACCTTAAAAATTGAAGAAAAATCCAGCTGTCACACAATGTCACTGTTGAAGGCCTTGATGTTATTCTTCCTTCACTCTGCTCCAGAATAGCTTTAAAGTGGCTTATCTAGTGACACCCACATAGCAAGTCAACTTAGAGGGAGGCTGGGATGAGGGCAAACTGGGCAGGGGGAAGGGAGCTGGTGAGGCACACAGAGGCCAGCATGAAGCTGTGCAGACCCTGTGGGCAGGCCACAGGGAGGGGCACTGAGCTTCCTAGTGGCCAGCGGGAAGAGGGGGTCATTGTAGCATGAGATAGAAGCAGAGCGTGGGCTAGGGCTCTGTCCGGGGCAGGTGAAAGCACTGTTGAGTAAGAACAACTTGAGAAGGGACAGCAAACACCAGGCTGAGCCCCTATCTCTGCTGGGCTGGCCTGAGTCTGGCTGGGAGGTAGGAGGCATATGTTCTGATTTTGTTTTCTGGCATTTTCCCCTTTGAGAAGCTCTTGCTGTCTTGTTTGGGCACACAGTCCAGCCGACCACAGTACCCCACCTCATCCACAAGGTGGGACGTGACGTGGAGCTGGGGGTGGGGTGGATGGGTGGTGGTCAGAGTCCGTTTTGGGAATTGCTATGAGCTGGAACAGAGAGATGAGCTGCCATGCGCTAGGGGATTATGAGCTATGGAGACAATGTGAGCGGGAAGGGGCTGTCCCATCTTTCATGACATCGTAGAGATGGTCATCTGCTTCAAGAAGGAATGAGGCCAGGGCCCAAGGGAGAGCAGGACTGAGCAGAAAGAAAAGGTGGTTAGGTAAAGAGGGAACCCAGATAAGATCCATCTGCTCCTGGATCCAGCCATGCCTGACATCCTGATACTTCCCCAGACCCTTCAGTTAAGTGAGTCCACAAAGTACTAACAGATTGCTTTAAACGAATTGCTTTTGCCAGGAACGTCTCAATCACGTAGGTATCTAATCTGAAAAGGACAGAGTGGGAAGGGCCTGGGGAGGAGGAGGAGAGGAAGACTCGTTAGCTGGCTTTAAATCCTGTTTCTCTCCTCCATGCCTTTGGTGGCCTTTGGGCTGGGGGGAGGGGGCCCAACTGTACTCCCTGAAAGTGGGATTCAGTGCGCAGGATTAACAGGGCTGGCCTTGGCGGTCCTATGCAGGCCATTCGCTGTGGCTGGCACTGTGGAGGTGCATTTTGGGGAGGGGGTGTAATGAGGACAGACAGGTACTGACCCACAGAGCTCACAGTCTACTGGGCAGGGGTCATCAGAGGCACCCAAAAGAACATTGCGCACCTCTTGCCCCTGGAGTCCGGCCACAGGATGCCAGCTAGTGCAGGAATAAGACTTTTCTTTTTCCCCCTTAGAAAGTATTTTGTTTCTTCACCAAGACACAGAGAAGGAGCTGCTCCTGGTAATTCTGAAGCATGAATGCTTTGCTTTTAGTCATCTGGGGTCCTTCTCCTGGGGCAGGGCTTCTGATCTTGGCCTTCGGGGCCGGAGGATTCTTTGTGGGGGCCTGTCCTGTGCATCGTGGGGTGTTTAGCAGCACCTCTGGTCTCTACCCACTGGGCTCCAGCGGCCCTTTCTCAATTCCAATTGAGACGACCAGAAATGCCCCCAGGCATTGCTAAATGTCCCCTGGAGGGGGATAAAAATCACCTCGATTGAGCACCAGGTTCCTGGGAACATCTACCTTCATGCTTTGGACACAGGAAGATAAAGCAGAAAAGAGTAAACAAAGAAGTTAATTTTTTTCTCTTTTTTTTTGGTGATTTAAAAAATTGTAAACTTTATATAACATAAAATTGATGATTGTAACCATTTTATAGCGGCACTAAGTACACTGACATTGTTGTAAAACCACTATTATCTATTTCCAGAATGTTTTCATCATCCTAAACAGCAACTATGTGCCCATTAAACAATAGCTCCCTCATCTCCCCTTTCTCCAGCCCCTGGCAACTACCACTTCTACTTTCTGTCTACGAGTTTGACTACTCTGGGAACCTCATGTACTCATACGGTATTTGTCCTTTTGTGTCTGGCTCATGTCACTGAGCATAAGGTCTCTGAGGTTCATCCATCTGCAGCATGTGTCAGAACGTCCTTCCTTTCCCAGGCTGAGTAATACTTCACTGTGTGCACACGCCACATTTTGTTAACCCATTCATCCATTGATGGACATTTGGGTGGTTTCCACCTTTTGGTTTTCATGAATTATGCTGTAATGAATGTCTACGTTGTGAAAGGTGTACAAGTATCCACTGGAGACCCTGCTTCCAGTTCTTCTGAGTGCATACTCAGCAGTGGAATTGCTGAATCATACGGCAATTTGGTGTTTAACTTTTTGAGGAGCCTCCATACTGTTTAGAAGTTAATTCTTGATGGTTTAGTTTCAAAATAGGCTTGTGAGCTCCTGTGCTGAGGTGGAAGGAGTGCCATGGGTGGGTGAGGACGGCACGGGTACCCTGGGTCTCTGAGATAACACTGAGTGCCGATTGCCCCCAGCAGCTGCCTGCTGTGCTAGCCCAATGCCGGGAAGAGGAGTGTGGGGAGTGAGGACGGGGGACCAAGAGTCAGCTCTCGCCACCCCCAGGATGGTCCTTAGAGGAGCTGAGTCTTAGAAAAACAAAGTCATGTATCTGGCACCTGAGGCTCTGCTCGAGACTGGTCCTGTTTGCTGGGCCCCAGCACTCCTCACCATGGAGTGTGACCACGGTAGTTTTAGCCTGGAAATATCAGCAGGATGGGAGTGGCCCAGCACCTACACAGACCATAAAATTATTTCCATAAAGCAACCATAGAACACCTCTCTGGGAACACCGCGAGGGCCTGTGAGCCCTCCAAGATCAACACAGCCCCCCGCACCCGCCAAGGCCCCAAACAAGGAGGGCTGCTGTTGAGGCCAGACGGGGCGGCCGTTCGGAGCTGTGCGTGTCTACCTGGAACACGGCCTGCAGTCTCAGCCTGTCCATCTGCAGTCTTCTCTCCTGGGGCTGGTCAGTAGTAGGACCAGGTGTCGGGGAGGGGTTGATAAAGGCCGTCTGTCTGTCCGTTTCGGCCCGTGTTGACCGTGGCTGGACTTCAGTAGTGCCTGAATAAGGGATCTGGTCTTGAATACTCTTGAGTATCCGTCAAGGGTGGGGCCTGCACAGTCTATGCTCCTTCCCAGAACCCTCCCTGCCTGCATCTCTCGACAGCTGGGCACAGAAGGCAGTACGCTGCCCAGTTTATGGATGAGGAGTCTGGGCTTAGAGGCCAAGACTGAGGCAGCAGTACCCATGATCTGAATCCTGGATCTCCAGACCCAGCCCAGCTCCCGGCCCTCCCCAGCTCGGTTCCTGGACTTGGGGATCCTGTTTGCTTACTTCTGGGTTGATTTCTATCAGTGTCACCACTGCACAAAGAGGACAGGGCAGACCAGGATGGAGGAACAGGCCGCTAAGGCTGGGGAGGAGTGGACGCCAGCTCCTGAAGACCACAGGCCACCTGACCTCTTAGGCGGGTGGGTGTGTGGTGAGAATTGGCTGTCTCCCTCCCGGCGGCATGACTTGAAAGGGAGGTGTGGATGCAGGAATAACTCCCCTGCAGCTGTGGGTTTTAGTCTGGGTTCCCCACTGGACTGGCCTGTGTACCCTTGGGCAAGGTCCTTAACCCCTCTGAGCCTTTTGCCTTTGGACAAATGGGGACGAGTCTATAAGGTGGGGTGGTTGTGAGATAAAATATGGTAATACAGGTACAGTCCATAGCACAGTGCCTGGCGCAAGGTTCAAGTGTGCAATAAATGTTCACTGCTGCTGGTGGAGGTGGCAGCCACTGTCAACATCGAGGGTGTGAGTCTGGTGCTGGGTTGACAAAGGGTGGAAAGGATTCTGTGTGGCTCATCAAGAGGAGAAGTAGAACCTTCGACAGTTTTCCAGAGCCAGACCTCACCAGAGAGAAGGGACAGGATGTGGAGTGGGCACTCTGAATCCCAGTGGGGGCCCTGACATTGCGGCTCCTGTCCCATGTGGGTGCCCCCTCCAGTCACCCTCTTCTGATGGCATCTGGTGGGTATTGAGCCACCCGAGCTGGTCCAAGGGACAATGGGAGCAGGAGTGGCGAGCACATGTCCACACTGGAGCCCAGATGTGAGACAGCTGGAGGGCAGGTGGTGCCAACTAGAGGCAGAGCCAGTCTTGGTCCAAGTGAGTGAATCCAACCCACATGAGCACTGACCCGGCTGAGGAGCTAAAAATTCCGAAGTGGACTGGAGATGCAGAGGGCTGGCTGGGTGTTGTGATGGAGGTGCTTGGTCTGGATGGATTTCAGGGGTCCGGGCCAATGTCCGTGGCAGGGCTTTCCTCACCACAGGGTGAAGCCACATGGTTGGGTCGAGTCTGTTTAAAAAGGCGAGGTGGGGACCTCAGGGAGCTGGAGGTACATAACAGTTTCCTGCCAGCCCCTGGTTCTCAGATGCCCACACAGTTCCTGGCATCTCTACCAGGGTAGGGAAGGAGGAGGTTTTGAAATAGCATTTGCAGGGCTGATTGGGGTGTGGCTACCCTGGCCTTCCGGAATGCCCCCAGCTACAGAGTCTCTGGGAAACAGACTCAGTGACAGAATGTCTTTCTTTTTATACAAAATGGACCAGCCTGGACAACAAAGAGAGACCCCATCTCTACAAAAAACGAAAACCTTAGTGGGCGTGGTGGTGCTTGCCTGTGGTCCCAGCTCCTCCAGAGCCTGAGGCTTGGGGGTCACTCAAGCCCAGGAAGTTGAGGCTGCAGTGAGCCTTGGTCATGCCACTGTACTCCACTCCAGCCTAGGGACAGAGCGAGACTGTTTTAAAACAAAGCCAAACCAAACAAAATTGGGACCAAGAGAGGACCTGGCACATGGCGGGCACCCAGTCCGAGCCGGATTCCTCCCTCCTTCCTGGGAAGTGAGGACAACCCACTGCCATGCCCGCTAATAGAGGGTTATGGGCATCGACTAGTGCAGAGGCTTTATTAGCAGTCAAGTGCTATTAATAAATAAATCCCTAAATCATTTTATAAGCTACAAGTGCTTGAAGAAAAAGAAAGTGGGAATGGGGATAGGGATACAGGGATGGGCTGGCGGGAGGGCAGGAGAAGACCTCGCTGAGAAGGTGAATTTGACCAAGACCTGAAGGAGGTGAAGGAGTGAGCCCTGGGCCACTGGAGAGGACTGAGCAGGCTGTGCACCGGGCTCAGGGCAGCAGCAAGGGGGCCAGAGGACTGAGCAGGCTGTGCACCGGGCTCGGGGCTGCAGCAAGAGGGCCAGTGTGGCTACTAGGGAGTCACCGGAGAGTGAGTGAGGAGAGAAGGGGCATCAGGCAACAGCCAGGGGCTCGGGGGCAGGATAAGGAAGAGGGAGGCTCCATGGCAAAGGCCCCATGGTGAGGCGTGAGGTAGCCTGGCTTGGAAAGGCTTGCCCTGCACAGGAGAAGCAGGGCGGCCAGCTGCGAGATGGTTGCCATGATCCAGGCTAGAGCGGCTGTGGGCCTCGAGGGTGGTGGCATGGAGAGGCGAAGTGGTGGGATTCCAAACACGTATTGAAGATAAAGTCAGCAAGTCCAGCGGGAGAAGGAGAGTGCTCAGGAGGCCTCCAAGGTTTCTGGCCTGAGCCACGGACGCACTGAGGGGGATGCTCTCCTCCTGGGCCCGTGAAGGTGATGGGGCTTGGGGGAGCAGGGTGTGGAGACACAGTGTCAGTAGGGACCAGGGCCCAGGTGACCTCCAGCTTTGGGGGCAACAGCAGCTCTCACGGCTGCAATTGGCATGTCCCCCCACCTCCAAACCACGAGGCACTGTCAGGCTTGGGGAAGGAGAGCTGCTTCTGGGCCAGAAGTGAAAGAGGGCAGGGTCGACTTGCGGGCACACAGAGGGCAGCTGGGCCCCGGGGAGCACTTAAGAAATGTTGGTGAATGAAGCTTGAGACAGTTTCCTGTCTCCATAGGTGCGTGTATGCACACACTGATACACACACTGACACACACTCTCTCACACCCTCACACACTGACACACACACATCCTCACACACACACTCTCACACCCTCACACACTCACTGACACACCTACACTCTCACACCCTCACACACTGACACACACATTCACACCCTCACACACAATGACCTATGCAAGCTCTCATACAGTCACACTTTCACACATACCCTTATACAGACACAGTCACTGACACACACACTCACACCCTCATACACACACTCACTGACACAATGACATACTCACACTCTCACACTCTCATACACACAGTCACTGACACACACACTCTCATACACACACAGACACACTGACACACTCACACACACCCTCATACACACTCACTGACACACACACACACACAGATACTGACTCTTATACACTCTCACATCCGGATCATAAATATATTCATATCTATGAGTTTATTGGCAACTTGTGTTTTTCTCTTTATACTTGTCTCTAAGTTTTCTAAAATAAATACATATTACTTACGTTAGCAAACAAAATCCCTTTTTTCTGTTATAAGATTTCTACTATCTTAGAAACACAGATTCTACTTTTAAAAAACTGTTGAAGGGCCAGGTGCGGTGGCTCATGCCTGTAGTCCCAGCACTTTGGGAGGCTGAGGCGGGCAGATCACAAGGTCAGGAGATGGAGACCATCCTGGCTAACACGGTGAAACCCCGTCTCTACTAAAAATACAAAAAATTAGCTGGGTGTGGTGGCGGGCGCCTGTAGTCCCAGCTACTCAGGAGGCTGAGGTAGGAGAATGGTGTGAACCTGGGAGGCAGAGCTTGCAGTGAGCTGAGATCGTGCCACTGCACTCCAGCCTGGGTGACAGAGTGAGTCTCAAAAAAAACCTGTTCAGAGAGAGTCTCAAAAAAAAAAAAAAAACAACTGTTGAAAAGGGATTAACCTGAAATATGGGAAAATCGTTAGACAACAATGACACCATGACAGACCTGCTTCTCCTAATCAAAAGTAAAATTTTAAATCCTAAATATCCCAAGTAAAAGATTAGCAGCCAGCTGTGGTACCAACCACTCCACGAACTGTTATGCAGCCATTTATACCTTGTCTCTTCTGAATTTAGATAAACATAGGGAATGTCTTCTGTATAAGAACCAACAAGAAACAAGATCACAGAGACAGCGTGATCTCTGGCATGTAAAACAAAACTGAAGGGAAACGAACAGAAAAAAGACTGGAAGGAAATACCTCCATGTCAATGTTTCCCACGCAGAGGAACTATGGATGACTTATTATTTTGATTTTTCAGCCTCCCCTACGTTTTCTTTAAAGAGCATCTATTGTTTTCAGAAAGAAAAACAACTCCATTTACTTTTCATTTTTAAAAATTCTACACAGCCTTAAAATCCCACTTGAAAAACCAGCAGCTTGGCGGGATGTCTTCACCCCCTGCTCAGGGGCACCCCTTAGCCAGCAGGCGTTGCTCACCGCCCTCAAGGGGCTTTGGGTTCAGATGGGCAGCCAGGGGAAGCGAATGCGATACCACCCTGGGCTTCCTCTGACCGCCGTGGACCTGCTGGGCATAGACAGGAGGTGGGTGGGGCAGAGTTGGCCTCACCTGGCCCACCAGGTGAGGGCTGGTGTCAGTTACCGGCCAAGGCCTCTGGGTGGCTCCCGTTGCCCTTGGCTGGGACATCACCCCTCTCCTGCGCCACACCCTCCCTGCTCCTTCTCAAATGTCCGCCTTCCCGGCAGCTGAGGGCCAGCGAGCAACTGGGCCAGGAGGGCCTGGAAACGCCTCTTCTCCTCATTCTACTCAAGATGGCTCTGGGGACAGAAAAGGACCCCTCGGTGCCCCAAATCCCCACATGTTGGGAACAAGGGCAGTGCTGGTAATAGGCTCACATTTGCACAGGGCAGGTCAAAGGTCCGGGCCGTGTGTCACCTGAGGGCTGGGCCAAGGGGGGCACATCTTGCTGAGACACGGTGAAGCTGGGCAGGGTAGACCCGGCGCTGAGGTGGGGGAGCAGGGCAGTGGGCTCCTCCTTCCTCACGTCCCATACTGTGCGGCGGCCCCTGACTCGGCCCCCTCTCCCTGGCTCTGTACTCCGAAACGTCACGATGCGCCCCTCCCGTGCGCCCTCCAGCCAGGGTGGCCCGGCCTTGGCCGTTATGACGCCAGGGGAGCCGTTTGGCCGGCTCAGCCTCGGGTGATGGGAAGTTTCACTGCCTGGCCCTGTGGCCTGCGTTCTGTCTAACGCAGCTGTCTGTGCAGCTCCCCGGAGGGGTGAGAACAGCCAGCCACCTGGCTGAACTTGCTGGGAACCGACGTCAGGAGCAGGAGCTAGGCTGCAGCGGGCCTCACGGGGGCCTGGACGGGGAGAGCGGCTCCGTGGGCTCTGGGGCCTTCCCTCTCCACGCAATTGCGATCCCTGTGATGGGCGGGACAGAGATCCCCGTTGTCCCTGTCACCGCTCCCGCCTCCACTTGCCGGGCCTGAGGACAGTTGAGGGGCTCTGCGAGCCCTGGGCGCCCCCTCAGCCCGACCCTCCTCCTTGGGGCCCCGCGGGCCCCCAGGCCTCCCCTGGCCTGGCCTTCCTTGCTGAGGGGACGGGCCAGCGGGAGGAAGTCATCCGCTGTATTGTCGTCTTAATGCCTGTGCGATGAGGTGTGAAATTCTATGTTCCCAAAATTTGTTATCAGCCTCGCTCCTGTCCTCCGGAGCGGGCTGTGCGGAGGCAGCCGGGAGAACAGGCGGCTCCGAGGACAAGAGTGATGGGAGCCCCCCTGCCCCGCGGAATCCATCACTCCGGAGGGAGCCTTCAGCAGGCTTCATTAGGCTCGAAACGATCATGAATATCCTCCCCTCACCTGTTCTCATTAATAATGGCTCCCCTCTTATCTTTTTTTGCCACACGTATCATTCTTTTAAGAAACATACACAACCCAGGGAGAAAGCCCGGCGCCTGCCCGGGAGCCCAGCCGCAGCCTCTGCGTCCCGCCCCTCCTCCCCAACGCGCGCCGGCAGGGGGCGCGGCGGGCTCGCCACGGACAGCGGGAGCTGGGGCCGCGCAGGGAGGGAGGCCTGCCCCTGGGTGGGGGCACACGGGGCTGGGACTGCGGGCCGGGTAGACCACCAGGTGGGGAAAGTCAAGCCTTCTGGAAACTTCCAGCCCCGCGAAGCCTTCCCGATCTCCTCTGGCTGTGCTTGCCCCTGAGACAAACGCAGGCCTTCTCTAACCATTTGCCTGTTTCAGTTCATTTTATATTTTATTTTATTTTAATTAATTAATTTATCTATTTTTGAGATGGAGTCTCTCTCTTTCACCCAGGCTGGAGTGCAGTGGTGCAGTCTTAACTCTGCAACCTCTGCCTCCCGGGTTCAAGCGATTCTCCTGCCTCAGTATCCCAAGTAGCTGGGATTACAGGTGTCGGCCACCATGTCTGGATAATTTTTGTAGTTTTAGTGGAGACGGGGTTTCCTCATGTTGGCCAGGCTGGTCTCAAACTCCTGACCTCAGGCGATCCGCCTGCCTCGCCCTCCCAAAGTGCTGGGATTACATGCGTGAACCACTGCGCCCCGGCCAGTTTCTTTTTATGTTAAAAGCGGTTTCAATTATAAAATAGATGGCCCTCTCTTTTGAAGTGCAAAGCAGGTAGTCCTCCCATTGGGGTTCCCCAGCCACTCCCAAAGCCCAGCGCTAGTCAGTTTCTCCTGTGATCCCCGGAAGCATCTAGGCACGTGCAAACAGATCAATAGGAAAGGGGATCTCGTATATGTTCTTTTTCACTTTACATACATGAGTTCGTTTTACACACACTGTTCTGCAACTCCTTTTTGTTAACCTCACAATCAATGTAGGAGATATTCCAAACGTAATTTTCCCTGTTTTATATGGAGAGCTAGGCAGCGAGAGCCTAGGGGAGTGAGGCTTTGGGGAGACGGGGAGAAGTGGCCTGCAGCTTCTCCTCCTGGCTTTCTTCCTCCTGCCTCTCCTCCAGCTCCCCAGCACCCCATTTCTGGCTTCCTTGCTGCTCCACTTGGCCTAGCCATGACCTCTGTGTGGTCGTCACTGTCTTGTGTTCTTGCTTCCGTCATGGCCACCAGAGTGACCACACTGCAGCTTTTTAAAGCTCTGACTTTGTCTTTCGTCTTCTCAGAGCCTGTCTGAGGCTCCCCAAAGACATTGCCCAGCGGCCTGGCATTCAGGACCCCAGCTGGGCAGCCCTGTCGACCTTCGGCCTCCTCAGGGACAGCTGCTCCCCTCACTCTGCTGAGCCTTGGACTCGTCTCCCAGAATAGCCAGGCACACTGGCGCCCTAGCCTTCCCTGGCTCAAGCTTGTCCTACTGCCGGGAAGGCCTCCCCCTCCCCTGCATTTGGCAAACTCATGTGTACCCTTCAAGGCCCATCCCAAAGTTCACCTCCACTGGGAAGCCTTCCAAAGGCTCTCAGGCCCTGCCTGGTTCGCCTTAGCACTCCTGCAGCTCGGCTGGCGGGAGAGGCCCCCTGGGACCTGCCTGGGCTCTGTCCGGCTCTGGGCAGCTGTGCTTGGACCTGGGGCTTTTGGTCAGATGTGCTGTCCTGTCCTTCCTCCTGTGCCTGCCAGCTTCCACCGGGCACTTACTAGGGCCCGGTGGACCTAGGAGACTGGTCCTATATGATTCCCATGCTACAGGCACCACTCCAAAGCTCAGAGAGGCGTAGGCAGTGTGCCCTGGGCCCACAGGCCATCTGTCTGTCTGCTCTTCCACATTAGCCTCCTTTCACTAAATCCCAGCTTCCTCCAGCAGCAAGAAGCCCGCTCCCCAGGGGCAGTACTGAAGGAAGGCATGCCTGCCTGAAATCTGTCCTCAAGGTCCCAGGCCGGCTGGGGCCCCAGGGAGAAGTCCCGGGTTTGGTAATCGTGTTCCGGCCTTGAGCTGCCGCTCTTCCTGTGAACGTGCCAAGGGGCCTCTGCCTTCCTGAGGAGAAAGAGGTGGCCTGGACCTCTCGGTACCCAGACCGCTCTGGAGGACAGGCTTGTGTTTTGACAAGTGACAGGGTTGAGGAAGCTCCTCGGGTAGAGGGAACAATAGGAACTGAGGCCTCGAGGCCTAGAGGGGAGTGGGAAATTGTGGACTGATCAGCCCCAGAGGCAGGAGGGCTCTGAGACTGAGAGAGCACATGGAGAGGGGACGGAGGTCTTCACTGCAGGATGCTTGGCTTGGGCAGACAGGGAGTGGGCATATGTGACCCAGGTGTTAGAACTGGGTTGTGGGAGGGGAGCAGGCACCAGGATCCAGGCCGCCTTTAGGTTTGTGATAATCACCTCCAGAGCCAGAGGGGGAAACAGAGGCCTGGGCGGGAGGGAGGTGCAGTGATGTGCCCAGCAGTGGGCCAGAGCATCTCGGTGTCCCACAGGTCTGCTCCCCGCTGGCCCATGGGTTCCTGGTGGGCTGTCCCCAGACTTCGTCCCCTGCCTCAGGGCCACAGAGGCAACGTGCAGGAACGCAGCAGCATCTGGGCCCTCCGGGGCCCTCGTGTCATTTGTTCCGCAGTCGTGGTCTCCAGACTTGCTAATTAATTGGTAACTACACGCCCCGAAAAATGTGCCTGTCTCGATGACATGGTCCGCCCTCCAGCACTCCGTGTTGCCTCTTTCCCGGCAAAGCTGGGGGAAGAAAAAACCAGCGGCCTCCCTTTTCTGGAGGAAGAGTCACCTGCAGGTGTTTTTACAAAGTCGGGGCCAGAGAACATAGGACTAAATGCCATGATTCATGTTTGCAAACCCCTCCTGCCAGCTTCTGTCTTGACAAGCCAGGAGGGCTGGGGAGGAGGCAGGCAGAGGTGGAACCTGGGAATGTGGCCAAGGGCTCGCTTCGAGGCAGTGTTCCCTATCACAGGTAGAACCATGCAGGCCTCATGACAATTGGGAGTGGGGGGGGGTGGGGGGTGGGGGGGGTGGGGGGTGGGGGGGGTGGGGGGTGGGGGGGGTGGGGGGGTAGGGGGGTGGGGGGGTGGGGGGGTGGGGGGGTGGGGGGGTGGGGGGGTGGGAGGGGCTCCGGATATCCACAGGTGGTCCAACTGGCCACTCATCGCCTGGCCACCCCTAAGCAGGTGGTCTGGGTCTCCAGGGCCACCCAGCAGGGAGGCACCTCTGCCCTTGAGAGAGGTTGGTGACCCTAAAGGCCAGTGGGAACATTCCTAATTCTTGTAATAACCACGACTGGGACAAATGGTGATAACAGAGGTGTTGCTGCTCTGCTCCCAGGCTCTCCTTCCAGCCCCAGCTCACCATGGCCATGCCAGAGCTCCGAGGGGGTTCTTCTCAGGGCAAGAGTCCTTAACCCCATCTTACAGATGTGCTCACCACAGTCGGGAGAAGTTCAAGACACCCCTTCAATCAAAGGCACCAGCCACGTGGCGTGGGCAGGACTGGGTACTGGGTTTCCCACTGCTGACTTGGACTGAGGCTTGGCATGGGGGTCGGTGGGACAGGGATTAGGTATTTTCAGGGTTGGGGGATCTCTGAGGTCACGTGTAGAGAATAATCATCTCCTCTGGTTTCTGGCAAAACCCAACCCTGTCCAAGGAGGTCTGCCCACCTCCCCTCCTCTGTGTGTGTGTGTGTGTGTGTGTGTGGAGTCTCTCTGATATTTATTAAGCATCTACTGCTTGCCCTGTGGAATACTCTGCAGCTCCTCCCCCACAGACTCCTGCTGAGGAGAGGAGCACTCATCCTCGGGAGCACCCAGCCGCCTCCAGGGACCCTCCCAGGGCAGAGGCAGGAGGAAGAGTGCAGGTCCAGGAGGGGCCGGATGGAGCCTGGGGGGTTGCGGAGAAGTGAGGGCAGAAGGCAAGCCTGGGGCGCGATTTCCTCACGACCTTCTCCTGGATGAGGAGCCGATGGAGAGGTTCATGCTGGGGCTCCGAAGCGGGGACACGATCATGGAGAAAAGACAGGACTGATGGGGAGACGGAGGGAGATGCAGAGGGAGAGCCTGCTGACCCCTCCCAGGGCCCCGGATGAATGGCTGCAGTGCCCTCGGCACAGGGGCAGGAGAGAGAGAAAGTGGAGCTGGGCATGTGGGAGCAGGAGAGAGAGGACCGAGCAAGAGACAGGTGGAGATCCAGGCTGAGCAGCTGTCCCTGGGGGTGAGCAGGAATGGACCCTGGCCTGCTCCCAGGCACCACAAGGAGGACAGTGCTGTACATCTGTGAGGGGGACTTCCTGGAGGAGGTGGCAGGGTCTGGGATGGGGCCAGGCTCTGGGGAGGTGTGTGTGGTGTCCCTGTTGCAGCTCCTCCATGCTGGGTCATGGATTCCCTGGTTTCCAGGTCTAGATGCATTGCTGCGCTTGGCTTGCAGCCTGCTAGTGGCCCTAGGGGGAAGGGCCCTCCCTCGGGATGGAGCCAGCTTCCCTCTGCAACCTCAGAGTGGTGTTTTAATTAGTCAAGTCTTCAAATCATTGTTTACTGCTCTCCACACACGAAGGGTTTATTAAAAGCTGGGCCAAGTTAAAAATACTGGCAACGGGGACATGCAGGCCATCGGAGCCGCCGAAACAGGCGCCCTGAACCACGAGGAAGCCGTGGTGGCTCCTCCCCAGGGAATCCCTGCCCACGTCCTGTCGGTGGCCCAGCTGGCGGACAACCCGTCAGCCATGTGGAGGAAGACAGGGTGGCCCCTTGCAGCTGTGCCAGCACTGCTCAGCCTGTGCTGAGCACCAGCGCGTGACCAGGTCTCACATCCCTGGGTGTTGAAAAGGCCTGGCAGGGTGGAGGTGGGGCCCCTCTTCACCCCACTCCACCCCTCTAGGAGCTTCCAGTCCCTGGGAAGTGTGTGTGGTTAGCCACACCCAATCACCCAGCCACCAGCCTCAGAAGCCCTTGGGGCCTGACAGCAGCAAGGATCGTGGTGGATGGCTCTGCCTGGCAGGCGTGTTCAGGGAAGCCCTCCAGGAGGAGGTGGCACTCAGCATGGGGTGGGCTCGCCATTGGTGGACAGGAGAGATGGCATTTCAGGTGAGTCACAGAAAGGTCGCCTAGGCCTTGGAGGCAGGGAGGTGCCGTCCTTCATGCTACAGGCATGAGGAGGGTGGTAGAGTCAGGGAGCCCTGTGGGAGAAGCCTTCGGTACCCTGCCTGGAAATGAGCCCTGCAGACCTGCTCTGCCCGGATCTCGAAGAAGACTCTAGAGTCAACAGGTCCACAGGGAGGGTGGGCCACAGAGCCCACAGCCACCAGCCCCTACTGCCTTTCTCAGAAGGAGCCAGGGGGAGGGCTGCTGTGACTCTTGTGGGGGCCTCAGTGTTTGAACAGTGGCAAAAACTGAACTGCGACAAGCATTAGGGCTTCCAAAGATCAGCTGTCATGCACAGCTCTGGGTAAGAGTCCTTTGCTGGGCCTCAGTTTACCCATACGTACAACAATGAGAGAGACAGCTTTCCTACAGCACCACGTCCATCCATCCATCATATACTGACTCAACAAACACTCCCTGGACCCTTACTGCATGGCTGGGGCACAGAGGGGAACCCGACATAAGCTGGGGCCTTCGGAGTCTTCCTGCCACCCTGCACAGCGCAGAGTGTTACCCTGGCCCCTAAGGGCAGAGCCTGATGAATTTGGGGTTCTGAGGAGTAAATAAAATCAATGTGAAATCACTTTGAAAGTTTAAAGGCACAATTAAGGCCTGTGCTCCTCCCATGAGGACAGTGGCGTCGTCAAGCTGCCTACGGCCTGGGCTGCTCAGAGCCTTTCTCTTTGCTGACGTGCAGGAAGGGGAAGCAGAGTCACAGAGCACCTGCTGTGCCCCAGACGGCTGCAGGCCACCTCACCCACATGGGTGCAGCTAACTCAATTTTATGCATACAGATTAGTGGAGGTGTCGGTTCAAATCCTCGTCTCCCTAGCAGACCAGGAACCACAGAGGATGGAGACTGTGTTCTCGTCATTCAATTAATCAATTACGCCCTCGCTCAGCATCTGCAGCCTCTCAGACTGTAAACACCCTAGAGTCGCTCCTATATTTAAATGAAGACACACACACATACTCACACTCACACACTCGCACTCATACACACTCTCACACACACTCATATACACAGACACACTCACCCATATACACACAATCATACACACACACACACACTCTCTCTCTCTCTCACTTTTGCATCCTGAAGCCCTTTGCTGGTGAACGACCCCTCTCCTTGCTGCCTCCAACCCAGGCCTCCTGCTCACTCCCTGGCCTGTCACTCTGCCTGTGACTCCTCCTCCCACTTGCCCCGGGGACATCCTGCTAAGACCCCCGTGACTAATCTCAATCTTTATCTTAACTGATGTCCCTGTGGGCATTTTGGACCCATGGCCACTCCCTCACTCTTTCTTTCTTGGAGTCTGGGATTCCTCTCTGTTTCTGTAAAGACAAGGGTTTTTAGAGTGTTTATGGGCATCGAGGAAGGAGCCAGTGCAGTGACGGGCTGGAAATGCAGGACCAAGAGAGGACAACGGGGCAGTTGACCGATAGGAGATCCCCCAACCTCTGCACCCACCTGTCTCTGGGCAGCTTCTTCTGTCTCCCTTGTGCATTCTTCTTCTGTTTGCTTTGTGCATTCTTCTTTCCCAGTCCCATTGCCGTTGCATTGCAGGGTTTCATTCCCTCAGTCTCTCGACTCACCGTCTTCCTGGTCACCCTTCCATCACCACCATCGTGGTCTCACCCTAAATGTCTTCTGACTGCAGACTGTCCCCCAGTCTTTCTCCCACCTGGTCCTGGGCTACCCCACCCACTAAGGCCATTACAGCAACAAGCCTATGTCTCTGCCCCATCCCAGCAGCCAGATGTTGGGCATGGGTAAGAAGTCAGAGTCAAGGAAGATTAAGTGGGGAAACTGAGGCCCAGAGATGGGAAAGGCTTTGCCCAAAATCACCCAGGACTTTACCCAAATCCTGACATGGGGCCTATAGTGGTTCTTCTGCCCACTTTTAGCTCTTGCAGATGTCACCCCCCACTGAGTGTGGATCTCTGCTGTCTAGTGGCTGGGGTGCTACCCACCTTCATGGTCCAGTAAGGTTCTTCTCATCACAGAAGGCCGTGTGGCTGTGGCCACACCTGGCACTCAGCAGCCCTGGGTCCTGGCAGGCCTGCCTAAGAGAGGTCCTGGAGGAGAAAGGAGCCCCCACCCCAGACTGGCAGCCTCCCGGCTGAGCAGTTCATCAGCACAGCTAACTCTGGCTGCCCACCCAGTGTGAATGTCACTAAGCCAACCAGTGCCGAGGGGGGAAGCTGGAATCTCTTCCACGGCCCGGCACTGCTTCAAACTGCCATACACACGAGAGCAGTGAGGGTCAGGAGCCTGAGGCCTGGGCTCAAATCCCAGCTCTGCCATGGAGAGGCTTCTCTAGCTTCAGTTTCCCCTACTGAGAAGGAGGCCACTGGATTCAGTGAAGCTCTGGGTTGCTCATATGCTTTTCCTCGGGTCCCTTGCAGAACCACCCTCTGTCTTCCACCCCTGTCTGTGCAGGGGCAGCCTGCCTAGATGGTCTGTATCAGCTGGCTCCAGCCAGGTGGGGCCACAGGATCCCCAACAGATCAGGGGAGGGAGGAGAGCAAGGTCAGGTTCCCTGCACAGAGACTGGGGGCTCCCCAACCAAAGGCCACACTCATCCACCCTCTCCACCTGACTCTCACGGTTTCTGGTTCAGGTAATTGCACTCTTCTCTCTAGCTGCAGGCCTACGGGGTAACGGGGCCTGCTGTTACCCCTCCGGCTTCCTTACACCCTGCCCACATCTCTGTAAATAGGCCCTTCATTCAACGTTCTTCAAATTAACCATCTTGTGTGCACCATCTGTTTCCTGCGGGGACCCTGTCTGAATCACATAGGCCTCACTGTTCCTGGTCTCCTTGTTAACTCAAGCTGTCAAGAGGGGAGAGAAGAGTCTGGGTGCAGATCCCCAGGAGCGGTCCATGACAAACTGTGGAAACCATTCCTGCCCAGGGCAGTGGCAAGGCCTCAGGCAAGCCTAATGGGCTGCAGCTACGAGCCCCAGACCCAGACAGCAGCTGGCCTGAGCACCCCTCTGCAGGTCTCCCAGCCCTTCCCCATCCTGCCAGTGTCACCAGCGTCCTTGTCAGGACCAGGAGCAGATCCCGAACACATATGAAGCAACTAGGACTGGGCAGGAGTGTCCCGTCCAGGCTCTCAGCTCCCCTGCATAGCTCCTCCAGGCCAGGTGGTCGTCCCACAGGGAAATAAGCCGAGAGTTTGAACAATTTCCCCAAACCCACCTGCCACCCACCTACTCCCCCCATTCACCCACACTTACTCCTTCTTCTGCTACCCTGCCTTGCACAGAAAAAAATACTGAATATGCTGAAAATACTTCTCTAGTGAGTAGAACTCCCCCCACCCAAAGAAACTATGGGGAGGGTGTGCTAGCAGGGTTTCCACCGTGGCACGTGTGGATCAATTGGGACCTTGTTGCTGGCCAAGGACAGCTAAGGCTGCTGCCCAGCACTCATGGAGAGAGGGAAGAATTAGGTAAAACACAATCAGAGATAATTGGCTCATCCGAGAGAGGCAGGAAAAAGCCACTGAAAAGGAGCAGGGTCTAAAGGCTGAGGGCAAATCTTTGCAAGGAAGAGCATCTCCCCAGGCTTTAAGAGACCATTTCCGATCTCCATGTCCCTATCCCGGCCACATGCTTCCTTATCGATTCCTTGATACGACGGTGCAATTCAATCCCACAAATACTTAATGAGAACCTACTGTGCACCTAATTCTGAGCTTGGAACCCAGGGAGAGCTGAAGTGAATTTGAGAAACCACCCTTCCCCGCTCTTCCTTCCTCTCCCCTCCCCTTCCTTCCTTCTTTCCTGTCCCCTTTCTCTCTCTTTTCCTTCTGCGAAGGGTTTAAGTAGCAGGTTGCTCTGGATAGTCGTGCATCTAGAGAACCTCCCTCTGACCCCTGGCCTGTAGCCGAGAGGATGGGGGAGACAGGCAGGCCCAGGGTTGATACAGCCATTAGAGAGAGAGGCTTGGCCCAGGGTGGTGGTGAAAAGAATGGGGCTATGGAGATGGACTGGAGAGCAACTGGGGAGCGACAGTCCCTGGGGCTTGGGGCCTGTTTGCACAGAGAAAGGGCAAAGCTACAGGAGCCAGGAGTCTAAGCCCTCACTCGCTGGGCCGATTGCAGGGTGGTGGAGGCCCAGGAGGAGGTTTGAGGGGGACAAATGGGAGACGCTGGTTTCAGAGAGACCTCCAGAGGGGACACCTGGGAGGCCGTGGGTCTCTAACCCCGGCCCCCTGCTCTGGAGCGATGAAGGTAGAGAGAGCTGGACCTTAGTGTGCACATCTGCAGGCGGACTGGCAGACCAGCATCCAGTGCAGGGAGAAGGAAGGAAGGAGAAAATGAAGGTGGGGAGAGGATGTGACCAGCCCAGGAGACAGTCCTGCTGTTTCCTCAAATTCTCTGAAGCAGTGAAGTGACAGCAGCCGCTGGGCTCCAACTTGACCTCTATTCTCACGATGCAGTTTCTTCTGTTTTCAGTCTGTGGGCTTTTTGGCCAGACCTTGGAGAGACCCATTTAAATGAAGGAACCTGAGGGTTCCTCAAAGGACATTTTATGGTCGACTTTTGTAATCTTCCTGCCTGGGCACCACTCCCCAACGTTCTAGTCTTGCTCTGCCAATTCCTTGCTCTGTGACCCATGGAGAATTGCTCAGCCTCTCTGCGCTCCAGCATCCAGCTCTCTGGCTGAGAGGAGAGCCCCCACTGCTAGAGGGGGAGGAGAAACACACACACCTGGGCAGGGATCAAACTAAGGCTCATTACAAACAGAGCAAACTTGAATTTGGGTACTAAGCAACCCCGGGTGGCGTGAGGCGGCGAGGGGGTGAGGGGAATGGGGTTCCACTCACACTGGGCATCCCCTGCGCTTCGTCCCTAGCTGGATCCTGGCTGCAGACAGCCAGGTTGGGCCTCTGGAGGTGCAGTGTTGCCATAGGAACAGGCTCATGGAGAGCGTCTCAGAGGAACCAGGTGCTTGCGGGTGGTGGGCAGGGGCAGGGGCAGGTGGTATAGCAGGGGGTGCTGGAGATGGTCTCGACACAGCTGCTCCCCACATTCCTAGTGAAGGAACTGAGGGCTCTGGTGGGGAAAGAACCAGGTGGAGGCATCGCTGCAACCCTGAGGGCTCTCCTGTTTGCAAGTCCAAGGGGGTCAGTAACCCCCTGGAACCCAGAGATCAGAGGTGGCAAGAGGACGGGTGGTTGGGGAGGGCCACCAGGCCGTGGACAGTTGCTAGGACACAGGATCTTTCCGAGGGGCCCATGGTAACCTTCAGAGAACACTTTGTGCCTCATTCATTTATTCATTAATTCACTTAATCCATAAACACCTCGAGGGCAGTGCCGCAGGCCTCTGGCTGCGGGGTGCCTGGCTGAGCAAGAAGCATCTGGCCTTGCTGGGGTCAGACACACGTGCAAAATCCATTAACACCAGGCAGGCAGACATGTTCAGGGCTGAGATGATGCCCAGCGTGGCTGGGAGGGCCAGGACCCTCGGTGGGCGGGTGAGTGGGCGGGAGCCAGGGGACTTGGTAGGCATGGGATTGGGGGAAAGGCCTTGGAGAAGGAGGTGAGACAGGAACAAACCTCTGTCCCTCTCACCTCCCACCTGTGCCTGCCCCCTCCTTGGGGACTGGGCAATGTCTTCCTTCGCAGGAAATCCGTAACGCCTTGAACACAGTAGGATACCAAAAACTTTTTTTAAAAAAATATAATTGAATGAAAATGCTAATGCTTTCTTACAAATAAGAGAATAAATATAGTATGGGAACATCTTAAATTCTTCGAGAGCTGTGTGTTTTCACATCCCTAAACTTGACAGAGCTGCCTGCCAACAGGTGTGGAGGGCTGTGCCGCGCCGCTCATCCTCCCTTTTACAGGCGCAGCGCACAGTGAGGTTATGATTCCGCTACAGTCACCCCACAAACTCTTAAGCAGGGGCTGGGATGAGGGCTCTCCCCAGGGGATCCGGGCTTGAGAAAACGATTTCTTCTGTGGCTAAAGGAAGTGTCCTGTTTATATGTCCTCACAGGGCGTGTTGCCTGTGCCTCTGAAGGTCTCCACGAGCTGGGCCCTACTGGGGAGGTAGGTGGTGGGGGCTGGTGCCCCACTGGACGGGAGGGGTCGGGTGGCCCAGCCTGATTCCCAAGACTTAGCATCAAGTCTGGGCATGACATGTGCGAAGGTCGACTCTGGTATGACAAAAGAGGGCTTCTTGTTCCGTGGACTGTTTGCCAGGGCAAAGGAGGCTGCAGAATGTTTGAGAATAGTTAAGAGATTTATGTCCGAAATGTTGAAAGTTTTGCAACATTCTGCCTCATTCTTCACCATGCTAACTTTGCCCTCACTAACAGAACAGCCAACGCTTTCTCGCCATCTCATGTGCGCACATACACACACTCATGTCTCATTCACACATCTGTGACTGTACGGCTCTTTCTGCCTGGAAGGGCCTCCCCATACCCTTCTGGAGAACTTCTGTGTACTCTGCACACGCAGCTGAGGACTAACCCTCTAAGAGATGCATGATCGCCCTTCCCGTGTGTGGCCAGTCCCAGTATCCACGACCCTGCATCTCAGAGGGTGTCTAAGCACTGGGTCCGCACTTGAACTCTCTGAGATGAGAAACCACCTTCAAATCCATCACTGCACCCCTCCTCCAGGGACCCCGCCGGGCCTCGGCACCCAGTAGGAGCTCAGTCAATACCAGGCAGATGAAAGGCTACATTTAAAGAGGTGAGCCTCTGTTTTATGGAAAATTAACTTCTGGCAATTTTTGATGAATGAAGAATTCCTGCATTTTTGGCCAAAGCCTGCGTGGACAAGCTGAGTGATGAAAAGGCTCCTTTTTCCTCCGGCCCCTGATTTCCTCCCTCCTGAGTGGGAGTGAGTCTATCTACAAGCTCTGGGGTGGGGGGTGGGGAGTTGTTATTAACCCCTCCAAGCCCCCGGGAGCGCCCCACGCACAGCATGACTCAGTGGTGCTCTTTAAGAGGATCATGTGATTGATGATGCGGACAATTACACTGTGGACTTACATCCCTGTTGATTCCAATGGCAAGAAACGAGAAGTCTGTTTTTAAATCCTATCAGCAATGACGAGAAATTGGTTCTGTCTGGGGGAGAGGTGAGACCCCACAGAAGCCAACTCTAAATATAGACCCAAACCAATGATTCCCCTCTGCACCCCAGCTCTCTGGTATTTTTCCTTCCCAGAAGCTTGCTGTGGGGCCTGGCAGAGTCATACGCAGGCCTGTTTCGGGGACTCGGGGATACGGGCTGGCTCTGCGCCCCCACCCACAGCACCCTGCCGCCCTGGAGAACCCTGGAGTGGGCCTGGAACTGTCATACGCCTCTTCAGGCCCCGAGCACAAGGCCAGGCTCAGCATGTGTCCCTCTGCAGCCGTACTCCCAGCTCGGCTGAGCACGATGCCACTTCACACTGAAGACCTTTTCTCTGATTAAACTTGAAACCAAAGCTTCATGTTCTGGAAAATGTACCAGGGTATGTCTTTCATTTCCCTCCACCCTCTGCCCCCAGGTCCCCTCTCCTCGGCAGAAGAAAAGAGAATTTTTCTCCAAAGATGAGCTTTAGGTTTGGAAAAATACTCCGAAAGGTGGCAGCTGCGTGTCTCCTTGGTGTTTGCATGAAACCCTCACAGCCTCCTAGGTTGTGAAGCTTCCCCCTCCCACCCAAAGAGGGGAGGGCAGGCTTCTGGGGGAGCCCACTTTCCTCCAGGCTCCATGCACTCTGACCACCCCGCTGGGCTGGGCAGAGATCCTTGCACTGGGATTTTGAGTAGACCCGGGTTCAAATCCCAGCTCTGCTACTCGTTAGCCATGCACCTCTCTTGGGGTCCCTCCCCCACCCTCAGTGTGCTCATCCACTGCCCAGTGGACTCTGGGCAGTCCCCACCTAGCCCAGGCTGTGAGGAGGCTCTGATGAGACAGGGTTAAATTAGAGTCTAAATCCAAGGGAGAAGTGAGGGAGATGCAGAAAGGGCAATGCCTGCTTGCCTGTAAGCCCTCAACCCAGGGATGGTGGCTTCTTGGCGGGGGAGCCTCCTGCCCAGCTGTCTCCTGGATGTTCTGGTTCTAGGACTCTAACTAGGCCACCCGAGTCTCTGGGCACTGGTCCTTGCCTTGGTCAGTCCCTTGGGGAGGAAGAGCAGGCAGATCTGGTGGAGCCCACCCTCCTTCTCTCTTGGAGGGATGATGGAGAACGTTGGGTGTGGGGACAGGGGACAAAGGCACCTCTTGTCTGTAGGATGCCCACTAGGACTGGATCAGTGGGGGCTCAGATCCCCCCACCCCGGCAAAAAAAAAAACAAAAAACAAAAACAACCTAGTCTAGGCAGAAGCAAAGCCTCAAGGCATGGAGATCCCCACCGAGGCTGTGGGGGTGGTGTGCAGAGCAGAACATGAAGGTGGGGTGAAGCCCCCTCGCCGGCCACCCCTGCTTTTGCCCTCCCACCCCTGTTGGTGCCCAGGACTAGTGAGTCTCAGAGGCCCCTCTAGCTCCACCCAGCTGAGCTGCCCTGATCAGTGTTTCTGCCTTTAATCAGGGGCGAAGTGGTCTGGGGCTGGCTGGAGGAGGAGTTAGTGTTTAGAAAAGGAGGAGGGGGAGCAGACAGGAGGGGAGAGCAGAGGAGCGGGGAGGAAAAAGGGCTGGAGGCAATACTTCTTTCCTTCCCTCGGAAAACTTTCACTCATCACCAGCTCCTCTGCTGCCCCAGCAAAGCCCAGCAACACTACCTCCTGACAGGTTCCCCTTGCTTTCGGCTCTGGCCTGCAGGGCGTGGGGCCATAGGCAGAGCCTTCGGCTTGGCTACAGGGAGGGAGTCCAGCTCATGCATCTCAATCTGGCCCCAGAGTTGGCAGGTCCAGTCCCTGCAACCTGTGTAGACCGCCTGCCACTCCATGCTATGAGGATCTGCGGGCTGCTGGCCTCATCTCTGTAATCCTGGGGGCCTGTACACGCAGCATGGCTCTCGAGAGAAGAGGAGCAGGGAGGAGAGGAAGGATGTGCAGATAGAGGAGGGGGCGTCCAGCTCCTCCAGCCTGCCGATCCGCAGCCCCCAGGGTCTGCTTGCAAACAGCAGACTGTACCGCTTCTCCCCAAGGGACTACATTGGCATTTTCGCGCCTTCTGTGCAGACTTAAAGTCTGTGACAGTCACCAACCTCCCCTCCCCACCACTCCTAAGCTACCCTTTCTCAGTGTCTGCTTGCTGAAAAGAAAGCTCCGGCTTCCTGAATTTACAAACGCTTTATTAAGATTAGAGCAAGCCAACAGAAATCTTCCTGGCTTGTAGGTCCTGTGAGACAGGAAAGTCCCCTCCCGTCCCTCAAGTGTCCCTGCAGGGGGCTCTTGAAGAGGACCCGGGTCCAGTGGAGCCTGGGCGCCCCCCTTGGAGATCCTCTAGCTGGCGGGGGTAAATGCTCTGGGGTGCAGCTGTTGGAGGAATGGCTGGAAGGGGTTGTGACCAGGCCCTGTCAGCACAGTGCTTTTCTGCTTACAAAAACCGGAGTTCCTTTCAGAGACAGGTGGGACATCCCTGTTCATGGGCTAAGAAACAAGGCTCACAGATGGAAGAGACTGGCCCAGGGCCCAGGGCCCTTGGTGGGCATGAAATGGAGATAAGATTAGAGAGCAGGTGCCCCCCAAGCCAAGGCAGTGCCCTTTCAGCGTAAGCCTGTGACATTTTGACAGACTCCCTTGGGCGAGAATACCCTCCTCTGGCCTCCCTCCCTTTCCTAAACTGGGGAGGGCTGTGGTGGGGCCGGGGTCGGGGGTGGGGAGGGGGAAGAACCTGGATGGGGAAGGGAGGAGTCTAGGTGTGCTTGGGGGTGGGGACACTGGGGCCCCCTAAGTGCTCCATGCAGTCCAGGGATTCTCCTCTCTGCGGGACTTTGGCAAGAGCCTGGGAGGCCCTCGCCCCAGGGCTACCCAGCCCTGAGATCCTCTGCCCCTCCTTGGCTTGTGGCTGAGAACTCAGCTCTTCCAGGTTGGCCTGCTGGTGGGATAATTTTGGAGGTTGAAGTCAGGGGCCTCGAAGGGAGGGAAGAGAGGAACCCTGGTCAGGAAGACCTTGGTGATCACCATGCAGTGGACATTGGCACTTCCAGGGTTGGGCCTGTCAGCCAGACACTCTCGTTCTAGGCCAAGGGCCTTGGGCAAAGGACCTTCCATCACTGAAGTTGGTTTCTTGACTTGAGGAAAGAGTCCACGGAAGAGAGTACGGTCACAGGAATGCAAGGGCATGTGGCAGGCACACAGTGGGCACCCCAACTACTCCCTACAGCCTGTCCCCAAAGCCATTCCCAGCAGCCCCTACCTATCTGGGCATTCTGCAGGTAACATCAGGGAAGGGACACCTTCCACCAGGGGCTGGGAGTTTCCCTCCAGCCTCCTTGGAGCCAGCCCAGAGCAGCTCTGATCGCTGTCCATCCCTGTACCCATCCCGAGTGCCTTACTGGAGCACTGACTTAGGGGTGGTGGGCCTGGGGATGCCCCTGGGCCTGCCTTCCCACATCTATGGCTAGGATGGGAAATGTGTGCTCAGACCTGCCAGGGCTGGACTAGAGGGCCAGGAGGTCAAAGCATCCAGCCTCCAGGTTCACAGTGGCGAGATCACACCCCCCTGCGGCACTGCCAGGAAGGGGAGGCCGCGAGCTGGGTGGGCACCCACTCCCTGCATCTAGGATATGCATGCAAATTAATATATGCAAATTAAGTATCCTAAACGACCCACCCAAAGATTGGGACGCCTGGGACTCTTCCCCCAGGAGGTGAAATATCTTTAATCCCCTCCTACCCCTCTCCCTCCCTATCTTTCTGAGCCTCCCCCATCCAGACTGGGTGCAGGGGTGCAGAGCTTTCCTCTCCAGCAGGGCTCTAAGCCTAGGCTGGGGGCAATGGGGAGGAGGGGTGCCTGAGGAGCACTCCCTCTCCCTGGGAGCTCTGCAGAGGAAGAGGGTCTCTGGCAATCAGTGTCCTCTACCTCCACCTCTCCGGCGGGTGAACCCTCAGAGAAGGTCTCCCAGTGAGTCTGGAATAGGTGCCGAGTGCCTGGAGTGCTATTGTGTGTATGTGAGAGCACATTGGTGAGGCTGCCCACGCATGCCACTGTGGACAAAGACAGATGCGATCGTGTGTGTGTTGGGGACTGCGTATATGTTTTTGTCAGTGTGTGTGACCACGAGTCAGCTGGGTATGTGTGCTTGTGGGTATCAGGTGCGTGGCTGTGCGCACATGTGTGCGTTAAGAGTCGGTGCATTTGTGTTTCAGCGCGGCTAAGGCCCTGACTGAGATGCTGTGTGTGCGGGGGTGGATGTGACTGAATGCGGGCACGGGTGTCCGTCTGTTTATACGTGTGTTTGCGTGTTTGGGTGTGCAGGTGGCTCTGCGTAAGCGTCTGTGTGCAGGGGGTCGGCACATAGGGGAGGATGCCCATGGTTGGGTAACCGCAGGTCCGCTTGACCCTCTGACACCCAAGACTGTGTCTATACGGCGTCTGGGCTACAGTGTGTTTGAGTTGCCGTGTGCGTTTCCGTTGCGGGGTGTGGGTTGCCACCGGGCAACTGCATTTTTCTGCGTCTTCATGGCCAGGGGTACACGGGGCGTCGGGGTTTTCCTGGGGGTTTTTCTGTGTGCGTGTGTAATTATGTGTTTAGTTCACATCTTCATAGTGCGCCTTTGTGTTTTCCTGGGTATCTAACCATTGCACGTGTGCCCGGGACGTCAGCGATAAGTGTTTCGGTGTTCCTGCGTGCGGATTTGTGCTCTCCTGGGAGGTCTGCGGCCCAGGTTCGATTCCTGCGACTTGTCCTAGGCGGGCCTGTATGTGCGCGGCGGCCGCGTGCTGTACTGTGTGAGGGAACGTGTGCCAAACGCTCGCGGGATACCTGTGCCCGTCTAGCCAAGAGTGCACTCGTGTGCGCGAGCGGGCTTCCGGGACGCTGCAGTGGTCGGGGGCGGCCCTGCGAGGGGAGGGGGTCACCGGGACTGGCCGGCGCCGGCCCCGTGCGCACGGAGGCGGGGGCGGGGGGCGGGGGCCGCGGGGGGGGAGGCGGTAAGAAAAGGGCGGCGCGCGCGGCGGCGGCGGCAGCTCCCCGGCAGCGGCGGTGGAGAGCGCAGCGCGCAGCCCGGTGCAGCCCTGGCTTTCCCCTCGCTGCGCGCCCGCGCCCCCTTTCGCGTCCGCAACCAGAAGCCCAGTGCGGCGCCAGGAGCCGGACCCGCGCCCGCACCGCTCCCGGGACCGCGACCCCGGCCGCCCAGAGATGACCGCGACCGAAGCCCTCCTGCGCGTCCTCTTGCTCCTGCTGGCTTTCGGCCACAGCACCTATGGTGAGTCCCCCGGCGGCCCGGCTCGCGCCCCCTCTGGGGAAGCCTGCGAAGCCCCGCCGGCCGCCCGGTGCCCCGCACGCCCCGTCTCGTGCGCCCCAACTCCGCCCGTCCCGCCTAGCCCTAAGCCCCGCGCTGTGCCTGTCTCGCCCTACCCACCACGCTCGCATGCCAAGGCCCGTCCCAGGGGTCCCAGGGCGTAGGGGATGTGTGAGACCCCCCAGCCCCTTCCCGCCCTGCAGAAGTGGCGCCAGAGGGGTGTCGGTGCGCTGAGCAAGGAGATACGGAAAAATGAGGTGCTGTTGTGGAGTCTTCTATGAAAATACTCTGGGGTGCAACTTTGGGGTGTCCCTGTGTGAGCGTTCTGGAACAGGTCTCGGAGCGAGGGTGGGGGGCGACTTTGCCGTCTTAGCCCGCAATTCCCAGAGAAGCCCAGCCTGAGCCCTTCCTGCGTGGCGCGTTTCTGTAGGTGAGGGGCTGCGACACTTCTGTCTGCAGCGGCCATCTGTCTCTGACAGCGAGAGAGTTGCCCCCTTCCCGCAGCGCCCCCCCACTCATTGCACCAGTGGTTGTGAGGGGGCTGTCTAGAAAGCTGGGGAGCTGGTTGAGTAAATGCACACAGTAGGTGCCTATTAAAGTGTCAGAATCTCTAAGCAGTGTTGTTGCAACCTCAGCCCGCTAAGCAAAACCCTGTGTCGTCATCGTTTTTTTAATGCGAAGAGTCTGGGGTAGGGGAAAAGGGGAAGATTTGCCCTGGGTGCCCGGCTTAATAGGGATGAACCTTAAAAAGAATGCAGACGCCTTACTGGGGAGCCCACCAGGTGAACCTGTCTGGGCTTTCCCGGAGCTAAACACCTCAAAATCTGCTCCCCTTTTCAGCTCAGGTTGCAAAAGTGACGGTCAGGCTGCATGCCCAGGGCTCAACATATTTCCCTCCATGGTCCCCGTCCCCGCTGTTAGGAGGACTTGAGGTGTCGTATTTGCTTTTGGGAGTCGGGGGAGAAGGTGTTTCTCCTGCTCCTAAGAACTAGGGAGAGTGTACTGTGGTCATTTCATTGCTGGGAACGTGGCAGAGATGTTTTTCCTGAGTGCACTGAGCCCCATCCATGCTCGGATAGGAAGTGCCTACTGTGTGCCAGGCTGGTAGGACCCAAGAGGGCTGTTGGTGCCTTCGAGGGCAGTGGTGGGCTGTGTGGGCAAAGACAGCCTTTGCCTTGGCCTGGGGCCTGGTGGGGTGAATTGTATAACCTTTCTTGTACCTCAGGGGCTGAATGCTTCCCGGCCTGCAACCCCCAAAATGGATTCTGCGAGGATGACAATGTTTGCAGGTAATGGAGTGGCTCCTCAGAGGCAGCTTGTGGGGGCCACGCAGAAGCCTGGGGAGTCATGAAGTCACGCAGAAAAAATAGGGGGCTTGGCCACTGCGCTGCGGCAAACAGCTTCCGGGCCCCTGCAGAAAACTGGTGGGGCGAGCGGGGGAGATGAGGGCGGGGGTGGGGGGGGCAGCCACAGCTCCTGTCTGCGTTCTCAGAGGTGGGGTGGCAGGTGGGACCACTGCAGGCCACTGCGGCAAAACGCAGCACTCCCCCGGGATCTCGGGGCCCCTCCAAGTCGGCCCCCTCAGCTTGGCATGTTTTCTCTTTAAGTTTTCCCATTCAGGTGGCTGGTGTTTACTTCCCAGGACCACTGGCTGCCACTGCGCAAAGACCCCCAAGGGTCCTTGGTTCCACAGAAAGCAGCCTGAGCTGCCTCTCTACCCCTGCCCTCTTCATATGTCCCCACCTTTCTCCCCCACCCCTTGCAGGTGCCAGCCTGGCTGGCAGGGTCCCCTGTGTGACCAGTGCATGACCTCTCCCGGCTGCCTTCACGGACTCTGTGAAGAACCCGGGCAGTGCATTTGCACCGACGGCTGGGACGGGGAACTCTGTGATAGAGGTTGGCACTTGCCTTTGTTCACCTCAGCCCTGCGTCCTTACCTGCCTGCCCTAGCCCCTACCACCTCCTCCCAGTCTCCTGTTGCTGGTGTTCCTCACTTCCTCATTCCTGCACACCTCGTGCCCTGTATTCTAAAGATCTGTTTATAAATTTCCTGCGGGTACCGAATGCCTCCTCAGAGATAGGGACTTTATTTTGCTCTTCTCTGCGCCATCAGCACCCAGCACCTAGAGGGAACATGGGGTGGGGGCCAGGGAGCTGCCTGTTGAATAAAGAGTCACAAAATACACATACAGCTGGGCTGGTGGGACCACAGACCCCAGGCCGCCTGTCCAGGTCATGGAAGCCCAGTGATGGACAGGGCTCTGGGGATCTCGGAGCTAAGACTCCCTAGAAAAGCACACGCAAGACCGTAAAGAGGCTGCAGACAAACAAATGGGGTGGGAGGTGGCTAGCACTGCTCAGTGGTTGAGGGGCAGGTGCTGAGCCAGGGCCAAGAAGACCGGCTGGGGGGCCTGGACTGAGTGGGTCAGGTATAGGGGGAGGCTGCAGTTGGGAAAAGCTGAGAAAGGGTTAAAGTGAAGATGGGTGTTATCTGTTGATTTCATTAATTTATGCAATCTTTGCCTCCATTACCCCAAGCAATTGAGAGTTGGCTGTCACTGCATTTTCAGGCTGCGAAATGTTCGTCTAAGCCCATTTTCATTTGGCAAAACCTGCCCTAACGTTCGAGCAAACTGAAGTCCACAAAAAAACTCCCAGCTGCGTAGCAGCCTGCCCTCAGGGCCTCTGTCCCTCAGTCCCCAACATTAGTAAAGACAGTACAGATAGGGAAACTGAGAATCAGAGAAGCACAAGTGTCTGCTAAGGGATATGAAAGAAGTTGGGCGAAAAGCCAGCTACAACCCTTTCCCCCAGCCCCAGAAAGAGAGTTAATTTTTATCTTCGATTGCATCTAACATCCTTCCTTAAGGAACACCTAAGAGCGTTTTGTTATGGCCCCTGCCCTGTACAGCCAGGGCAGCCGTGGTTCTGAAGCTGAGCTCCCTCCCACCCCGAATTGTCTCTGGTCCTTAATTCCAGCCCCCCCAGTACGGTGCAAGGTTTACCCGCAGCTGACTCATGCTCTGGCCAGCATCTCTGCTGCCCCTCACAGAAGCAGCGGCAGCAGCTCTGAGTCCTTTGGGGATCTGGGGGATTCCAGCAAAGCCACCATTTGGGATCAGGGTTAGGCTTTTAGCTTGGAGCCCATCTTTTTGGTATCTGAATGCAGTACACCCTTGCTGAAATTTTCCAGACAAATGCCTCCCTTCTCATGGGCCCTTGGTATGTCCCCTCCCCACCAAGTTGACAAAGGCAGCCAGCTTGGGGATGGCCAGAGAGTCTAGGGTCCCAGAGAAGACATAGCCCTCCCTCTCCCTTTTTGCCCATCTTTGAGGCTGTCGTGGCCACAGCTGCTGTCCCAGCAGAGACCCCCAAGCAGCCTTCCCCTCAGAGCAGCTTAATTCACCCCTGTCATGGGGTTGGAGGCTCAGGAGGGCTGATCCAGGATTGGCGTAGCAGGGAGAGCTGCAGGGACAAGCTGGGGGTGGTCGCCAGCTTTTTAGCTTAAATTTAAGATTCTGAGTGACAGGAGAGTCGGGTGCAGAGAATAAGGAGCCTGACGCGGAGGCGCCACGTGCTAATGCCTTGCTGGTGCCGTCCCGTAAAGATAAATCCTCTTTATGTGTCCTTGCACCAAGCCAGGCTTCCATGGAACACCACAGGGTAGTCCATCAACGCAGCATTCAGGCTCTTCCTCCTTGATTGATTGCAGTCTCCCCTCCACGAGGGTGTGGGTCTCTCTGAGAGGGGGAAAAAAATACGCACATGTGTGGCCTCAGCACGGGGGATTCCCCCCCATCCCCACCAGCCTGCCTTAGCTTGCTGTGTCTCTCACTGGCCCTGGCTTTCTGTTTGGCAGGTGCAGCAGCTCAAATTATAGAAAATCAAAGCTGAGGAGTCCCTCAGAGATTGGCCAGGGAAAGACCCTCTTTTTGTAACTAGGGAAACTGAGGCCCAGAATGGGGAGGAGCTGAACTCTGCTGCCCCATGGCGGCAAGCTGGATACAGGGCAGGACAGGGGTCCCTTCCTGGCCCCACTGGGGAGCTGGGGTCTTCATCGTCAGAGAGCCCCTGACGCAGGCCCTTGTGTTCAGCTCGTCCCTGGCTTGCTGAACCTGAATAATGAAGAGTGCGTGATGGAAGGTGTTAAAAGATGGTGGGAATATACCAGTGCTCATGGAAACCTGTGCTGATAGGAGAGCGCTCAATAGTTCTAATTTCCCTGGCTTTAAAAGATGCAGCGTTTTTACCAGGGACCCCTTGAGTTCAGAGCCCGAGTGCAGAGAGACACCACAGGGACACGTGGTAGTGAGGGGGTTAACAGGTTTCTTGATTCCTGACTGAGGGGGGTCGTTACATCTCCATCCCCCCACTGCCCCTCTTTGATGGAAAAGTATGAAGAGCTGGTGGTTTTTCTGAGGGTTGGGCTGTATTCATCCCCCAGCTGGCCAGGACCCCTCCCCTAACAGGAGAGGGTGGAGGTGCAGTCTTGTCTGGTGGAGACGGGCCTTAGGGAATCTCAGCTAGGCACACTGTTGCAGGGAGGGGCATGATGTCCCCAGTGAATGTCACGGACATGTTGCTGGATATGGGGTGACCTGGTGCCAGGCAAAGGGAACAGCTATCCTGGCTTGAATATCAGTGGCCACGACTTTCTGATCTGCGACCTTAGGCAAGGAAACCCCTTCAGCTTCCTGAGCCTCAGCTTACTCACATGGGTTTTTTTGAGGGGGATCCCTACACCCTCTTACTCCAGACCCCACTTGGTGGCCATAGAGCCATTTTAAAGCCCACTGGGGTCTGCATCATGCTTGTATGGAGAGGAAGCTAAGTTCTCGTCTTCTCCGTCACCCTGCAGATGTTCGGGCCTGCTCCTCGACCCCCTGTGCCAACAACGGGACCTGCGTGAGCCTGGACGATGGCCTCTATGAATGCTCCTGTGCCCCCGGGTACTCGGGAAAGGACTGCCAGAAAAAGGACGGGCCCTGTGTGATCAATGGGTAAATATCCTTCCTATGTGTGATCTAATGCATGCTGCTTTTCATGCAGCCGCTAAAGACCCTTTCAGCCTAACCCTGTTGGACCTGTCGTCTGACAAAAGATGAAGTAAGCGCTCATCCTGGCAGCCCCGTAGGGGACCGCCCTGGATGGGGGTATTTACGGGGGAATGTGTCATTGCCATAATTTTTTCAAATGATCCTGAAGGCGATTTCATATTCCCCTGATGTTCTCAAGTCCCGATGCGTATGAGTGACAGTCGATCGGAATGATGAACTGACACTCGGAGCTGCATAATTTTCTAAAGGCAACGTAATAAAAGATCGGAGCTCCGCGGGGCTGAGGCTGTTTGTGAAACCCACTTGCTGTATCTCAGGGGGTGGTTTTGGGGAACTGGTGGGCTCTGCAATTGGATTTTCTGGGATGTCTGTGGAGGGAGTTGCCAGGCTGAGAGGTGAAGAGATTGGGCTTCTGCCAGCACGAGAGGAGGTGGGCCAGCTGTCGGCTATCCTCAGTGGGGAAGGGGGCTTTGGGACTCCTGGGCAGCGGACGTAACAGACAGAGCGGCCACTGTCTTCACTTGGACCTCCCTGAACAATGCTTCCCAGCCGCTCAGCCACTGTCCCCCCGTTATCTCTTTGGCGGCCCTGAGCCATCCCTCCTCCCTGTTGGATGTGGCTTAGGCTGAAGCCAAGGGAGATCTTGACAGAGGCAGGATCCGAATGTAAGAATCCAAACTTGAACCCAGTCCTGGGCCTGTAGTTGAGGGGCAGGGGTGTCCCTTTCCTCTGAAGAAACAGAAGCTAACATGCAAATAAGCTTATCTTGACCGGACATTGCAGGGTGGCACAGAGACCCCAGTAGTCTGTAAGAGCTGTAAGCAGACATTAACAGGGCTTCCAAAGATCATTCTTCAGACGGGGTCAGAGTGGGGGCTGGGGAAAACTGAACTCCATTTCTGCTTATTAGCAAGAAGGAGAAAAACAGAGTGAGACCTTTACAATATTTTGCTTTTCTCACTAATGAACTTAAACCAGTGTGTCAAAATAGAGCCTAAGGCCCTTGAAATTCCTTCAGAGCCCAGCTCCCGTGCAGCCACACCCTGAAGCAGCAATGCTGATTTCTTGTGTTTATTTGCCCCTTCTTCCCCGGAGTTTTGGCATTTATCAGATGACAAAGGGCTTGCTCGTTTAAAAGCACTTACATTAAATGCTCCTTGTACTCCACTTTGAGCAAACAGCTTTGGTTTGCAAGCTGCACTTGGGTGAATGGACCACTATTAAACAGCCTGGCACAGACACTGGCTTGTGCCAGCATAGACAGACCTCGTATTGCTTTCTCTTTGAGAGTCCCCAAGCGCTTCCTGCACAATAGCCTGTGGATCCACACCGCTAATAATGAGGGTTGGCAGCAACAGTGGACACAGCCATGAAGGACGACAGCGGGTCCCGGGATAGAGTGAGGGGCGCCCCTTACTTGGTTCTTCTGCCCCAGCAGCCCAGGGATGGAGCTAAGGGAAGGGGGCTTGCTCCAGTCCTGGGCTGTCACTGACTTTTCCTCTCCTAGCCTCAGTTTCCCCAGTTGGCTAGTGACTAACCAACAGTTCTCTGGTTGGAGAGGTGCAGTAAGAGGTGGGAGAGGACGTGGGCATCCTGGCATGGGAGGTCGGGTGTGTCCCAGGTTAGCATCGAGATGGAGGTGAGGTGGGCACCCACCCACCCCCAGAGCTGCTGGTGAGCTTCTTGCAGACAGGGGTCATGGCCCGGGGCGCCTCTCTGTGCCTCCCTGGCTGGCGTTCCCTCCCTCACTCCCTCATTCACCTGATGTGTTTTAAGCACCTGCCCCTTAGTCAGGCCAGGGACCTTCTGCCCTGAGCCCCGTGCCCTGCAGCGCTGTTGTAGCCCAGCCCCTGAGGCCATTTACTGTGTCCCCATTGTGTTGCAGCTCCCCCTGCCAGCACGGAGGCACCTGCGTGGACGATGAGGGCCGGGCCTCCCATGCCTCCTGCCTGTGCCCCCCCGGCTTCTCAGGCAATTTCTGCGAGATCGTGGCCAACAGCTGCACCCCCAACCCATGCGAGAACGACGGCGTCTGCACTGACATCGGGGGCGACTTCCGCTGCCGGTGCCCAGCCGGCTTCATCGACAAGACCTGCAGCCGCCCGGTGACCAACTGCGCCAGCAGCCCATGCCAGAATGGGGGCACCTGCCTGCAGCACACCCAGGTGAGCTACGAGTGTCTGTGCAAGCCCGAGTTCACAGGTCTCACCTGTGTCAAGAAGCGCGCGCTGAGCCCCCAGCAGGTCACCCGTCTGCCCAGCGGCTACGGGCTGGCCTACCGCCTGACCCCTGGGGTGCACGAGCTGCCGGTGCAGCAGCCCGAGCACCGCATCCTGAAGGTGTCTATGAAAGAGCTCAACAAGAATACCCCTCTCCTCACCGAGGGCCAGGCCATCTGCTTCACCATCCTGGGCGTGCTCACCAGCCTGGTGGTGCTGGGCACTGTGGGTATCGTCTTCCTCAACAAGTGCGAGACCTGGGTGTCCAACCTGCGCTACAACCACATGCTGCGGAAGAAGAAGAACCTGCTGCTTCAGTACAACAGCGGGGAAGACCTGGCCGTCAACATCATCTTCCCCGAGAAGATCGACATGACCACCTTCAGCAAGGAGGCTGGCGACGAGGAGATCTAAGCAGCATTCCCACAGCTCCCCCCTAGATTCTTGGAGTTCCGCAGAGCTTACTATACGCGGTCTGTCCTAATCTTTGTGGTGTTCGCTATCTCTTGTGTCAAATCTGGTGAACGCTACGCTTACATATATTGTCTTTGTGCTGCTGTGTGACAAACGCAATGCTAAAACAATCCTCTTTCTCTCTCTTAATGCATGATACAGAATAATAATAAGAATTTCATCTTTAAATGAGTAAGAGAAATAAGTATGTTATTCTAAACTCTAAACTTAAATGAAATTTCAAAAAAGACCAAAAAAAAACAAGGCAACAGAACCAGGGCTCAGTGCCGACGCCCCTCCCTGGGGGTCTCGGCCACAGGGTCCTCGTGAAACCGTTACGAGTGCTGTACATGACCACCCACTGTGCAAAGAGCTACGATTGCTTTCGTTCGTTAATTCTCACACACCACATCCGACTCGCACTCACATCCAGCTCAACATCGCTACCTTTAGATCTTTCCAATTGATTTGAGATTTAGCGGAGTGCAGCGGCTGTGTGTCAGTCAGAGAGAGCCCCAGGTTGGCTGCTGGGGGGCCGGGCCTCTGTCCCAGCCCTGCCACTAACTCGCTGTGTGATCCTTGGCGAGTCCCTATCCCAATCCTGGGCCCACTTTCTCGCCCCTCTCGAGGGAGGGGTTTGAACACCGACCATCACGGTCCTCTCTGGCTCTAAAACTCTGAATTAGGAACGAGGGGGTATGAACCAAAACACTTCCTGACCCCAACAATTGGGATCTGATGAAGACGAAGTCTCATCCTGGGATCTGAAAGGTTTTGGCCTATCCTGGATGAACGCTTGATGTTGAAATTTATCCTAACTGCATTTCTCAAAGTGGGGAGCCTCCTGGCCCACTTCCCTTTTGGGAAAACATAGCCCCTTTGAGTCATAATGTGCCATCTGGAGTTGCCATTTAGGCAGCCAGCCCTCCCCCACCCCTCCTTGCCCACCCAGAACCCCAACACTATACCTGCCTCTACCCTATAGAGACATCCCTTGAGACTTGAATGTACTTTGAGCCGCAAGTGCCCCTGGCAGAATCTGAGCAGCAACACAGCCCTCACCAAGGTTTTCACAGGGATTAGTGGAAATTGTCACTTGTGGGGCGCTTACTAGTTTTGTGGCAAATGTGGTCCAAGACCTGGCCCACACAGCCATGGGTTTACATTTGTGTTGCTGAGTTAATAATCCTCAGATCTCAAAAGACCTAGCCAGCTTCTGAATTTTGAATTTGACTTTTTTTTTTTTTTTAACAAAGAGCATCTATCTTTTTTGCAAAAATAGAAAGAAATGGGACAGAGCTCTGTTTAGCTTTTCAGCTTTTGGGGTTGGACAGCTAAACAGCCCTTGGGTACCAGATAGAAATATTTTGCTTCTTAGATTATTTGGATAAGAATCTATACTCTTAGCTTTATTGAGTATTACCTGCCGTGTTTACCTTGCTCCAGGTGTTTATTTCTAAGTCATCATCACCTTCGTCATCTACAGTCACTCACATCAGTCACCCACACACAACTCACAGTCACCCATCCATTGGTCACCTGCGCCATCGTCATGACACAATATCGACCTCATCACCTCATCGTCCTCCAGCCACCACCCAAGCCTCCTCATCCTGACTCAAAGCCCGACCAGCACCTGCCCAAACTCCCAACACCCCACTCTCCCCACCAAGCCATTGGTCTCTTCACTCCCGGTCCTTTGTCATCCTGATTCCAAGCCCCGCCCTACCCTCACCGCCTCCTCTGCATCATCTGCATTCTGCAGAGCCCCTCCTACCCGCCTCTGTCCCCACCAGGCCCCTCCCTACCGTCAGCCCTGAGTCCCACAGCATGAGTCCCCAGCCCCTCCCAGCCTCACCCCTAAAACCCTGTCACCCCCCCGACCACCATCATCAATGCCAAGCCCCTTCCCCTTCTCCAGCTCCCGTCCCCCCATCCTTCCCCTCCTGTTAGCCTACCCCTCCTTTCCTATCACCCCCACCTTTCCCTTCCCGTTCTCCCCACCCTTCCCCTCCGATCCCACCACCCTTCCCTTCCGATCCCCATCATCCTTCCCCTCTGATCCCCCGCCCTTCCCCTCCTGTCCCCCCCAGCCCTCCCTTCCTATCACCCCCACCCTTCTCCTCCCTTCCCTCACCCCAAACCCCTGGGTCCTCCACCCCAATCTCTGACAACCGTCCCAAGTCCCTCTTCCTCCCCCACGAAGTCATTCATAAGTCACCATCTCATCTCATTTTGAGTTTGTTTTAAGAATTAAAAAAAATTAAAAAGACAAAAAAAAAGAATTGTTGGCATGTGTCAGGCGGGCGTCTGGTACCCCGCCTGGCCTCTCTCAGCGTGAGACCTGGACTGAGTCTGCTAACGATTCTGTTCCTCAGTTTCCCCAAATAGAAAATTCTAAGATTGGTGAGATGATCAAATTATCTATGTTTTCGGTCTTGATGCTATAGAGAATAGCCATGTTCCCCTGATAACAAGAAAAAGACGTCCCACGGTCGAGGTATCCTTGACCAACTCCCCATCCATTCATTTGTTCACCGTCCACAACTCATCTGATCAGGAAGCATTTCCAGGCACCTGCGGAGCACTAGGCAGTGTGCGGGAGCTGCAGGGCAGGCAGGATGAGGGGGCAGTCTGGAGGGGGGTGGACACACAGCTGTCCCCAGGGAGCCCAGCGCGGTGCCGGTCACATGCCGTGGGAGTGGAGGGTCCTGAGCAGACGCCTCCCTTGGAGAAGAGCCACCATCTCACCTTCCCACGCAACAAATTATCTATTACCAGCACGCGATGAGGCCGTCCCTCCCAAATTCCACAGTGCCAACCACTCGCACTACCCCCCCCCGTGCCACAGGAGCAGTGTCAGCAGCCTCGCCACGGTCTTCACGTCATGCAGAAATGGTCATTCCATGTTCTATGGCCACCAGATTCTGCTGAGAGTGTCGGGATCCTTGACTGCCCAGCCACACCTTGTGTGTGTCTGGTGTAGTGTGTAGTTTACGAAACAAACGGAAAAGCTCAAAGACAGCGATCCAAGACATGATCAGCAATTCGGTCCCAAATTAGGAGAGGAGGAAGAGGAGTATCAATTTTGTCACCAAAATGTTAAAAAAAATGTCCTTGGCGCTCTTTTTAGCTTTCCCGTTTACTACCAGTCCAGACATGCAAAAAAACCTTGTTTATTGAAAAATAAACAACAAGGGCTAGACTTGTGTCTGCGTCTTTGATTTTGCGTGTGCCAGGCTACACTGGTCCCCTCCCATAGGGGCCTCAGGCCCCGGGCAGGGCGGGCAGGGGTTCATGCTTTCCAGGGCCCTGCTTTGGCCTAACACCCAGTACCTCTCACGTGGCCAGGAGGCCGCAGGGCTAAGGGGTGAGCCTGCCCAGGCCTGTGCACACCCCTTCTAGACCACACTCTTGGAACCTGGGAGTTTCCTGTCCAGAGGGTCCTGAGATGACCTCCAAGGCCCACATGGGCCTTGTCCCTGTCTGTTTCCCAAGGTGGCTCTTTGTGGGTGGCCTGGATGGAGCTGGGACATGAAGGTGACAGGTACAGGGAGGGGTTTCCATGTGGGAGCATGAGAGTTACCGTGCTCAGGGCCAGTTCCCCCCATGTTCCGAGGTCCAGCACAGAACTCAGGAGTCCAAGTCTCCCACGCTGGTGTGGGGCCTTCCGGGGCTTAGTGAAGGGGCAGTCGCTCAAGAGAGGGGCTAGGACACAGTCTATGTGCTACTTAGTGAGGGGGACTTGCAGCCTTTCAACACTTCCCATGGCAGGTGGACGGGCTTCCCTGGGCTCCTCAGGCAGGCCCTGCGCATCCCTCCCAGGCCCAGCCCCGGCCACACGCAAGTGCGCTCAGCACGGGATTCCAGTCCCAGAATGCCAGAGCAAGAGTGCCCAGCTGAACCCAGGACAGAGGAGCCCAGGTCTTATTCCTTGGCCCTGGTGGCCTGGGAGGCAGCTCTTGGTTTGGGTCCCCTCTCCCCTTCCCCAGGGCCCGTCCTTCTTCTCTCAGACTCTCCCTGGCCAGGCTGCTACCACCCCTTCCAGCTCTCCAACCCCAGGTCCTGGGATCCCCTGATACCCGTCTCCTCCCTCGGCCACCACAGCAGCCATGGTTCTGCCTCCTCCCCATCTCCTTCCGCCCTCAGCCCTCACAGCTGGGGCTCAGGCCCACTCAGTCCCTTGGTGTCCCTCTGGTCTCCCCACCCAAGGTCCTCTCTGGCTCTAAAACCCTGAATTAGGAACCAGGAGGTATGACCCAAAACACTTCCTGGCCCCCAAAATGAGGACTGATGAAGACGAAGTCTCATCCCGGGATCCGAAAGGTTTGGCCTCTCCTGGATGAACACTGGACATTGAAATTCATCCTAACTGCATTTCTCAAAGCGGGGGGCTTCCTGGCCCACCTCCTGTTTCAGAAAAATCAGCCCATTTGAGTCATAATGTGCCATCTGGAGTTGCCACTTAGGCAGTCAGCCCCATAGCCCTCGATCTCACCCACCTATCCTCACCCACCCGGGGCCCCGACTCCACACCTGCCTCCTGCCCTCAATGCGGCAGAGCACACAAGACGGACAGGCAGGGGCTAAACGCCAGACACGGACGCTGTCCTGAGACCTCTAGGGAAATGACATGGCCACACTGAAGGCTCCCGAGTTAATAAATGCAGAAACGTTGATGAAAGGGGTGAGTTTTCTAGGAAAATATTAATCCTCCAAATTCCTCAATGCAGCCAGCAGGAACAGAGTGATCCCCTGGGGGAAGACCCCATGGCAGACAAGGCTGACCTGGTTTAGAGGCCACATTTGACCCTTCGAGGGAAGGGGGAAGGCGCAGGCTAGAGGAACTGTTCCACAGCAGAGAAAAAGAAAAGACGAAGGCTTTCCAATTCCATTTCCAGAGCTAGGAGAACCTCTAGGCTGAAACCTGACAAAGGTCACAAAACTTGAAAAGAAAAGTCACTGTCCTCACCCCTGAATAGAGAAACAAAATTTCCAATGAAATAACAACACAGCAAATCAGCCACAGTTTTTGTTTGTTTGTTTGTGGGTTTTTTGTTTTTTTTTTTGAGACAGAGTCTCACTTTGTCACCCAGACTGGAGTGCAGTGGGGCGATATCGGCTCACTGCAAACTCCACCTCCCGGGTTCAAGCGATTCTTGTGCCTCAGCTGGGCGCCACCATGCCCAGCTAATTTTTGTATTTCCAGTAGAGATGGGGTTTCGCCATGTTGCCCAAGCTGGTCTCGAACTCCTGACCTCAGGTAATCCGCCTGCCTCAGCCTCTCAAAGTGCTGAGATTACAGGTGTGAGCCACCATGCCTGGCCTGCAGCCAGGTTTTTTTCTTTTTTAAATGTGTGATCATGTGTAGTATTTTCTAGGAAAGCAGGTTTAATTTAACATTAGGAAATGCAGTAGTTGTGTTGAGCCTGGAGTGGTCGTAGAAGGAGGGGACAGTGATGGTCACCTAGAGTCCCTACTAGACAACCCTGGAGCCAGGCTTGGACCTGGGAGAGGAAACCCTGATTATAGGCCCAGCGGCCAACAAAAGTCCAGGGGTTGGGATGGTCCAGAGGCAGAGGGCGGGCTTGGGGCCTGAGGCATTACTGCTGTGAGGGGCCTTTGCACAGTGCTCTGGGCTAGGGAGCAGCAGCAGAAAAATCCCCAGTGAACTCCACGTAGAGGAAGAGGCCCTGTGCAGCACCTGGAGCAGGTGCATGGAAGGTTCCTGAAGGAGAGCTGAGAAGGAGGGAGTGGGGAGGGGTTGTGGAGACTGGGGATAAGATAGAGAGGGGGCTCTGTGGGCAGCCTATGTGGTCAGGACCCAGTCCAGGACCCTGACACAGGCTAACAGCTGGGCAGCTTAAGGCTGGAGCTCAACTAACTGGGCCCCTGGGCCTGGGGGTGCCTGTGAATCCACACTGCAGGTGATAGGCTTTGGGTCTTAGGCCATGTGACTTTCTTTCTTCAGTGACTGTCTCTCACAGCTGAGGAATAAGAAAGCCTTGGCTCTCCACGTCACCCAGCCAAGACCCTCACTCAGTGAATCCCACATATCCTGTTCACTGGAAGGAGAGGGCCCAGCCCCGACTCACAGCTGGGGAGGATACATGAAGATCCCAGCTCACTCAGACTGGCCGGTGGCTCAGCTGCACCCGGAAGCGTATTTGGCTGTGGTCACTGGGGCACCATGGCCATGACAAAGATGCGAACACTGGAGTTGACCAAATTTCAACTTCAGCACAGGTCATAGGAAAAAATATATGATACCAATGCAATAGGTGCCAGAGGGAATCTGATAAAATCAAAATAAATCCCAGCAAACTAGGAAAAAAGTACATCTCTCCTTAATGTCAGAAAGAACATCTGTCTTAAACTAATATTTACTATCCTATTAGTCAGTAAAACCTAAAGTAAAACCATGGGTTATACAGCAGTTAAGGGCACTGGCTTTACATTTTGCCTCTGTCCCTTGGGCCCATAATATCTTCATGTTTGCTTCCTCACCTGCAAAGGAGTAGTCATGGAGAGCAATGAGTATCCCTGTTGCTCTAGGACTTCTGGCTCGTGTAATAAGACAAGAAAAAGCAAAACATGGAAAGGAGATTAAATGATGATGATTATTGTCTGCCAAAAACCTCAAGAGAATGACCTGAAGGAACAATATGAGAAGTCAGTTAGTAGGACACATATGCTACCTACACAAAAACCTAAATACCAATAGCAACTCATTGCTAAAAAATAAGGATTTGAGTAATTAAAACTTACTATTATAAAGTTGTTAATTATCCCCAACATTAATTTATAAAAGTTTAATGCTATCTATTTGCATTAGGTCCTTAGACAATAGAATTCTGAAGTTTATCTGAACAAATAAGATAGCAAGAACAAGCAAGGAAAAAAAAGTAACCAAGGGGCAACTTGCACCATCGGATATTAAAACAGAGAACTAAAAAAAAAATTGTGTGTCTCAGGACTGATACAGAGTTAATACTTAATATTGGTTTTCTAGGAATGAGGGAATAAATGAAGGAATGCAAGAGTGATAGCTTTTGAAGTCATCTCCATCCCCTGCTTCAACTACTTATTTACAAATGTGGAAACTGAAACCAAAAGAATGACCAGCCTAAGCTTCCCAACTGAGGACAATTTTTCCCCCCAGGAGACATTTGGCAATGTCTGGAGACATTTTTCTTTTCTTTTTTCTTTCTTTCTTTTTTTTTTTTTTTTGACATGGAGTCAAAAACTCCATGACACAGAGTCAGAGATTCGCTCTGTCACCCAGGCTGGAGTGCAGTGGCACGATCTCAGCTCACTGCAACCTCCACCTCCTGGGTTCGAGTGATTCTCCCGCCTCGGTCTTTCAAGTAGCTGGGATTACAGGCACACGCCATCATGCCCGGCTAATTTTTGTATTTTTTAGTAGAGATGGGGTTTCACCGTGTTGGCCAGGCTGGTCTCGAACTCCTGACCTCAAGTGATCTGCCCGCCTCAGCCTCCCAGAGTGCTGGGATTACAGGCATGAGCCACCAGGCCCATCCTTGGAGACATTTTTCATTGTAAAAACTGGGTGGCATCCAAAGGATAGAGGCCAGGGATGCTGCTAACCAGCCTGCAAAGCACAGGACGTCTCTGCAACAAAGAATTATTTGGCCCCAAATGTCAGTAACGCCCAGGTTGCAAAACCCTGGTGTAAGGTGGGTGATAGGGCAGAAGTGGAGCCGTTAAGAACAACAGTACACAACTGTGTCAGGGTCTGTGCCAAGTACTCCAAATGCATAATCTCAGGCAGTTCATTCGATAACCAACAGGGTGAATAATATCATCTTCTACTGTTACCGATGATGAAATCGAGGCTCAGAGAAGTGAAACGCATGTTCACACTCATCTGGCCAGAGAGTGGTAGTGCTGAGCCCAGTGTCCAGACCTCCAGAAGGTACATGCCAATTTTCTCTCCACTACCTGACGCTGCCTTCTGATTTTTAAACATAACTTATTCCAAATTTTCTTAGAATTAGCAACTGTGCTTCACTGGGAGCTTCAGGGAAACAGACCATCTCAGGCAGCATCACTTCCTGCAGGTCACCAGTAAGAATCCCAGGAGAATGAGGTCCATCCTTGGCCACTTCGGGGTGGAGCTTCTGTGAGTACCTCCTTTTCCATCCATCCACTCACTGTGGAATAACCTGCTCTACCCTGAACGCCCCCATCCCCTGCCTAGGGGAGTTAAGATGTCACTTTGCCAAGTTGAAGATAAGGATGGAATCAAGACCCTTTGCTGCAATTAATATCAATCGTAGTAATACCCAGTTTTGTTTTTTTTTTTTTTTGAGATGAGATCTGGCTCTGTCACCCAGGCTGGAGTACAGTGGCACCATCACAGCTCACTGCAACCTCCACTTCCCAGGCTCAGGTGATCCTCCTCACCTCAGTCTCCCCAGTAGCTGGGACTACAGGTGCACACCAATACACGTGGTTAATTTTTGTATTTTTTGTAGAGACAGGGTTTCACTATCTTGTCCAAGCTGGTCTCAAACTCGCGGGCTCAAGCAATCCACCTGCCTTGGCCTCACCAAAGTGCTGGGATTACAACCACGAGCCACCACACCTGGCCCCAGTATTTTTTTTTTTTTTTTTTTTTAATGCTAAGGCACTGCAGTTAGCACTTTGTTTTTATTTTATTTATTTATTTTTGAGACGGAGTCTCGCTCTGTCACCCAGGCTGGAGTGCAGTGGTGTGATCTTGGCTCACTGCAAGCTCCGCCTCCTGGGTCCACACTGTTCTCCTGCCTCAGCCTCCCGAGTAGCTGGGACTACAGGCACCCGCCACCACGCCCGGCTAACGTTTTGTATTTTAGCAGAGAAGGGGTTTCACCGTGTTAGCCAGGATGGTCTCCATCTCCTGACCTCATGATCCGCCCGCCTCGGCCTCCCAAAGTGCTGGGATTACAGGTGTGAGCCACTGTGTGCCGCCAGCACTTTATTTTTATCTTATCAGACTTTTCAGGGATTATTAGATACTGGCTCTGAATTAACACACTGATTTCTGAAGACCTAAAGCATCACTGTGGTCCGAAAAGGGGCTTTTGGAAGTCATCGGTGGAGTGACCAATGGAGTTTTATTCCGATCTCTCTCACCATGGACCTGGCGGGTCCCTAAACCCACCCTGTGGTTATCTCCTGAGCTCTAGAATTCAAAATTAGGATAGACACACTCAACAGCTGGCAGAATCTTCACATTGACTCTTTGACCCATGGAGTGGGAGCTATTATGATAGGAAAGGCCAAATGGAAGAAGCTACTAGAACTGCTCGACCTATGAAAATAGTACACCAGAAGTAATACTGTATTCTTGGAGGGATGGCAGAGATTAGTGCCCTCATTAAGGAACTTGAAAAATGAAAGGGTGGTGATTCCTGTAATATCTTCATCCAACCCACCTATTTGGCCTGAGTAGAAAACAGATGGATCTTAGAGAAATTAGAGTCAATTATTATAAATTTAATCAGATGGCAATTCCAATTTGCAGCTGCTGTTCCAGATGTGGTTCCGTTGCTGGAGCAAATCAACACATCATCAGACACTGGGAAGGCAGCTGTTGAGTTGGTGGGTGTCTCTTTTTCTCTATACCTGTTAGTAAAGAGCAGCAAAATAAGTTTGCTTCCCAATTGTATTGTTGGTAAGGCCAGCAGCTCATCATCACCATCCTACCTGAGGGGCAAACCATCTCTCCAACTCTATGACATAATCTACTCCCCAGGAATTTTGATTGTCTTTCCTTTACAAGAGCATCACGCTGCTTCATTACTTTGAAGTTATTCTGCCGACTGGACCTGGTTAGCAGGACGCATTGGTAAGACACTCGCATGCCAGAGGATGGGAAATAAATCTCACAAAAATTCGGGGACTTTCCAGCTAGAATTCGGGGAAAATTCTAGGAGTCCAGTAGTTTTGGAGCATGTTTGAAAGATTCTTTCCAAGGTGAAAGGAAAGTTGCTTCATCTGGTATCTCCTATCGGCACGAAAGAGACACAGCTTCCAGCGCAGCTCTCTGGATTTCGGAGGCGGCATATACATAGCCATGCATCGCATGATGATGTCTCTGTCAGTCACAGACTGTGCATATGAAGGTGGTCCCGTAAGATTAGAACGGAGCTGAAACATTCTCTTGCCTAGTGACATCATAGTTGTTGTAATGAGGTCGTGGTGTAATGCATTACTCGCATGCTTGTGTGATGTTGGTGTAAACAAACCTAATGCACCGTTAGTTCTATCAGTCTACCACATGCAGCTATGGACGGTACAAAATACTTGATAATGAGAATAAATAACCATGTTATGAGTTTATGCATTTACTCTATTATACTTCAATTTTTATTTATTTATTTTTCCCGAGACAGAGTCTTGCTCTGTCACCCAGGCTGGAGTACAGTGGTGCGATCTTGGCTCACTGCAACCTCCACCTCCCAGGTTCAAGTGATTCTCCTGCCTCAGCCTCTCGAGTAGCTGGGATTACAGGTGACTGCCACTGTGCCCAGCTAATTTTTTGTATTTTTAGTAAAGACGGGGTTTCATCATGTTGGCCAAGCTGGTCACGAACTCCTGACCTCATGATCCTCTCGACTTGGCCTCCCAAAGTGTTGGAATTACAGGCATGAGCCACCACACCCAGCTCTATTATACTTTTAACTGTTTAGAGTGTACTACTTTTACTTATAAAAAAAAAAGTGGGGCCAGGCACGGTGGCTCATGCCTGTAATCCCAGCACTTTGTGGGGCCAGGCACGGTGGCTCATGCCTGTAATCCCAGCACTTTGGGAGGCCAAGGCAGGTGGATCATGAGGTCAGGAGATCGAGACCAGCGTGGCTAACACGGTGAAACCCCGTCTCTACTAAAAATACAAAAAATTAGCCAGGCATGGTGGCGCACACCTGTAGTCCCAGCTACTTGGGATGCTGAGGCAGGAGGATCATTTGAACCCAGGAGGTGGAGGTTGCAGTGAGCCGAGATCACACCATTGCACTCAAGTCTGGGCGACAGAGCGAGATTCCATCTCAAAAAAAAAAACAACAAAACAACAACAAAACAAAAAACAAACAAAAAAGTGAACAGCAAAACATCCTCAGGCAGGTCCTTCAGGAGGCATCCAGAAGAAGGCATTGTAATCATAGGAGATGGCAGCTCCATGCCTGTTACTGCCCCTGAAGATCTTCTAGGGGGAAAAGCTGCGGAGGTGGAAGGCAGTGATACTGATGATCCCGACCCTGGGTAGGCCTAGGCTTATGTGTGTGTTTGAGTTTTAGTTTTTAAGGAAAAAGTTTTAAAAGTAAGAAAAAAATTTAATAGAAAAAAGCTTATAAAATAAGGATATAAAGAAAGAAATATTTTTGTACAGCTGTACAATGTTTGTGTTTCAAGCTAAGTGTTAGTACTAAAGAGTCAAGAAGTTAAAAACGACTAAATCGTTTACAAAGTTAAAGAATTACAGTAAGCTAAGGCTGATTTATTATTGAAGGAAAAAAGCATTTTAAAATAAATTTAGTGTGGCCTAAGTGCTCAGTCTGTATGAAGTCTACAGTAGTGTGCAGGAATTCACTCACCCACAGCAACTTCCAGTGCTGCAAGCGCCACTCATGGTAAGTGCTCTAGACAGGTGGACCAGTTTTTATTTTATTTTATTTATTTATTCATTTATTTATTTAGAGACAGAGTCTCTCTCTGTTGTCGCCCAGGCTGGAATGCAGTGGCGTGATCTTGGCTCACTGCAACCTCTGCCTCCCGGGTTCAAGTGATTCTCCTGTCTCAGCCTCCCGAGTAGCTGGGATTACAGGCACGTACCACCAGGCCTGGCTAATTTTTGTATTTTTAATAGAGGTGGGGTTTCGCCAAGTTGGCCAGGCTGGTCTCAAACTCCTGACGTCAGGTGATCCACCCACCTTGGCCTCCCAGAGTGCTGGGATTACAGGCGTGAGCCACCCCGCCTGGCCAGTTTTTATTTTTTTATACTGTATTTTTACTGTACCTTTTCTATGTTTAGATACACAGATACTTACATTTTGTTACAATTGCCTGTAGTGGTCAGTACAGCCACATGCAGTACAGGTCTGTAGCCTAGGAGCAACAGACCGTACCACCTCGCTCCAGTGTGCAGTAGGTTGTGCCATTTAAGTGTCTGTGAGTACACTCTATGATGTTTGCACAACAACGCAATTGCCTAATGATGCGTTTCTCAGAACGTACCTCTTTGGTTAAGTGAGGTATGACTGTGCTTCACTGGGGCGTGCTATTCTGACTCATTTACTGAGTGATGTGAAAATCTGCCAATTTTGAGAGAGACCCAGAACAAGAGAAGGCTGCACAGCAGATCCAGGCTGCCGTGCCAGTGGCTCTGCCTCTTGGGCCATATGACCCAGCAGATCCAGTGGCGTCTGCAGTGTCAGAGGCACTTCCCTAGGGGGTTGTTCCGAGCTTTTGGCACCCCCTCCCAGGTGAATCACAGCACAGACCGTTCACATTTTGGAGTGAGGTGCTGCCCTCCTCTGTGGAGAACCACTCTCCGCTCGGGTGTGATTGAGAAACCACCTTTGACTTGCTCTTGGGCTTCCATAGAGATTGAACTCTTTTTTTTTTTTTTTTTTTTTTTTTTAAGACAAAGTCTTGCTCTGTTTCCCAGGCTGGAGTGCAGTAGCGTGATCTCAGCTCACTGCAACCTCCAACTCTCCGATTCAAGCAATTCTCCTACCTCAGCCTTCCAAGTAGCTGGGATTACAGGTGCCCAACACCATGCCTGGCTAATTTTTGTATTTTTAGTAGAGATGAGGTTTCACCATTTGGCCAGGCTGGTCTTGAACTCCTGACCTCAGGTGATGTCCCCATCTTGGCCTCCCAAAGTGCTGGGATTACAGACATGAGCCAGTGCGTCCGGCTGAGAATGAGCTCTTGACCATGGGCAGCCAAGTTACCAGGTGACCCGAGACACCCACTGTGGACTAAGTACAGTCAGACCCACACAGTCAAAAGGTTGGTCGTGCACAGTGGTGCTTCTGTGTCGCATGGAAATGAACATATAGGCTCAGGCTGGAGCAAATGCTTTAGGCAAAAGCAAGTTGAGTGAGAAGCAACTCAAGGCCCTGCATGGTGGCTCACTCCTGTAATCCCAGCACTTTGGGAGGCTGAGGTAGGTGGATCATCTGAGGTCAGGAGTATGAGACCAGCCTGGGCAACATGGTGAAACCCCATCTCTATTTAAAATAGAAAAATTAGCTGGGCATGGTGGTGGGCACCTGTAATCCCAGCTACTCAGGAGGCTGAGGCAGGAGAATCACTTGAACCTGGGAGGAGGAGGTTGCAGTGAGCTGAGATAGTGCCGCTGCACTCCAGCTTGGGTGACGGAGTGAGACTTTGTCTCAAAAAAGGAAAAAAAAAAAAAAGAAGAAGTGACTCTGACACTCTGAGGCCTGCAGCCCCTATTCTCAGCTGTGCCACCTTCTCTCTATCAATCTGTATTGATGGCCTCAGGGGAGGTCCCCATGATCAGGTCACTGAGGAAGGCATTTCCATCCTGGTTTATAGATGGTTCTGTGTGACACACAGATACTACCCCAGCGCAGACAGTTGCAACAGGTTGCCCCGCTCTGAAATGGCCCTGAAGGCCTGTGGTGAGGGGACATCCTACCAATTCGCAGAATCTGGGTTGTTCATTTTGTTGGAAAAGAGAGCTGGCCAGAGATACAGGTCTGTATTGATTTGTGGGCTCTGGCTAATGGTTTGGCTAAGCGGTCAAGGAATTGGAATTGGAATACAATTGAGAAACTGGTGAGAAGAAGGTCTGAGGAAGTGGGTAAGTGGATAGACCTCTCCAAATCAGCACAGAGTGTGAAGATATTTGTGTCTCATGTGAAAGTTCAGCGAAAGTTATCAAAGGGTGATCTCAGCAGAGGAAGATTTTATTAACCAGGTGGATGGGATGACCTGTTTTGGGGACTGCAGACAGTCTCCTTTCCGGCCCATGCTTGGGTTTGTCATACAGCCTCCTGAGCAAAGCAGGAAGGGGTGGAGGTTGCACACTCTCAGCCACGTCTGCTTCTATTGCACAAAGCCAATCATCTACAGCCACTGCTGAGAGCCTGATGGGCCACCAGCAGAGACGGGCACTGAATCCCGCCATGGTCCACTTCCCGGGGACCGGCCAGCCACCTAGAGGCAGACGACTGCACTGGGCCACTTCACCATGGAAAGGGGTAGCACTTCGTTCTCGCTGGAATAGATATTGACTCTGGATGGAATTTGCCTTCTCTGCCCTCAATGCTCCTGCCACAATGCACACCCGTGGGCCTACCAAGTCCTTTCGCCATTGACACAGCAATGACTCCCTTGAGCTTGTCTCAGTCTATTTAGTATTCCCATGAGGAATATGAGAGACTGGATAATTTATAAAGCAAGAGATTTATTTGGCTTATAATTCTGCGCACCGTACCAGAATCATGGTGCTGGCCAGGCTTTACAAAAAACAAAAAAAAATCAGCCAGGCACGGGAGTCCATGCCTGTGGTTCCAGCTACTTGGGAGGCTGAGGCAGGAGGATCACCTGAGCTGGGGAGATTGAAGCAGCAGTGAGGTGAGCCGTGATCACGCCACTGCACCCCAACCTGGGCAACAGAGCAAGACACTCTCTCGAAAGAATTAAAAATAAAATAAAAAATAAAAAAGAAGGAGGGTGCCAGGCTCTTTTCAACAACCAGTTCCCGTGGAAACTAAGAGCCTGTTCATGAGGGATCTGCTCCCCTGAGCAAAACACCCCCCACCAGGCCTCCACAGCTAACACTTGGGGTCAAATTTCAAGAAGAGACTTGATGGAGCCAAACAAACCCTATGCAAACTATAGCAAAGCTGGATGTTGAAACTGCCATCCGGTCAGTTTGAGCTCCTCATACCGCTGAGTCAACAAGTGAAGAAGGGGGGGTCACTGTACTGGCTGGGGTGATTGATCCTGATCAATCCTGATCAATCCCGATCAAGGAGAGATTGGATTGCCAATGCACTCGTGAATTGCAGGAGACCCTTGGGTGTTTTCTATTCCTCCCCTGCCCTGTGATTAAAACCAATGAAAATCTTTACCAGCCCAATTCAGGCAGAACCTCCAATGGCCCAAAGTCTTCATGAATCAATGCTTGGGGCACTCTACAAAGAAAAGAACCGTGAGTAGCTGGAATGCTCGCTAAAGCCAAAGGGAATATGAAATGGCCATTGGAAGGAGTTAGTTATCAATGCCTGTTAGGACGATGTAACCAGTGGCAGAAATGAGGACTGTAATAACTATGGGTCTTTCTTCCTTATTTTGAATATGTTTATATGTATGTGTATTTTTTGTTTTCTTTTCTTATCTCATCATCTAGCATAAGATGTGGAACCAGTAGTTAGCTTCGTATCTCAGTATCTAAGCTGCAGAATTTAAAACAGGGAGTGTGAATGAGCTAGAAGAATCAACCTTGTCCAAAGGGGAATAAAAGACTTTCTATCCTCTTCTGGGGAAAGGTTAGTGTATTTGTAAGTATAGGCAGGGCTGTTGTGCAATGTGTAGCTGTAAGATAGTTGTGTAATCCAGAAGGATGACTTTGTGAGTCTCATTCATACTTTGGAGAGGAGATGGGGCCTGGGTGTCAAGTCGACAAGAGGTGGACTTTGCTGTATGGGTAATGTATCAGCTTAGCGAGGCTGAGTGATGTTACCCAGAACTTCCTTTCCTGTGTATTTTTGGTGAGAGTGGGCGACAGTATTGACTCTGGGGAGACTGGGAGGGCAGGGTGAAGGAACAGCCGTTGTGTAACTCACCTATGAGGTTGCTGATATTCCGATCACCTCATTGACATGAGACTGGCTGGGCCCATGGCTGTGCCACACCCCCGGATCCACCTTCTTCCTCCCTGGCTCCTGGGCCAGGCATGTGTGTTTCGCTCTGCGATGAAAGCCCTGGGATCCTGTGGACTACTCATACCAATTTTAGAGGCAAAAAGAACTGAGCCAGGTGTGCTTGTCCTTGTGGGGCCGGCTCTGCTATGGACCCCGGCTCGCTCTTGATCTGCCCACCTTACATTCCTCTTGCCTTCCCCACTGCCTTCTGTTCTCCAAGCTCCAGCCTCGGATGCAAAGACAACAGACTTACAGAGACTGCCTAGCCAGGCCCCACAGTTGTGTGAGGTCAAATCCCCGCAATGGATCCCTTTCTCTCCCTCTCTGTCTGAGCAGCTCGGCTCCGCTGATGGGGTCCTGGCTCGTACAGTTTCCAAGCCGTGGCTCTCAACTACCATGTGACTCAAACCCACCATTGCAGTGGGTGTTAGAGGAGACCAGTGCGACAAGACACATGCGAAAGGGTTTTCACCTTCGTTCACTTAGGAAATGTATCCCAGCCCCTTCTAGGAGCGGTGCCCAATGTGGGTGCTGCAGACACATCAGACTCAAGCCATCATTTGAAGTTGTTTCCAGCTTAGGCCTTGTAAATTCTATATAATTGTCAGAAGTTATTATAAAAATTCCAGAGGTGGCAGTTCTTGTGCAAGCAACACTTTTCATCATTGGTGTACAATGATGAGACATTGACATACAAAAAGGTTTAATTACCTATTCATAAAACAGTTGCCCTCAATTTTAGCATCTGTCAATTAGACTTTTTTGTGTGTGCCACCCTTTTCTCCCTGTCTGCTGCCAGAAAAATAGAGGAGGAGGATTCATTCATGTTAATTGTTGGGCTTAATTATGGTTTTTTTTTGTTTTTTTGTTTTTTGTTTTTTGTTTTTTTGAGACAGGGCTGCATTCTGTTGTCCAGGCTAGAGCGCAGTGGCACAATCATAACTTACCGCAGCCTCAAACTTCTGGTCAAGTGATCTTGTCTCAGCCTCCTTAGTAGCTAGGGCTACAGGTGTGTGCCACCATACCTGGCTAATTTTTTAAATTTCTTTCTTTTTTTTTTTTTTTTTTTTTGTAGAGGCAGAGGTCTAACTACGTTGCCCAGGCTGGTCTCAAACTCCTGGCCTCAAGTGATCCTCTTGCCTCAACCTCCAAGTAGCTGGCACAACAAGTGCGTGCCACCACACCTGACTAATTTTTAAATTTTTTGTAAAGATGAGTTATCGCTGTGTTGCCTAGGTTTAATTATGCATGATTGAAACAAGAGAGTGAGATACCAATTGTTGCAGGCTGGGTTACCCTGGAAGTATACGCTGAGTGGAAATTTATGTACAAGAGATTTTTTGAGAAATGTTCTCATGATCAACACCTCCCGAGGAGGGTGGGGGTCAAGGAATCAAGAAGGGCGGTGGGATGAGTTTAATTGCTCTGCAGTTGCAACAAAGTCTCAGACAATCCTCATGGAGCTTTAGACATCCTCTCAGAGTTGTCCCACATTGGGGTGGGGATTGGGGAGGAGTCTTTGTATCTCCATATTGACCTATCATTGGATATGGATTGCCGCAAGAGAGGGCCTTTGACCATGGGCAGTGAGGCTTTCTTCAGCCAAAGGCACGGCACCAGGGAGAGGTGGACCCAGCTGAGTGCTGTCAGCCACCAACCATTCCAGCAGCTGGGGAAATTAATGCTTCAGTCCCAAATAGCACAGGCTACAGTCCACACCTCATGCCACTTGACTCCCCTTATTTCATATGATAATTCCTGAGAGCGACTCCTCCGGGATTCTATGGGCCTCTTTTCCCGGGGACAACTCGCAAGAGGAGCATTGCTGGGATGAACCGACTGCCCTGACCATAGCAGCTGACCTTTAGGCCGTGACTGACGCTCATTGTCTCCCACCTCCACCACCCATTCCAGGTTGTTCTCATCCCAATGTAGTACCTGTAATGATCTAGGCGGCTCATAGGGTTGAGTGACTCAGACCCTCATTTCTGAGGGGTCTGAAACCTTGGTCACCATGCACTGCTCTGGTCATGACTGTGGCACTTGCCCACTTATGATCAAATTGGGCCAAAGCGTGGCAAGAAATGCCCAGAAAATAACCTGGGTGCCAAATGTGTTCCTTCCTGGCTCCATAATGTACGAGAAATCCTATCTCTTTCTGATGATCAGGGTCGATTTCTCCTGCCAGAATGGTGACCCCTTTCTTTGCCTACCGGTCTCTTGATAGGAGGAGGCTGAAGTGACTGGCAGCTGCGGAGCTTCAAGTTAAACGGGGAGAAAGGTGGCAGGAGGACCACGGCAAATCCTGTCCCTATAAGAACAATGATAAAATTGGACAAAATTGCCAAAAACAACCATTTCGGAACTCTGGACATTAACCAAAGGCAAATAACAAATGGAAAGACATTTATTTAATAAAAACAGCTGAGCCTTTGTTGACAGTGGCGGGGTCTGTGCCATTTCCACAAGGGGCTGCTCCCACCCCCCTCTGTCTGAACTCTGTGGTGTGGCAACCATAAACCCAGAAATCTTGCTGCTGCTGGAGGGGGCTGATCTAATTTGGAGCTCCACAGAAAAGCACAATGTCCAGAAACACTGTCAAAAGCAAAGGCCATCTCTGCAGCAGACAATCAAGGAAGGCTAATGTCACAGGTACCCAAGTCTGTGATACTGACTTGGGAAAGCAGCAACCAGTCAAAAATTTACAAGAAAAAGCTGGGAAATAAGACAACCATAGGGGCTTTGATAAACCTGACATATTTCTAAGAATCTGGAATGCTGTGCCCTTGCCCAAGGTGTAGGAATGTGCAGGAGAACGTGGAGAGGGCCCAGTTATCTGTTTGTTCCTGGCTGATCACGAGGCCCTGCACAAACAGCAAGTGAAGGTGGGCACACTTGGAAACTGCCTGCCCTCTGAGTGTGTGCCTCACCATACCAAAGGGCAGAAACCTTACTGGCTGAAGGTGTTTAAGCAAAACCTCTGACCAATCATTGGCTGCCTACTAAGGATGCTTACCCAGATTATGCTTAATCTATAGAAAAGGTTTAAAATGAAGGCAGGAATTAAGCAAACAAACAAATAAGATTTCCATGTTTGCACACTGGAGGGGAGACTGGCTCTAAATAATTTATCCAGGCAAGTCACTAAACACACAAATAAATGCAGCAATAGCCTCTGGGGGAGACAAATCAGAACTCAGATTTGTTATAATATTTATCCAAAGCTTCCAGTTTCCAAAAACATGGTGAAACATACAAATAAACAGAAAAATGTGGTCATACACAGAAAAGAAGCAGTGCATACAAGCTATCTCTGAGCAAGCTCAGATATTGGACCTGGTAGACAATGACTTAAAATAATTGACTATAAACATGTTCAAAGGTCTAAAGGAATGTATGTTTAAATAATTAAAGCAGCTGGGTGTGGTGGTACATGCCTGTAATCCCAGCTCCTCAGGAGGCTGAGGTGGGAGGATCACCTGAGGCCAGGAGTTTGAGACCAGGCTGGACAACATAGCAAAACCCCATTTCAAAAAAAAAAAAAAACAAACAGAAAACAAAGAAATAAAATAAAGTATGAGACAACAATGTCTAACCAATAGAGAAAGTCAACAAAAAGATACAAAGTATTAATGAGAACTATATAGAAACTTTGGAATTGAAAAGTATAATACCTGAAATGAAAATTTACTAGAGGTGCTCAACAGCAGGTGTGAGCTACAGGAAGAAGGACTCAGCAAACCTGAAGACAAAGCAATAGAAACCATTTAGTCTAAAGAACAGAAAGAAAAAAGAAGAGAATAAAATGAATAGCACTTCTCAGAGACCTGTGGGACACCATCAAGTGAAAGGGGTAAAACCTTTTTTTTTTTTAAAGAATAGCTGAAAATGTCCCAGATTTGCTTAAAAATATTAGTATGTAAATACAATAAGCTTAACAAACTCCAAGTGGAATGTCTTAGTCTGTTTGGACTGCTTTGACAAAATTCCATCAACCAGGTGGCTTAGATACAACAGAAATTTATTTCTTACAGTTCCAGAGACTGGGAAGTCTAAGATCAAGGTGCCAGCAGATTCAGTGTCTTGTGAGGGTTGGCTTTCTGGTTCACAGATGGCGCCTTCTCACTGTGTCCTCACGCAGCAGAAGGGGTGAAAAAGCTCTCTTGGGCCTATTTTATAAGGACACTGATCCCATTTACAAAGGCTCTGCCCTCATAGCCTAATCTACAAAAGGCCCACCTCCTACTACCATTGGGGTTAAGATTTCAGCATATAAATTTCAGCATATAAATTTTGTGACACAAACCTTCAGACCATAGCATAGAATAAACTCAAAGAAATCCACACCTAGACACACCATAGGCAAAGACTGACTATAACATATGTCATCAAAGACAAAGTCTTCAAGGGAACAACAGTAAAATGACTCATCATGTATAAGAGAACCACAATCAGATTACAGCTAATTTATCTTCAGAAACAATGGAAGCTGGAAGGCAGTAGGATATTCAAAGTGTTGAAAGAAGAAACCAATCAATCAAGAATTTATATCCATCAAAATTATCCTTCAAACCTGAAGGCAAAATAAGGACATACCAAGATAAACAGACTGGAAGGATTCTTTGCTAGCAGACCTGCCTTACAAAAAATGCTAAAGGAAGTCCTTCAGGCTAAAGAAAATCACATCATATGATAACTTGAATCTCCATGAAGAAATAAAGAGCACTTGTGAAGGTAAATATAAATGTTAGCATAAATATGTTTTTTTACTTGTTTATTCTCTTAATTGATGTAAAACATAACTGAATAAAGCAATAATTACAAAACTGTGTTGTTAGGCTTATAATATAACAAGATGCATTTTATATGACAGTACTAGCACAAAGAAATGAGAAAAGAAGGAAGATATATTGGAAAGAAGTTTCTATATCTTATTGGAATAAAGTTAGTTTTAATCCCATACAGATTATTTTAAAGTGCATATTGTAATGTTCAGAATAACTTTTAAGAAAATACAATTTAAAATATAGTGAAAATAAGGAATTAAAATGGTACACTGTGAAATATCTATTTAACACAAAAGAATGCAGTAACAGGAAGAGAGAAGCAAAAGACATCAGCAATATAGAAAACAAATAGCAAAATGTCAGATGTAAATTAAACCATATCAATAATTACATCAAATATAAACACTCAGATCCAAAGACAGATTGTCACATTGTACAAATAGCAAAATGTCAGATGTAAATTAAACCATATCAATAATTACATCAAATATAAACACTCAAATCAAAAGATAGAGATTGTCAGATTGTACAAAAAAACAGAATCCAACTATATACTATTTACAAAAAAAAGACACTTTATTAGATTCAGAAAATAGGTTGAAAGTAAAAGAATAGAAAAAACATACCAAGAAAACAGTAACTGTAAGAGAACTGGGGTGGCTATATATATGTGTATATATATATAAATGTATATATATTTTTTTGAGGTGGAGTCTCGCTCTGTCGCCCAGGCTGGAGTGCAGTGGTGTGATCTCGGCTCACTACAACCTCCGCCTCCTGGGTTCAAGCGATTCTCCTGCCTCAGCCTCCTGAGGAGCTGGGATTACGTGCGTGCCACCACACCTGGCTAATTTTTGTATTTTCAGTAGAGACAGGGTTTCACCATGTTGATCGGGCTGGTCTTGAACTCCTGACCTCATGATCCATGAGTGGCTATATTAATATCAGGAAAATAGAACTTTAAGACAAAAAGAAGTTACCAAAAAAAAAAAAAAGGAGGAGATGTTTTGTAATGATGAGTCAGTCAAGAGGACATAAAAATCCTAAGCCTTGATGTGCCTAATAAGAGTTTCAAAATACATGAAACAAAAACTGATATCAATACAAAGAGAAATAGATAACTTTCCACTTGTAGAAGATTTCAATACTCCTTTGCTATGGTCTGAATGCATCCCCCTAAAATTCACGTTAAAACTTAATTGCCTAGCCGGGTGTGGTGGCTCACACCTGTAATCCCAGCACTTTGGGAGGCCGAGGTGGGCGGATCACAAGGTCAGAAGATCGAGACCATCCTGGCTAACACGGTGAAACCCCGTCTCTACTAAAAATACAAAAAATTAGCCGGGCGCGGTGGCGGGCGCCTGTAGTCCCAGCTACTCGGGAGGCTGAGGCAGGAGAATAGCCCGAACCTGGGAGGTGGAGTTTGCAGTGAGCCAAGATTGCGCCACTACAGTCCAGCCTGGGTGACAGAGCAAGACTCTGTCTCAAAAAAAAAAAAAAAAAACTTAATTGCCAATGTGATATTAAGAGGTGGGCCCTGTAGGAGGTGATTAAATCATGGGAGTGGAGCTGTTAGGAATGGGATTAGTGACCTTATGAAAAAGAGGCTGCCCCTTTGGCCATGTGAGGACCCCCCCAGCCCACCCACTGGAGAGGATGCCACCTATGGAACAGGCCCTTGACAGACACCAAATCTGTGGCTCCGTAATCTTGGACTTCCCAGCCTCCAAAACTGTGAGAAACAAATTTCTATTGTTTATAAATTACCCAGCCTAAGGTATTTTGTTAATAGGGCAGGTATACAGAAAATTAGTAAGGTTATAGAAGCCTTGAACCACTCTATCAATCAACTTCCCCAAACCGATCTCTATAGAACACTCCACCCAGCAGCAGTGGCAGAACAGCCACTCTTTCCAAGGGTGCCTGATACATTCTCCAGGGTGGTCCAAAGTCTAGGTCACAAAACATGTCTCAGCAAATTAAAAAAGATGAAATCATAAAAAGTATGTGCTTCAATCACAACAGAATTAAATGAGAAAACAACAACAGAAAGAAATTTAGGAAATCCAAAGTATTTTGAAGTGAATGAGAACAAAAACATGACATATCAAAATTTCTTGATTCGGCTAACGGAGTGCCTAAAAGAGAATACACAGTCTATGTTAGGAAAGAAGGAGGATCTCAAATCAGCAGTCTAACCTTTCACCTTACCAATCTACATAAGAAAGAACACACTAAATCCAAGGCAAGCAGAATGAAGGAAATAAAGATAAGAATGGAAATCAAATTTGTAGAAAAGGGATAGACCACAGAGAAAACCAAAGAAACCAAAAGTTTGTTTTTTGGAAAAGATCAACAAAATTAAAAAAAAAACCTTTAGCTAACGTGATCAAGAAAAACAAGAGACTGCTCAGATAACCAAAATCAGTAATGAAAGAGAGACATAACCTCTGACCCCATAGAATTCATAAAAAATTATAATGGAATACTGTGGACAACTTTACCCCAACAAATTAGGCAATTAAGCAAATGGATAAACTTCTAGCAAAACACAAACCCCCAAAATTCACGCTAGAAGAAGTAGAAAATCTGAATACACTTAGAACAAGCCAAAAAATTGATACTTTTAAAAGTCTGTCCACAAAGGAAAGCCTGAGCCTAGAGAGCCTCACTAATGAATTCTACCAAATGTTTAAAGAAGAAATAATGTCAGGCCAGGCGTGGTGGCTCACGCCTGTAATCCCAGCACTTTGGGAGGCCGAGGCAGGCAGATCACGAGGTCAGGAGTTTGAGACCAGCCTCACCAACATGGTGAAACCCCGTCTCTACTAAAAATACAAAAATTAGCTGGGCGTGGTGGCGCATGCCTGTATTCCCAGCTACTCAGGAGGATGAGACAGGAGGATTCCTTGAACCCGGGAGGAGGAGCTTGCAGTGAGCCAAGATGGCACCACTGCACTCCAGCCTGGGCAACAGAGAGAGACTCTGTCTCAAAAAATTAAAAAAGAAGTTAAAAAAAGAAGAATTAATGTCACTATTCCACAAACTCTTCCTAAAGATAGAGGACAAAGGGATACTTTTGTCCTTCTTTGAGGCTGGTATTACCCTGGTCCCAAAGCTAGACAAAGACATCACCAAAAAAAATATTACAGACAAATCCCCTCATGAATATAGAGGAAAAAAAACCCTCAATGAAATATCAAAGTGAATTCACCACTATAGAAAAAGGATTACATATCATGACCAAATGGAATTTGTCTCAAAAATAAAAGGCTGGATTAACATCCAAAAATCAATTCATGTAATGCACTGTGTTAACACAGTAAGGAGCAAAATCCACAAGACCATCTCAATAGACAGAGAAAAACTCATTTGACAAAATTCAGCGAGTATTCACAATTAAAAAAGAAAAAAAAAACCCTCCCAGCAAACCTGGAATAGATGGGAACTTTATTAACCTGATAAAGAGAGGCTATAAAAATCCTATACCTAACGTCAGACTTAATGGTGACAGACTAAATGCTTTCTCCTTAACAGGAGTGGCAAGGCAAAGATTTTCACTCTTGCGCCTTCTATTTAATGTTGCGCTGGAGGTTTTAGACAGTGCAGTCAGATGTAATAAATAAAGACATCCAGATTGGAAAGGAAACTGTCTTTATTTAGATGACATGATCTTGTATGGAGAAAATCCTGAGGAATTCACAAAAATACTATGACAATAAATAAAGAAACTCAGCAAGGACACAAGATCAATATACAAAAATCAACTGCATTTCTTTACATTAGCGATGAACAATCTGGAAATGAAATTGAGAAAGTGACTCCATTCAACAGCATCACAAAGAATAAAAGACTTAGGAATAAATTTAATAAGAGAAGTGTAAGATTTGTACACCGAAAACTATAAAACATTGCCAAGGTAAATGAAAGAATATCTAAATAAATGGAGACGTTTCATATTCATGGATTAGAAGAATCAATATTGTTAAGATGGCAATTCTCCCCAAATTGATCTGTAGAGTCAACACAATCCCTATCAAAATCCCAGAAGGCTTTTTCACAGAAATTGACAAGCTGATTTTAAAATTTATATGGAAATGAAAAGACCCAGAATAGCAAAAACAATTTAAAAAACAAAACAAAACAAGAGGGCTTTCATTTCCCACTTCCAAAATGCATTTTACAGCTTTGGTAACAGAGGCAGCATTACCTGGTGTAAGAGTGGGCATGCTGCGTAGATAAATGAAACAAAGCTGTGGGTCCAGTGAGAAGCTGTTACATTTACGGTCAATTGAGTTTTGATAAAGGTGTCAATGTCTTTCAATAGGTTTTTAACAAATGGTGCTGGGATGGCTGAATATCCACATGCAGAAAGGCAAACTTCATACCATTCGCAAAAGAAATCACCCAAAACGACTGTAGGCCTAAATATAAGTGCTTATACTATAAAACTTTCCTTTTAATTTTAATGTTTTTGTGACAGGCTGTCACTCTGTCACCCAGGCTGGAGCACAGTGGCATGAACACGGCTCACTGCAGCCTCAACATCCTGGACTGAAGTGATCCTCCCACCTCAGCCTCCTGAATAGCTGGGACCACAGGTATGTGCCACCATGCCCAGCTAATTTTTTAATTTTTTTTTTTTTTAGATGGAGTTTCGCTCTTGTTGCCCAGGCTAGAGTGCAATGGCACGATCTCGGCTCACTGCAACCTCTGCTTCCCCGGTTCAAGTGATTCTCCCGCCTCAGCCTTCCGAGTAGCTGGGATTACAGGCATGCGCCACCACATCTGGCTAATTTTGTATTTTTAGCAGAGACGGGGTTTCTCCATGTTGGTCAGGCTGGTCTCGAACTCCTGACCTCAAGTGATCTGCCCACCTCGGCCTCCCAAAGTGTTGGGATTACAGGCATGAGCCACTGTGCCCAGCCATTTTTTAATTTTTTGTAGAGACAGGATCTCACTATGTTGCCCAGGCTGGTCTCGAACTCCTGGGCTCAAGTAATTCCCCTGCGTCGGCTTACCAAAGTGCTGGGATTACAGGTGTGAGCAACCACACCAGGCCTATAAAACATTTAGAGGAACACACAGCAGAAAATCATTATAACCTTGGGTTAACAAAGCTTTCTCAGATTCAACATTAAAAGCACACTGTATAAAGTAAAAAATTGATAAATCAGTCTTCACCAAAATAATAAAATGTTTGCAATTCAAAAGACATCATTAGGAAAATGAAAAGACAAGCCATAGACTGAAAAATATTTGTAAATCGTACATTTGATAAAGGACTTGTGTCCAGAACATACAGATAACTCAACAAAAAGACAAACATCCAATTAAAAAATGGGGAAAGGATTTTAATAGACATTTCACCAAAAAGCTAAACAAATGACTAATAAGCGCTTGGAGAGATGCTCAACATCATTAGTCATGAGGGAAATGCAAATGTGAACCACAATGTGATACCACTTCATACACACTAGAATGGCTATAATTAAATAGGCAGACAATAATAAATGCTAGTTAGAGTGTGTGGAAATGGGCTTTCTCATACACGGCTGGAGGAAATATAAAACAGTACAGCTACTTGGGAAAGCGGTTTGGCTTTTTCTTTAAAAGTTAAACATTTACCTATTGGGTACAGTGTTCAATATTTGGGCGATGTGTACATGAAAAGCCCAGTCTTCACCACTGCGCAATATATCCATGGACCAAAACTGCACTCAAACCCCATGAATCTATGCAAAAAAAAGTTAAACATAAATTTACTAAACGACCCAACTGTTCCTCTCCAAAATAGCTACTCAAGAGAAATGAAAACATAAGTTCACACAAAACTTGCATGTAAATGTTCATGGTAGCTTAATTTCTAATAGCCAAAAAAAAAAAAAAGGTAGAAATAACTCAAATGTCCGTCAACTGGTGAACTGACAAACGAAATGTGGTCTATCCACCCAATGGAATACTCTTCATCAAGAGAAAGGGAGGAAGTGCTGATGCAGGCTACAACATGGAGGAACCTCCAAAGACCACATACTGTATGATGCAATGTGTATGAAATGTCCAGAAAGAGCAAATAGAGAGAGACGGAAAGTACATAGGCATTTGCCTCGGGCTGGGGGTTGAATGAAGATTAACTGTAAATGGGGCTGAGGGATCTTCCTGAGGTGATGGAAAGGTTCTAAATCTGGATTACGAGGATGGTTGTAAAACACAGCAAATTTATTGAAAATCATTGACTTGCATACTTAAAATGGGTGAACTTTATGATGCAATGAAGCTGTAAAAATCAAGTTTAATGAGACTATTTCTGTGTTCCCTGGCAGAAGAATTTCCCCTTTGAGAACCAGGACCTCCCTGATCACAGGGCTTTGAGCTCCAGGAATAAGAATCACAAACTCTTCAAATAGGTTGTAGGAGGGATTATTACAAGCAGGGCCATTCCTGCTTCTGCCCCTTGGTTCCTGGACCTATATAGGTATACAGGTAACATTTCTCTTTGATCTACCAGGGGCAGAACACCATATCATGGCCATTCATTTAGGGAATTTGCACCTTGGAGGACATGGGCTCATCTTCAGACTGGCATCTCAGCTTTGCCTAAAACAAACCATTCTGCTTCCTATCAGTCCACAGCATTTGGATGGCAGGGTCTGCAACTGATGGTGTATCCTGTGGTTATGTGCACATGGTCACACCTCTTTTGCTGTGATTTTATGTGGGAGTCCATGTTGGTGGATCAAGCACTGTAAATCTTTAGATGGGGTGAGGTGGGAGCTGTCTGTGACTTTGTGGCCAGGAAAAGCAAACCACTTCCTGGATGTGATGGTGAATTTTATGTGTCAGCTTGGAAGAGGTTAACATTCCAGCCGGGGGCCTTGGGTACAGCAGACTGCCCTCCGCAATGTGGTGAGTGGCATCGTATCAGGTGAAGGCTTGAGTAGGGCAAGCCTGAGCAAGGGGAATCCTCCAGAACAGCGGTCCCCAGACTTTTTGGCACCAGGGACCAGTTTCGTGGAAGACAATTTTTCCATGGACCGGGGTTGGGGGATGGTTTTGGGATGATTCGATCTCATTACATTTATTGTGCACTTTATTTTTATTATTATTACATTGTAATATACAATGAACTAATTCTACAACTCACCATAATGTAGAATCAGTGGGAGCCCTGAGCTTGTTTTCCTGCAGCTAGACAGTCCCATCTGGGGGTGATGGGAGACAGTGACAGATCATCAGGCTTTAGATTCTCATAAGCAGCACTCAACCTAGATCCCTCTCATGCGCAGTTCACAATAGGGTTTGTGCTCCTAAGAGAATCTGATGCCATCGCTGATCTGACAGGATGTGGAGCTCAGCAGTTAATGCAAACCATGGGGAAAGGCTTGCTCACCTGCCCGCCGCTCTCACTCCTGCTCCAGAAGGCTTCCTTCAGACTCCATCTGCACCGTCAGCTCTCCTGGGACTCCAGGCTGTCAGCCTCCTGAGCACAGGAGCCAATTCCATATACTAAATCTCTCTATATATACAGTTGGCCCTTGAATAACAGGGGGGTTTGGTACACCGACCCCACCCCTCCATGTGGTAGAAAATCCACTTGTAACTTTTGACTCCCCCCAAAACTTAATTACCAATAAACAACATACTGTTGACAGGCAGCCTTCCTGATAACACAGTCAATTATCACATACTTTGTATGTTATATGTATTATATACTGTATTCTTACAATAAAGTAAGCTAGAGAAAAGAAAATGTTATTAAGAAAAATCATAAGAAAGAGAAAATATATTTACTATTTGTTAAGTGGAAGTGGTCATCAGGATCTTCACTTTCATCATCTTCATGATGGGTAGGCTGAGGAGGAGGAGAAAGAGGTGGGATTGGTCTTGCTGTCTCAGAGAGGGCAGAGGCAGGAGAAAATCTTCATAGGAGTGAACCCTTGGGCTGGGTGTGGTGGCTTACCCTGGAATTCTAACGCTTTGGGAGTCCGAAGTGAAAGGATTGCTTGAGGCCAGGATTTTGAGACCAGCCTGGGCAACACAGCAAGATCTCATTTCTACAAAATAATAATAATAATAATAATAATAATAATAATAATTAGCCAGGTGTGGTGGCATGCACCTGTAGTCCCAGCTAATCAGCAGACTGATGTGGGAGGATTGCTTGAGTGCAGGAGTTTGAGGCTGCTGTGAGCTGTGATGGTGCCACTGCACTCCAGCCTGGGTGATAGAGGGAGACCCTGTCTCTAAAAACAACAACAAAAACCCCCAAAACCCAAAAGTGGACCCATGCAGTTCAGCCCCGTGCTGTTCAAGGAGGAACCGTATATACTCATCCTATTGGTTCTGTTTCTCTAGAGAACTGACTAGTCCCGTGGGTATGTGTCAATTCTACTCATGATGAATGGCTGCCTTTTCCAGGGTGGAAGGGTGCAGTGTAGGCTCTGCTGTTGCTGGGAGCTCTGGGAGCTCATGATAGGGTTTGTGCTCCTAGGAGAATCTGATGCCATCACTGATCTGACAGGAGGCAGAGCTCAGCAGGTAATGCAAGCCATAGGGAAAGGCTGTAAATACAGATGAAGCTCAAAGGCTCTGCTGTTGCTGGGAGCTCACTGTTGGTTTCTGCTGCTGGCAGGTGGGATATTCAGCCTCAGGAGCTCCTGGGGCTGTAGCAGCCTACGTCAATGAGAGGCCATGTGGTCAGGCCCACGGCTATGGTCACAGCACGGGGTGGCCGATGACAGAGGCTGGCTGACATCAGCTGGCCAAGTCATTCTGTCTCCTAAGGTCTGCATTGCCTCTTCCTTTGTAGAGCGCTCAGCGGGCATTCACATGAATAGACCTTCCTCTGGCCACATGATACCCCTTCTCAAAGCACTCCCACCTGCCTCTTCCACAGACCTCCCCCTCCCTGATCTGCCAATCTTTTCTTTCTAGTCTCTGAGAAGTCAATCAAACTATTCTTCACTGGTCAAGAATCCTATATGCGCCATCCTTGAGCCAGGATGCTTTTCATACAAAGTGGATCACAGGGAGCCCCACCTGAAGCTCTGCCCAGTGGGAAGATTTGCCCTCACCATTGCATTCATAGAGCATGGTTCAGCCAAAAAGGCTGCACTCACTTTTGCTCCCTCTCTCTTGGGACACTTGGTTTGGATCCCGGGGCCACCATGTAGAAAATCCAGCTGCTCTGAAGCTTCCTCCTTGGACAGACCCACAGAGACACCCACATAGAGACAGATGTCCAAGGAGCACTGGCTCTTCCAGCTCCCAGCCACTTGCCTCCCCAGCGCAGGTGTTAATAGGCATCTAAGTGAGTGAGCTTCCAGATGATTCTAGCCCCAGCCCTAACCCGGTTATGTCAGATTTGCCTAGGTTTTGGGAATCCAACCTCTTTTCCAGCTCTGTAATACTTAGAATTAAGTCCTAGGTCAGATCCTCAACTTTTCTGCCCTCCAGCTGCAGGAGATGAGAGTCTCTAATTTATATGATACTAAGGAGAACCTCTGGTTATCGTAATTGGCCTTTAATTGGTGATTAACCACCCTCAGTCTTTGATTGTCTTCCTCCGATGCTGCAGTTGCCCCCAGCAACAGCCATCCAACTCTGCAGCCCTGTGATGAGTATTTCCCTCGTTCTCCTCAGATACTTGACCCATTGTGTTAGCTGTGCATTCCTTTCTGCTGGTCTTAATTGCACCTCCACCCCACGCCAGGGACCATCAATGCTCCCCTATCGCTGGTGATAGAGTCCTCATTGCCAGCCATCTGGTGACTGAGCCAGCTCCAAAATCCCATTTCAGAGATACTTGGACCACTCCTGGTACCATCTGTTGCAGGTTGGGTTCCCTGGCATTTGGTCTCCGAGATGAAATTTGCAGGCAGTGTCCTTTGGACCAACCTACTGGGACAGGGGTAAAGTAATGAGGATAGAGCAGAAGCAGCTGAGCTACAGGGCCATCACAAGGGCCTGGTCAATCCCACGGGGCCTCTGAACAGGATGGCCCACCAGAGTTGGCCCCCCTGGGGGAAAGGGTGCAGAGTTTTTTGACCCCCATACCTACTGGTCATTATATGTGGACTGCCCTGGCAAGGGGGTGTGACCTTGGGTGAGGCAAGTCTGTTAGGATGAGGGCAACCCCCAGATAAGACTCAGCTGAGAGCTATAAGCTATAAGCCAACTGCACACTTAGCATCTGGGAGTGAGCACCTCCATCCTGGGTGGTGAGCGTGAAGCTGGGCAGTGTGTCACAGCATCTAGCACACCAATGGAAGCTTTCTCAGTCCATCTGATATTGGGTTAGAACCCAAGCTTGGAATCTGGCATAGAGACCTAAGATACATTTGGGTAACTTCCAGGAAATCCTAGAAAAAACCATCATGAGATTGCCATTTTGGTAATCAAAATTTTTTTAGAGACGGGGGTTTTGCTACATTGCCCAGGCTGGTCTTGAACTCCTGGGCTCAAGGGATCCTCCCACCTCAGCCTCCTAATTGGGATTACAGGCACGTACCACTATCCCCTGCTTTGGTCATCAGTTTTAATGGGCTTTGTATGCCATGTTCTGAAAGAATGAAATTTGCAGTGGTAAAGGTGGTAACTTTGTTTTAATGCTGGGAAAATAAGATGCCTCAAAGCCACACAAAAACACACATAAAGTTACGCATCCAGGTGTAACTAAGCGGAAAGAAACAGGAATGTTCTTTTTAAAAATAGCACTGTATACACTGCATTTATCAAACTCTATATTCATTGATTTGTTTATTAGCAAACTCTCGTGAGCACCCTCTCATGTGCCAGACCCTGTACTAAGAGGTGAAAATCCGCTCATCAGGGTGTTGTTTGGACAATCCAGCGTCTTTGCTTTGGAGATCCACTCGGTGAGGTCTTGGGAGGGCTCAAGCGCAGACCTCTGCTTCCTCTTCGTCTAGCCAATCACAGAACACTCCCCGCCAGAGGTGGCTCAAGGGGTGGGCATGTGTCCTAAACTGGAGCAATCCATGCCCATATGTTGACATATGGATGTAGGGAGGAAACACACCCTTTCCATTGGCGCTGTGAACCTGGTGGTACATTATCAGCACAGAGCTCCTAGAGGAAGGATCTAGGGCAGGACGGAAAGTGAGGTAAACCAAGAGGGAAGCAGAGATAAAAAGGAGGCAGAGAAAGGATGGAAAGAGAGAGAAGAAAAGAGGAGAAAAGAGAAACAGTGTTTGAGCCCCTTTATGTTACAATTCTCAATTCTTACATTCTCTTTCTATCTGCAGCTAGTCTGAGTTGTGTTTCTGTTGCTTGCAACCCCAAGGAACCTCAATGAAGTTCCACACTGGGGTCTGCAGCGGGTCGCGGCTGTTGGTTCCCTGCAAGGCACACATGTTCCGATTTACCAAGAGCGCCCAGGCACATGGTCCCTTCACCCTGTGGCTAGGGGCTATAGTGCATTTGTCTCCTTTTACAGAGGATACAGGCTCCATGAGTTTTGGCGAGATTTTTTAAATGTGACAGATGGGAAAGTGTGTTGTAAGCTAAAAAGTACTGTTCTTATGGGACCTTTTATTGCTACTGATGGTGACTCCCCAAGGTCACCTGCAAAACTGGGCACCTCACTTAAGATGCCCTCTAGTCTTTAAGAGCATGGCATTGGGTGCCCTGCAAAGGCAGGGGTAGGTTTTTCACTCGCCAGAGTCCAAGAGCCCAGCACAGGGATGGCACAGAGCAGGTGCCCATCAAAATATTTCTGACTGTCCTAAGTAGTTGGAGTCCAGTCCCTGCTCAGAGGAGACTGCAGTTTAGTAGCGGTCACCAAATTTGCAGAGATGCAGGCAAGAAGGAGAATGCTGTGTGCTGGGGTGTCAGCCAGGATGCCTGGCCGGAATCTGGGGCTGCCATTAATCCTCTGTGTGACTGCCTGTCCTTTTGCTGTCCTGGGCCTTTGTTCCTCCCCCTGTAAAATGAAAAGGGTGACCAATGATGCTGGTTCTGCCCAGATGCCCTGGGCTCTCACCACTTCCATGGACACTGAGCGGAAGGCTCTTGACTCTGCTGGACATGTTTTCTGGCTGGTGGAGAGTGTGGCGGGCTGGACGTGCAGGGAGTTAACGCCATCAGAGCAGCCCTCCTTGCTCCTCTGGCAGGACACAACCGAGGCAATTCCAGGCTGTCTCCCATGAGTCTGCAGTGGGATTGAGCCCCAGTTCCCCACAGGGGAAACTGTTCTGTAGCTCTCCCTATATTGGCTCCTTCCCTTACCAGGCTCAGGTCTCCACACCCCTTCAGTGCTTCTGGGAATCTCTTCCTAAATAAACCAGCCCTGCTTGTTCAGGGCGGTTTGTAATGGCGAGGACCCCCTCACTAGCTGATAAAGGAACCCAACCCAAATGGCTTCAGTAGAAAGAAAAGGAGGGCTGGGCATGGTGGCTCATGCCTGTAATCCCAGCACTTCGGGAGGCAGAGGTGGGCACATCGCCTGAGCCCAGGAGTTTGAAACCAGCTTGGCCAACATGGTGAAACCCCATCTCTCCTAAAAATATAAAAAATTAGCTGGGTGTGGTGGCATGCACCTGTAGTCCTAGCTACTCGGGAGGCTGAGACGGGAGGATCACTTGAGCCTGGGAGGCGGAGGTTGCAGTGAGCCAAGATCACACCACTGTGCTCCAGCCTGGGTGACAGAGTGAGACCCTGTCTCAAAATAAATACACAAACAAAAGAAAGACGATTGACCGACTCCTGTGCAGAGGAGCACAGGAATGGCCACACCAGTTTTTCTCTCCCATCTTGTTTTCTCTTCCTGGCTTCATTCCCAGGCAGAGCCTCTCCACTCCCTGTCCCAGCAGCTCTGGCCTCACATCCTTCTAGCATCAAGGTTTGATGAGAGACACTCGCGTCTGTGTCCCAGGGATAACAACACAAGTCCTAGCATCCATAGTGGTTGGCTTGGCTTGGGTTCTGACCCTCTCCCATGGTGGGCACAGGGGCAGGGCGTTCTCCGGTCAGCTGGGGATAGGGTTCTGCCACTCATACCCCAAGGACTCGTCCGGGGGAGGTTTGGGATGGAAGTGCTGCCTGCTGAACCAAGGGGGCAAAGGTTGAGTATGCAAAGCCATCCATGGCCACTGCAGACTCTTCCAGCTTGAACATTCTTCCCCCACTCCTTCACCTAAGAGTTCACTCTGCAAACATTTACCCTGCACCTATGGGGCGCTGGATGGTAGAGACACAAAGCACACACAATTGAGTTGAAGACGGATATCTCTCTGGGGCAGATATGTGGCAGAACAGGACACAGTCTTTGGAGCCCCACCACTTCCTGGGCATCAGCCCTCTGGCCCTCAGTTCTCCTAATGGTCAAATGGAGCAGCAGTGACAGGATCAGGGTGACGCCCCGGCTTCCATGCTGGGCCCCTCGGTGGATGCTCAGCCACTGCTTGTCTTTCTTCCTTTCAAGCATTTAGAGAACAGAGGCAAGATGTAAGTGAGATTTCCAAACGAGCTGCTTACGTGCGTCCCCTTCGGGGACTTGCAAATGCTTTCCGCCCATCAGCCTGGACTGTGCCCGGCATGCGAGGTGCCACGTCCTCCTTCCTGTTGACGGGCGGCTGACGATCAATCGGTGCTAATGAAGCTCTGGTTGTGAGCTCCAGCGTGAGGACAGGCCTCCTGAGCACTCTCCAGACCCACTCTCCAGGCCCACTTTCCTCCCTGTTGAAAATAATCAGTGCTGAGATGTTCCGTGTGTGGCAGAAGAAAATGAGACAGTCTCACATCCGGCTTTTTGCAGTGTGCAGGGCATGCCTGCCCAGACACCCTTGAGTAAAAGGGAAAAAATGAAATTGGTGAAATGTGGAATAATTTGAAGAAATTAGACCTAGTCTGTCCAAGATTAAGGGTAGTTCTTAATTAAGTGGCCCAATCTTTCTTGCTGGGGAAAAAACAATCATTTCAGCCCTTTAATTTCCTTAAGCCTCCCTGTAAGGATGGGTGTGCAAAGGCTTCTGGGGGTGGTTATGAGGTTGTTGTATTTTAATCACCCACGACTGGGCTTGCCAGGAGACACTGCAGACATTTCATAGAATTCTCAATCAGCCACTTTAAAAGCTCACCGAGAACTTTCTCTGGAAGTCCACCCGATTTTCCAGAGGGGAGGAAATTTCCATTCTCCTTGGTGCCTTTGGATATGCTAATCCCAGGTAGCTTCAGAGTGGGGGTCCAGGACCTTCACTGGCTGGACCCTCACATTGGGGTCCAGGTTCCTCAGAGACCCTCTTAGCTCCCCACGGGGTATATTTGCTTCACAGGTCCATGGGAAAACCACGAGAGGGCAAATGGGGACTCTCCATGGAGGTGGCTGAGAGCAGGAAGAAGGAAAGAACCTTCTAGAAGTTCCCACAGAAAGGAACAGGGGGCTTCAGAGTGGATGTGGGGTTGGGACAGGCGCCTCTAAAGAGGGCCTATGTTCTCAGACATGGAAGGTGGGAGGAGTGGTCTGGGGACTGGGCAATGGCCCAGCAAGGTCACCATGGCAGCCCTGGGGCCCACTGAGAAGCACAGGCAAGGAAAGCAAGATTAGGATGAGTCCCTGGGGCCAGGTCTCACAGGGTCTTGGCAGCCTCTGTCCGGACCTGAGATTTGATTCCTGGGGTTTTAAGCAGAGGAGTGACAAGCTCTGATGGATGGTTCTTATAGGTGCACTGACAGCTGGTAGGAGATGGATTGTAAGAAGAGGGAGCCCCATGGCCTGGGCTGTGGCGGGAAGCGGCTGCTCAGCCAGGGTGGGTGGGGTTTGGTGGGAGGCAGGGAGGAGCCGCTAGACTTGAGAGTGGCCAGGCCCAGTCCTGTGGAGTTGCTGCATTTGAATGCAGTGTTGGGGTGGAGGGTGCAAAAATTCCCCTCCACCCCTTCAAGGGTTTTTGGTGTGAGAAGTAAAGTGATACAAGACAGATCAGCAGGAGAAATGCACACAATTGACAGACCACACGACTCACAGGCATGGGAGCCTTCCTAAGGCCCGGAGGCGCAGTTACAGTTTGAACACGTAGGCACTGCCTGAGACAAAGAGCAGGACGCTTGAAAATGGGCCAAGGCCCGGGGGCCCAGGCTGGGGGCTGGCTGGGTGGAGAAGTGGCTGGGAGGATGAGGATTAGTTTAACGAGGTTTGTTTGCACAGAGTTCCCTTGGCCCCAGCTTCCTGTCCTTGGAGATAAGAGTGGCAGTTTCCTTTCAGTATGGGGAGGACATCTTTCACATGGGAATTTCATCTCCTGCTTTTGAGAAAGAAACTGAAGATCAGAGGGATCTTCTAGCACCTCTTGCTTTTCAGGTCCCTTTAACTCAAAATAGTCAACATGCCAGAGTGGCATATTTTGGGGTGCAGATTCTTAATATTGGTCGAACCAACATTTGGGACGTAGAATGAAAATGTTGTGGTGATGGACAGGTGTGTGTGTGTGTGTGTGTTGGTATACATGTTTGGAGATGACCAGAATCCTCATGGAAAACAGCAAGTGTTAGGGACTTGACTGTAGAATGATTGGCGAGGTGTGTGTTGCGGGGAGGGCGGGTGGTAAGATGACCCACAACAGCCAAGTGAGGTGGTGTGCAACTGTAGTCCTACTTACTTGAGAGGCTGAGGTGGGAGGATTGCTTGAGCCCAGGAGTTTGATTCCAGCCTGGGCAACATAGAGACCCTGTCTCTTAAAAAATAAAAATAAGAAAGATAACCTGCAAGGGTGTTGTAACACCTGGAGATGAACAACAGCAGGAAGGTGTAATGCACACACACACACACACACACACACACACCAAGGCCTGAAGGGGCAGGGGGATCCTAGAGTCCAGAGAGAGCTGGGACGACAGTGGGGACAGAAGGGACCCAGCCACTGGCAGGACCAGGGCACCCAAGGAAGGGGAGCAGGAAAGAAATCCCAGCCTCCCTGTCCTCCCACTCTTCACTTGGAGCCTCTCTTGGCCAAAGCCAATGAACGGATGCCAGGAGCCCAGAGGACCTCGTGCCCGGGCCAGCCTCCAGGGCACAGAGTGGGTGGGGCAGGGCCAAGCACAGAGGGGTCATTCTCTCATTTATCTATGATTGTGCCTCGATCTTCTCTTTTCCTCTTTGATCAGCACTCTTCACAGTGCCTCTCCAAAATGAAGAGCTTCTCTTGAGGCAGAAACCAACACGCTGCTCCCTTCTAGGAGAAAGTCTCACTCTGGGAGAAATGTTCACTGAGCCTCAAAGTGTGTTCCCAGACGGTCCCATGGATTTACACGCCACCGGCACCAGGTGCTAAAGCAGCTCAGACCCCACTTTGAGGAGCCTGTCCCATCCTCTCCCTGCGGATTTACACACCGCCGGCACCAGGTGCTAAAGCAGCTCAGACCCCACTTTGAGGAGCTCTGTGTCCCTGGGAGGGAGAGCAGGTGTCTTGGGAGGCTGACCCATGTATTCCCTCCCTGCGGCCGTTCCTCCACAGAAGGCCACTGCTTCTGTGTGTGGCGGGGGGTGGGGGGCTCTCCACATGCCTGTGGCCCTCTCAGCCCAGAACTGTTCCCTTTGCTGGCCCTTCCGACAGAACCCAAGCCCTGTAACCGCCCAAGCCTTCCCCTATCCACGCCTTCCTAAACTGTCCCTTTAGTATTCGACTCTTGGAGTGTGCCTCTGCTTCCCGTAGGCCCCTGAGCAATCCAACTACAGTCCTTTTGGATGAGGCTGTGGATGCTGAGAGAGGGGCTGTGGCTGGTGTGAGAGGGGAGGGGCAGCCCTGAGCAGGGCGCAAGGGATGGGAAGAGGCCAAGGAGAAGCGGTTGTGCAGACAGGGTGGCAGGTCTGGGGCTAAGGCAGGGTTCTGCTCTCCCTGTGACACAAGACACCCCAGGGAGGAGAAGGTGAGACGCTGGCTGACAGAGTCTGCCAAGGAGAGCATCCTTCTAGGTCCATGGGGCCTAGAGAGACAGAGCAGAGGCTTGGGCTGTGTCTGGGCTCTGGGCCTGGCTGCCCACTTCCCACACTGTCAGTCCTCTTTGAAAGGCCCTGGGATTAGGTTTGCCTGTTCAAACCACCCACCCTCCCATCCCTGGCAAGCTGAGCCCCAACTCTGGGACCCCTGGAGGCAGCAGCCCAGCCAGTCCATTCTGCCAACACCATCTGGGCCCACTTAGGCCTGTGGTTGGGGCAGGGGGGCAGAGATGCCCTGGCCAGGCAGGGTTCTCAGCATGGGGGGCCGGGGGTGTCCCACAGCTGGAGGGCCGCCCGGGCTGGGCTCCACACGATGGCAGCATGTACGCACTGAAGCTCGCCGGGACCGCCTCGGCTGGGCTTGGACCCAGCACTGCCCTCGGCCCTCTGGCCCTGCTCCCCACTTTTGGAGGCGGCTGCTGCTGAGTCGTCCCAAGTGCTGTCTGGGAAACCTTTGCATCTCTCCTGGCCACCTGCTTCCCCTGGGGCCCATGAGGACCCCTCAGGCCCCAGGTCCTTCATGCGCAGCTCATCCACAGGGAGGGTACTCCCAGGGTGGGCAGGGGCAGGGTGCAGGTGACTGGGGGCCTCTGGTGCCTCCTCACATGGGCTGGCATCCTCTCCACACCACGCAGAGTCTCTCCCAGCCCCTAGCTGGCCTGATCTTTCTCCGTTGGCCTGAAGGTGCTGGCAGGCCCTGCCCAAGGAGCAGGTGATTCTCTGAGAGGGGTAGTGTGCTGGGAGGCCTGGCCCAGGAAAAATGGACAGATCCACCTGTAGGGCAGACAGGGAGGACCCAGACCCAGAGCTCCACCTGCAAGGTGAAAATAAAACCAGGCAGCCCTTCGCCCTCCTGAGACAGTCTGGGCCCTTGGCTGGGTATGGGGTCCTGCCCTAGCTACCTCTCCACCTTCCTTCTCCCTGCCGGCTTCAGCATCTTCTCCTGTGCCCCAGACAATTGCACACTGTCCCCACTTTGTTTCTCTGCCTTCTGCTTTTCTGCTCCAAATGTTCTCTGCTGTGAGCTTGGTCATACCCTACAGGACCCAGTGCCAAGGCCGGGAGCTGTGGCAGCCTTGGCCTCGGTGTCCCACTGCCCCAGGAGCTATTGGGGAAGGAAGGCTCAGCCTCTGGGGGAGGCAGGGAGCTCTCCCCAGTGCCTGTGAGGTGTTCTAGGGGGCTTGGTGACTTCAGCTGAACAGTGGCCACAGCGTGGGCTGGTGGGTGGCAGGTGTAGGCTCCATGTCCGCAGCTGGCAGTGAGAGGGTGAGGAGGAAAGTAACGGGGCCCTGCAGGCTCCTTGCCTGTACCAGGAGAGGTTTCATTTCTCCACAGCAGGGTGCTCAGACAGGGGTGATTTTTGCCCCCAGGGGACAGTAGGCAATGCCTGGAGACATATTTTTACATATTAATTATTTATTTTCTTAATTGAAAAATGTACATATAATAATTGTACATGTATATGGGGTACAGGTGGCTTTGTTTTTTTTTAGAGACAGGGTCTCACTATGTTTCCCAAGTTGCTTCAAGCCATCCTCCCGCCTCAGCCTCACAAAGTGCTGGGATTACCAGTGTGAACCACCGTGCCCAACCCCTGTGATATTTTGATACAAGCATACAATGTGTGACGATTAAATCAGGATATTTAGGACCTCCATCACTTCAAACATGTATCATTTCTTTGTGTTGGGAACATTTCAACTCTTCTAGTTATTTTGAAATATACAGTAAATTACTGTTAACTATAGTCACCCTACTGTGTTATTATTGAACATTAGAACTCATTCCTTCCATCGAATTGGATTTCTGTGCCCATTAATTAAACTCCTTTCATCTCCCACCCTCATTCCCAGCCTCCTCTCTACCCCCATGAGACCCACTTTCGCAGCTCCCACATGGAAGTGAGAACATGCGGTATTTGTCTCTCTCTGCCTGGTTTATTTCACTTAATGTCCTCTGGTTCTATCCATGTTGCTGCAAAGGACAGGATTTCATTCTTTTTGTGGCTGAACATTATTCCACTGCATGTATATACCACATTTTCTTTATCCTTCATTTGCTGATGCACACTTAGGTTGAATCCATATGTTGGCCATTGTGAATCTGCTGTAATAAACATGGGAGTGCAGCTATCTCTTTGATAGGCTGAGTTCCTTTAACTGGAGACATTTTTGATTGTCACAACTTGGGGCGGACATGGTTCTACCAACATCTGGTGAGCAGAGGCCAGGGACACTGCTAAGCATCTGCAGTGCACAGGCAGTCACCATGGCAAAGAATGATCCAGCCCCAAACATGCACAGGTCTAGGACTGGGGGCTGGGAGAGGGGGGAGAGGGTTGTCTCAGGCTTCACGGCCCGTGCGTGGGAGTCTTTCCAAGGACCTTTCCTATGCTCAGAGCCTCTTTTTCCTCTTCAGAGTCCAATCTCAAGAACCAAAGACCTGAACTGCAGATGAAGCTTCCTTCCCACCTCCTGGGCTTTGAGGAGCCTGGATTCCCTGCTCACTCTTCTGCTGTGCCCACAGCAGGGCTGGTGAGCACGATGGGAGGGCACCTGGGTCCCACCTGCCAGTACAGCTCCTGCCACTTCTCTGGGCTCAGTTTCCCTCTCTGTAGGGGGAAATGGCCAAGGTCAAGACCCTGGAGCTGGGCTCCTGCCAGCCCTGTTGCCAGGCTATAATGGCAGATGTCAGCCTGGGTGGAGGCAGTCCGTCACGCTCAGGCCCACGCAGGCACTGACATCAGCTCCCAGCCATGGGAGACATGTGCACTGTTGATCCGGGGGCCCCTCGCAGGAATGAGCGCTGTGAGTCCCGCCTGCCTTATTGATAACTACCAAGCATAAACAAGACGCCTGGAATGTTTAAATGACCGGGCCAGTCTGTTCCAGAAGATGCCTTACATATATCAAGGCTATTTTAGGGTGCAGCAGGCCCGGCAAGAGGAGGGTGAGGGGCTCTGTGCTGATCTGGTTACGACCATGTGCAGGGACAGCGAATGCCAGCATATCTGTCCAGTGACCTCACAGGAGCGGCAGACGGCTCATGACCCCTGTGCGAAGTGTCCGTGCTGGAGGCCCAGGGCAGGAATGGCGGGAATGGGTGGGAGGAAGGAAAGTGGCGACTGGCAGAGGAAGGCCCGGGCTCTTAGGAGCTGTTTGGCAATCCCTCTTGAGCTGAGCATGCCCCACCCTGAGAGCCAATCCCACCAGCTAGGGGAAGGACACCCAGACAGCCTCAGGGTCTCAGGCTTGGGGGAACGAGAAGCAGGAGGGAGAGGGGTACAGGACCTTGCCTGCAGGGGTTCCTACGGACAGGCTGCTTCCTAGCCAGGGGCCTGGCTTAGGTACCTTGCTCTCTGCTGCTTCTTAGTGACAGCAAAAAGGAGGAAAACGCTGATCCTCTGGTGGGCTCTAGGAGGAGGCTATGTTTGAGAATATTTTCATGGGGTGGTGTCAGTGCCGCAGGAGTTCTGGCCCTGGTGTGTGCCCCCCTACCTGCCCACACACAGGTTCAGGTTCTGAGCTTCCTGGAGCCTGCCCCAGCCCCTCCTGCACCTGCCTCTGTCCCCGCTTCTGCTCTCCTTCTCACTGGGGCGCTCCCACTTTCCCCCTCTTACAAAGAGACTAGGTCCAAATGAGGCTGGCCAGCCTCTCCCATGCCCAGCCTCCGTGCCAAGGAGTTGTGCTGGGGTTGGGGTCCCAGATGAGAAGGCTCCCCCCACCGTGGGCTGGAGGAGGCCCCTGGAGACGGTGCAGAGCTGGCTCATTCCTGTGTGGGGGTAGGACGGACGAGCCATCAGGTATGACAGGCATACCCGGAGGCAGGCTGGGGGTCCTGAGGCAGACAAGGCTCATCCTGACCTCAGAGATGTCCCTGTCCCTTCATCCCCTTTCCTGCAGGATTTCAGTTTTCCTAAGGGCTCTGCGGGGAAGGCTGGCAGGGCAGCAGCATGAAGGACTCCTTGCCATTTTATAGGATCCTCATCCCTATGGAGGGGCAATGTGGACATGGGGTCAGCAGTGTTCAAACGGTGACCCCGGGGCTGACACTTCAGAGGCCCTCGTGTTGGGGGGGGTCAGGGCTTGTGGGGGCCCTTCCTGCCTTTCCCGGCACAGCCTTTCTTTCCCATGCTGCCTGGGCTGCCTGGTGGTGTCTTTTTTCCCAACAAAGGGGTCCTGATTTTCTCATTTCTCCGCATGACCTGCTGTCCTTCCCTCTCTTCAATCTCAGAGTGCCAAATGGGCCATTTTCCTCTTCCCCAGCAAGCAGGGCCTGGAAGGGGTGGAACTAAGGCAAGGCTGTGGAGGTCTGGCCCCTTCCTTATCTGTTCAGGGCGCTTTACCCTATTCCTGCCGCCCAGAGTGGAGCAGCCCTCTCCATGAGCTGTGCCCCCAGGACCACCTGAAACTCACTGTTCCTAAAAACACTGGTGCTCCGTGCACCCACCACGCTGCCCTGGAAGGCTTGCATTTCCCCCTCAATTTTTTTTTCTTTGCTTCCAAAGCACTTTGGGTCACCCCAACAGTGTCCTGCTGTGTTCCCTGTGTGGACAGGGCGTGGGGAGAATGGGAGGATTGGACTCCGTGTCTGTTTTCCTCCCTGGAGAAGCAATCAATTAGGGAAGCAGCTCAGAGCGAAGTCACTTGCCCCATCACGAAGGCTGTGCCTCTTCTCCACCCAGAGACATAGTTGGGGCCCGTTTTCATCTATTTTAATTTGGTTGACAGACATCAGACCTAAAACAGACCTGCAGTTGGGAGAGGAAAATTCCTAAATGTTTTAATTTGCTCCATCCAACTCGAGCCAAAGAAGCCATGGGCTTACTTTTTCCACCTCCCGCCCCACTGGAAGAGAGCGTATGTTCAAGTTCATCTCTGATACAGATCACCGCCTGCTCTCGGCGGCCCCTGGAATGGCCTTGCTCAGCACATAAAAAAAAAGATCCTGACATTCTCTCTGTCCTCTTGACTCTTCCCAAAGTAGCATCTCTCGGTGGGCAGTATTGCCTTGTAAGGCAGGCAGCAGGCATGAGCCAATGAGTGTGCGGTCAGATCCTGGAGGACAGGGACAGGGGCAGTCATAAACGGCACCAGGGATTAGCTCCGGCTCGCTGAGCGTTTGGGAGTGGGGAGGAATGAGGAGATGGCGCCAAAGGAGGGAGAGGTGTTGGTGTGCTTTTCGAATGCCAGAACTATAATTAAGGGGTGAGAAGATTCATGCTAACCCGTAACCAAGGCTGCAAGAGAAATCATGAAATCCAATAGCCCCAGGAGTCCGGATTTGGAATTGCATGTGGCACTAGCTTTGAAGCCTATTTCAGAGTTCAGCACATTTATCACGGGGTGCTCAGGCTCTGACAGCGTCAGGTGGCGAGTGGCCGTCTCGTGGTGCCCAAAGTAGCTCTCACTCTCTCAAGCCACCTGTTTCAGAACTATCTCAAAAGACTTGGAGGGGCTTTCCAGAGAGCCCTGTGTGCATGGGTGTGTGGGCGGATGGGGGGTCTCATCTGAGCAGAGGGCTTTCCAAGGGCACGGGCCTGGGGTGCAGAGGAAGTTTCTAGGAGAGCCGACTGACGTGGAGAAAACTTCTGTTCAGTTGAGCCCAGGGCGTGAGGGCAGTGGGTGCTCTCGACCCTGGCCATGGGTTTGAAATGTGGTTTCCAAGTGGCATAAACTCAGGTCACTGCGGAATCTGGTGAAAGGTACCTGGAGGCTCATTCTTCCTTCTCCCTGCCCGTGTATGTGCTGCACATGTTTCTGTATTATTAAAAGCAGTAAATAAAAAGGTTGGCCCTGTCTTCTCAACCCGTGTGAGTGTCCACAGCTACCCTCGGAACACAGGGAGTCAGGCCTCCCGCTCCTCCCTCCCTCTCCTACCACAATCTCCAAGAGAGACGATTCCTGGAGAATCCACACAGACACACTCGGTTGTGGCCAAGCCATGTGGTCATGCTGTTGCCACAGGCATTGGCCAAAATCCTTTCTTAGAAAGCCCGGGGCTTGGTGTTCCCCCCGCCATGGGAGGGTGTGGCCCTGCCCAGCACAGTGGCTCCGCTGCTCACTGCCAGCTTGTTTCTGATGGAAATGGGGTCCTGGTCCCCCCTGGGATGGCCAGAGCAGGAACCCACCCGAGAGAGTCTCGTGCTTTTTAATGACCCCACATTGGTCAGCAGATGCTCAGCCAAGTCGGATGAGACCGGGTTCTGCCTTGGTGTCCATGTTGCTAGCTGGGGCAGGCAAAGGCATGAACTTGCAAAGTCTCGGCTTAATTCCTGGCACTCTGAGGTCCACCTCCTTCCTGAGGCTGGTGGTTACTGTGCTAATCAGCTAGGCCGCAGCGGCTATTAGACATGGCCGCGTGGGGTGTCCTGCCAGCCCAGCCCCGTCACCACGGGCTGCCTCGAGCAGCTCCCCCAGCACCAGGCACTCCAGATGCTGAGCAGCAGAGTCTGCCCATGAAGGGTGGATGCACTACCCCTGCTTCCATATTCAGGGGTCTCAGGCAAGGAGCCTATCCTCATTACACCACACATGGAGGGAATGAGGCTGGACCACACCAGAACGTCCCTCCCCCCCGGAGCCTGGAGCTGCAGGTCTTGATGCGGAGAGGAGGTTTCCATCTGGTAAGTTTGCACCGTGCCTTCTTTACCCTGGCCTTTGTCTCTGCCGGCCTCAAGTTCCCCTTGCACCATCCACCCGAGGTCTGCTCCGGGCTGCACTCGCTCCCTGCACTGTGCCCTTCTGGGCGCTGTTGCCAGGGTCACTCCCTGTACTGTGCTGCTCTGGGCACTGTTGCCAGGGCAGTCACCCTCCCTCCCAAGCTGCCTCTCCAAAGGAGCTGTGGCCAGCCCCTCCGCAGCCCACCCAAGTCCTCCGTAGGCTTTCCTTTGGAAGTCAGAGATTCTGGGCTCAAAAAGTACTCACTGCATCAGAGGCGTTTCCAGCAAGAAGGCACCACTCTGCAGAAGGCCACGCGACCACCTTCCAGCACCTTCTCCTGCTGCTCCTCACGACTCCTCCTTGGAGCAGCCTCCTGTCCTCATCCTCAGCCAGACCCTTTCGGATGGGCTGCTGTGTGTTTCAGTGGGTTTTCTCTTCTCTTTCCTTGTTTTCTTTCTTCTTTTATTGAGGCATAATAGACATATGGAAAAACACACATATTATAAAGGCACCGACTGGTGAACTGTCAGAAAATGAACACACCTGTGCCATGCACCCCGATGCAGACACCGGGGACCCCAGCACCTGGCAGCTCCCTCCTGCTCCTTCCGTCACTGCCGCCCCACCCCGAGGATGACCCCCATTCTGATGTCTGATGCGGAACCAGTCAGACCCGCGGCTGGGCTCCGCTTGTGAGTATTCCTGCTATAAGTGGAGTCGTGTCATGGGGGAGTGGATGTGGTGCCCTCAGACTCGTCACTCACTCCATATGGTGACCTGCCATGGGACCATGCCAGGGTGCATTTCTCCTGTCTCCCCCGACGGATGTATGGGTTGTCAATGGGGACCCGGTTTTATAAAGGACGAAACTGAGGCTCAGTCTATCCAACCTCAAAGTCTTTATCCCTCCGCCTAACAAACAAGTGGGAGATCAGGAACAAGGGGTGCCACCAGCCCAGCACATGAGTCCTGTTCTTGATAACATGACAGATCCCAAGAATCAGGGACCTGCTGGTTCGTGTGTGGCCCAGGCCTGGGAGTGCTGCCCGTCAGGACTTACTACCAGAGCTGTGGGCTGTTCTCCCACTGCCCAGAGCACATGGCCCTGGGGGCTGCTCAGAGGACCTCCAGAGGGTCTAGTCTCCCCTCTGGGGTTGCACCTGCCCCCTCCCCTTGGGAGATTCAGTGGGGTAGAGATGGCAAATTCTGGGGGGCTGGAAGTAACAGAAACAGGGAAGACCACGTGGAAGTTGTGGTGCCAGGGGCCAGCAAAGAGCCAAGCATTCCTTCCTTCCTTCATTAGTTCACCAGATATTTACAGAGTGTTGTCCTATTGCCAGGCGTCTCCAGGCCTGTGCAGGAAAAGACAGAACAGGTTCCAGCCCTGGAAAGGTGCTGAGCAGGCACGAATGGGTGGGGACCAGAGTGCAAATTGGGCAGCAACTCTGCCCAATCGAGGCACCTTGATGACGGGGGAGGCTGCACCCAGAGGGGAGGGTGTGAGGCTGGGGGCGGAGGGGGTCAGTGGCACGCGGAACCCCTGCAGGACAAGGCTTCCAAGGAGGGCTGTGGAGGAGTGCTGAGGGTGTTTGGAGCCAACTGAACTTTTTTTTCTTTTAGGATTTTATTTATTTTTTTATTTTTTAGACAGAGTCTTGTTCTGTCGCCCAGGCTGGAGTGCAGTGGCGTGATCTCAGCTCACTGCAACCTCCACCTCCTGGGTTCAAGCAATTCTCCTGTCTCAGCCACCCGAGTAGCTGGGATTACGGGCTCCTGTCACGCCTGGCTAATTTTTGTATTTTTAGTAGAAACGGGGTTTCCCCATGTTGGCCAGGCTGGTCTTGAACTCATGACCTCAGGTGATCCGCCCGCCTCTGCATCCCAACGTGCTGGGATTACAGGCATGAGCCACAGCACCCAGCATTCTTTCAGGATTTTAAAAAATAGTTGTAAAATATACATAACAGAAAGTCCGCCATTTTGACCATTTGTAAGTGTACAGTTCAGTGGCACTAAGTACATTCACATTGTTGTACCAATCATCACCACCATTTATCTTTAAAACCTTTTCATTATCCCAAACAGAAACTCTGTTCCCATTGAACACCCCTCCTCCCCCAGCCCCTGGCAAGCACCATTCAGCTTTCTGTCTCTGTGAATGTGACTGCTCCAGGTCCCTCATATATGTGGAATCGTAGTGTTTGGCCTGTTGTGACTGGCTTATTTCACCCTACATACATGGTGTTCTCATGGTTCATCCATAAAGTTAGCCGGGTGTGGTGGTGCATGCCTGTGGCCCCAGCTACTCAGAGGCTGAGGCAGGAGGATCACTTGAGCCTAGGAGGTGGAGGCTGCAGTGAGCCTTGATCACGCCACTGCACTTCAGCCTGGGTGACAGAGTGAGGCCCCAACTGAAACAAACAAACAAACAAACAAACAACAAAAAACCGCTCATCCATGAAGTAGCATGAAGTAGCATGAAGTAGCACGTGTCAACATTTTCTTCCTCTTTAAGGCTGAATGACACTCCCTTGTATGGATTTCCCACATTTCATTTGTGGGTGGACGAGGTTTGATTCCATGTTTGGGCTATTGTGAATGATGCTGCTGTGACCACGGGTGTGCACATATCTGTGCAAGTCTCTGCTTTCAGTCCTTTTGGGTGTATTCCTGGAAGTGGAATTGCTGGGTCACCTGAGCATTTTAAAGCCAGAAGTTTCATGTCCAAGTTTGCATTTCAGAAAGCCCATTTAGGGGCCTACTTGGAGGGTGCGCTGGAGGAATGACGCTGGAGGCAGGGTCCCCTGGTGGGGGTGAGGCCCTGGTAAGAGACAATGAGGCTTGGACTAGGCCAGGGAGATGGGTGGGGAGGTGACATGGGAATGGGGGTCTTTTTCTGAGCCGGCCTGGTAACTCGCTGGCTGTGGGCAGCAAGGAGATGAGACAGTGGAAATGGCCCAGTTGCAGCTGGGAGGGCTGAGGCTGCTAATGACACCATTATCCCAGATGCAGGGTCCAGGGTTTCCCTCTCGGGCGTGGAGGAAGGGGGAGATAATGAGTTCAATTCGGCTGATTTAATCATTTTTTCCTTCATGAATTCAACAAACATTGCTGGAGGGCCCATTATGTACTAAGCGCTGTGCTGGGTGCCCCACACACAGCCGAGGGAGAGAGGCAGCTGCCCCCACTCCTGCGCAAGCTGCAGCCGTTATGCAAACACACGCTTCGTTTCAGATGCATTGAGATAAGGGGAGCATCAGGGCAGGGCTCTGAGTGCTGTGGGCACCCAGGGGGGCTGCAGGCACCAGGGGAGGGACAGACAGGTTTCCAAGGAAAGTGAGGGGCAGGATAGGGGTTTGTGGGGCTGACAGATGTGGGCCACTGAGGCCTGGAAGGACCATTCTAAGCCTCAAAGGCCAGGGACTGACATGGAGGGGATGGAGCCTGTGTGAGGCAGGAATGGGGAGAAAGAGGCTCAGGAGAAAGGCAGGGTGGAGGCCCCACTGGGGCCTTACACCAGGGCTGTGGCTTTGCATGGGCGCGAGGTAACAGGGAACCATGGATGCTTCAGGAGAGAATGTTGTCACTTTGGGCAGACACCTGAACCGGGGTCCAGTTAGGGAGGTGAGAGGGAGTGGACCCAGGCCGCAGCAGAGGAGGACAGGAGGAGTGGGGGAAGGAGAGCCCCCAGAAGCTCTCTGGGTTCAGCAGCACAGATCAAGGTGGATTAAGGGAACTTCTATTCCCACTACTTCCCCTTGAAAGACTCAAGGAGGTGGGCCTCTGGCCTGCTCGCGCCCCTGCCTGCACCCCAAGGTGAGGGCCCCGTGCGGGAGAGAAGGCCCGACAGGAAGCCCCAGTCTATCCGCCATGCCTGGGGCTGGGGCAGAGCCGTGGCCGCAGTAGAAAGGCCTGTACCATTCCTCCAAAAGCTGCGCCAGGGCTAGGATTTCGGGCTCCTGGGGAGGGACAGCAGAGCAGGCTTGAGAGAGTGTGATTGAGGAGGGGAGCTGGGGTGGCAACCCATGAATTAGGGTCCATTGACCCGGAGGTCGAGGCTCCCAGAGCGGGCCAGCCGGCAGCCCCAACGAATGAGGCTGTGCACCTGCTGGGGAGGGTTTTTTTGATGGTGACGGCGTGAGGTGAGCGGGTTCGCTCTGGGCGGTCGAGGATTAGTGCCGACTGAGAGGGTCAGGTGCACCGGGGCTTTGTTCAGACCTGTTTGCCTTTTGTCCCCCGCCTGCAGAACGCCCAGGCTGCATGATGTCATTTCAGATGCATTAAGCTGGAACAGCTCAAAATTGAATAATTAATTACACTCAGCTTCAATCGCAGTGACTAATTGATCAGGGGCTGCCAGCAGACACCTGGACAGGATTAACTGCACACAATGAGGGCTGCAGGCAGGTGGTGGCCCCTCTGGACCCCCAGTCCCTGTGTGTGACTTAATTAAGGCTGACTTGATTTCTCTATTCTAGCTGGAGATCTCAGGCAGGCCCCATCCAGGCCCAGGGGCTACGTGCGGGCCAGGCACCGAGTGTGGACACGTGCAAATGGCTGTGATCTGGAAGGATGCTAGCCCCTGACCACCGGGCCATCCTGTTCTAGGCCCGGATCCCAATTCTGCCTCCAACTATGATTATTTCTGCAGCCTTGGGCAAGTGTTTAATCTCATGGAGCCTTAGTGTCCTTGTCTGTCAAATGGGGGTTGTCACTGTTGTGTCCAGAACTGTGTTCGGCCCTGGGTGTAAACTGCTTTTGTCACTGGGATTTTTGGTTCCCTCTGGGGAGGTTGTCCTTGTTCTCACCTCCCTTGCTTGTCTCTGGCTGGAGCAGCTGGCCTTCCCAGACCTGTCCACCAGCCGTGACGTCCCTTATTTATTCCCTGGAGCCACCTTTCTGTGTACACAACAGCATTCGGGGGCCTGGCTTACAATCCTGCTCTCTCAATGCACAGCCATCATGCTGGGGGATTCACAACCACGTGGATGGCACATCCAGCTCCTGAAAGGGCCAGCAAGTACAGTTGCATGTGTTGTGCACCGCACAATTCAGACTTTGCTGTGAGTGGTATAATGTGCAACTACACAATGGGGCATACCAGCCTTATTGTCACACTGCAGAGTCTCTTTCTGTCTGCCTCCTCACTGTTTCCTGGTCTTCTTGAGTTCAGTAACCTCTGTCTCCATGCCTCCTCAACCCCACTCCTGGAGTCATATCACAGGGGGGACTGTCACGTGGAAATGGCAAACCCCAATGCCTTCTGCCCTGCCGGCTCCCAGCACATCTGCCGGTGGGTGTGGAGAGCACTTGTCTCTTTGTTTCTGCTCTCCCCATTCCCTGTCCATCTGGCGGCTCCTCTTCCTTGGTCTGCAGACACGCTTGAGACTCTCCCCTGCTGGCATGCAAGCACCCTGGGGTGACTCGGGCTGCCCCTCCCAGCCTCGTCTCTCAAGTGGGTCTCCACTGCCCCAACTCTACTTCATACCAAATGCACTTCGCCCCCTGCCTTCTGCTCTCCTGCAGAATCCCACGGCATGGCATCCTCACTCCCCATGACCAGTCCAAGGGGCACTCTCTGTCCTCATCACACTGCAGAGTCTGCAGCCTTGATCGCTGCGGCCCTTCTGGCCCCTCCGCATCCCTGGGGCTCCCTCCTTCGTGACGCTGCCCACCAGTCTCCTTGCTGTCCCTCTGCTTCGTGTCCCTGGGCACTGTGCCCTGTACCCCTTTAACTGTTGCAATTGCCTGGGTCTCCGGCCTTGGCCTTTGGCTCTTCCCAGCTGAGCAGCCACACAGGCAACCATGATGAGCCCATTTTGTTTCTCGCCTGTTCTTTGTCTTTTTACTCTAGAAAATGAGGCAGTCATCTTTTGCTCTCCTAAGTGGAGCAAACTAAAATGAGCCAACAGGCCCCCCATCAGCATGCGGGTGGGGGGCCTCAGCCATGATGGAGGAGGACGGTGTGGTGACTGAGCAGTGAGGGCTTGAGCTCCCGGACGCATGGCCCCAGGACCTTCCTCAACCTCCTCCTGAGCCTTCCCTGGAGCACGGCAAGTCCCTGACGCTCCCGGGCCTGCCATTCCCTTGTTCTTCCCTGTTCTTGCCTTTGCATCTGGCACATTTGCCAGCCTTATGATCCCAGCACTGGCGTGTCCTGTCCATTGGAGCACAGGGCTGTGCCAAGTCCCCGAAGATGATGTCACTCAGAACTCAGGTCCCTTCTCAGCCACCTGGGCCTAAGGTGCCCTGTGTCCTGGCGCCATGGTGCCAAGGTTCGAATCCCCTGCTGGTCTCGGCCATTGTGCAGTGCAGGGAGTATGTTGGTACAACTTCCCCTCGCTTGTCTGGCAAAATTTAGATGTGGCTGAATATGAATTTCTTAAGACGGAGGTGGGAGGAGACCAAAGAAAGTGTTCCCTCCTTCAACTCCGTGTCTCCGTCACAACTGGACGCTGCTCTGGATTGTGGGATGAGAGGAAACAGGAAGGGGCAGGCATCCACCTCTTCCCAGACAATGGGGCCCATTATCCCTCTGGGGGGACGTTTGGAGGCATCTGGCCCTGCTGTCCACCCACTTCCAAAGAAGGGAGGAGCTCGGCCAGTCTAACCAGAAGCTGTCACTGGGTGATGTCCTCCCTGGTGCCCAGCCAGCCCAGAGAGGGTCCGCTGAGCCCCGAGTCTGTGTCCTGCATGCCGGGGATGTGGGGTGGGGGACCTCCAAGCATCCAGTGGCAGTGGCCCTGGGCATGAGACCGGAGCCGCAGGGTGGATAGGGTGCATTTCCCCAGAGCCATGATTTTATCCAAACGTAAGGAATTTCTTGTAAATCTTTATTTTTTATGTGACACAGATTCAAATACAGAAGAATGTATGCTCCCCACCAAAATAATCACTGTTAACTGGTTGCTGTGGCTTCTTCCAAATATGTTTAGGCATATACAGCCATTTAAATAAATATGTACATATGCACATTTTTTTAAACAGATGGAATCGCCCCCCCACCCCCCCCACACACACACAGGGTTCTTCAACTTGCCTTTGCTTTTGGCGAGACACTCACTCCTCCCCGTGCCCATACACGCCGTTCCACTTCTCCCTGTCTATCAGCAGGATAGTGAATAGTATTCCTTAAATGGGTGTCACCACGGTTCATCCAGCCATTTTTCTAATGATGGACACAGAGGTCACTGCAATTTTTTATAATTACAAATAGTGCTGGAAGAAAAAAGCCCCAAACACCTCATCCATTTTAGCAGAACTCAGCAAAAGGGCATTTGAAATGTTGCATCTAAAAGGTTACACCAATCTACACCCTCAATAATGGCATGTGATTTAAAAAAATTATACGAAAACTAGTGAGGCTGCAGAATGGCACAGGAAGCAAAACCCACACGTTTTTTGAACATAATATCAGATGCAGAGGGAGGCACGCTGTCCTTCTCCGTGGCCCTTTGGGGCCCTTTGAGGGGAGTGGAGCCCTGCTCCGTGGTGTAATAATTCTTGGAGTGGCTGTGACCACCCATCTGTCTGTCAGAGGGTCCTGTCTGACCCATCTGACTTCTCATTTATCAACCCATTGGGCGGAGTTGACCCCACTAGGGGGTTTATGCATTTCTTAAAAGACCCCTTTCAAGTGAGGTAACTGTAAAGTGCCTGAGGTTTTGGGAGATGGGGGCTCATCAACAAAACCCCATTTCCAAGGGGAAAGCTGCTAACTCTCCCGAAAGAAGAGACCAAAACTTTCCCCCACATTTCTTCCCCGTCCCTGAGGCACGCCCTTCTGGGTGGCAGGATTGCAGAGTGTCCTAGCTTTTCCAAAACCTCTCTCTTTGGAAGCATCTGGCTTTTGGAACCCAGAATCATCAAGGGAGACAGGAAGAATGTTTGCAATTCTTCCGTTGCCAGACCCCATCGCAAAGCTTCCCCCAGGCCCTAGGAGAGGGAGCTGGTATGGCGAGCCGCCTGCCGGGCCGGGCCCACCGTCTTTGCTCTCTTGCCATTCTCAGAGCCTTTAAAACTACAGACTCTGCTTCAAGCAAAGAGCCACTGGGCCCCCGGCCCTGGACTACGTCATTCAGAAGTCAAAGGTCATTCTAAAGCCTTTCATGCAGTTTTGGGCTGGCTTAGCGGGGTGAAGATCCCGAGGCAGCGCCCCGCATGACAGCGGAGGGTTCAGCACCCCTCCCACAGCCCCGCAAGCCCCAAGAATGCACCTCCTCCAGGACGCAGCACTTAGCTTCCATTTCCTAATGCAAGTCTCTGCCTCAGTTTCCCCATCTGCAAAGCAGAGCTGAGAACCTGTTTCACTCACCTCAACGTCTGCATGAGTTAGGCTCTGGGGCCGACTCTTGGCATCTGCTTTTCTAATTGTTTGTCCCCACTGTGACTTGAATGAGAGCAGAGTGTGTCTCGGAGTCCCCTCATCCCGGCAACCCCAATACTTAATAGTGCCCTCAGCCCAGTCACTCTTTGTAAAGGAATAAGCAGCTGAATCCCAGGACCTACTACCCACCTTATAGTCTTGAGTAACATCCAGTCTGTGCCTGACCTATGGAAAACACCCAGTAAATGGTCTGCCCCTAGAGCTATCCACAAACACAAATCCTTCACGACTCTCACTGAATGGGGGTGCATGGGAGCTTCCCATTAATTGACATGGAAGAAACATTTTTTACTAATTTTGCACAAAGTTGGGTGTGCATGGGAGGGGCACCCTCTCTCTCTCTCGGCCTTCACAGCACCCACCGACCCGTGCAAGCTCAGTCTGGCCCAGGATCCAACCTTCTTATGTATTTATTTAAACCCTGCCTCATTCCGGAGAGAATTTAAGGCCTCACCATGAATACCATCTTTGTGTGGCCTTCCAGCACCAAAGGCCAGGAAACCCAGGCCAGGCACGTCTGGAGGTGGGGCCCCCCTATAGCCTCAAGGCATGGGCCAATCCTGCCTGGCGGCCTGTCCCCATTTCCTGCCATCTGTGGGGAGAGGCCTCCCCAGCCGGCTACCTCCCGCTGTCCTCTGACTCTCCCCCTGCAGGGCCACCCAGACCTTGCTCGGAGGCTCTCCCGATCCTGGAACAAGCAGATCTTGCCAAGTTCCCTGTATTGGAAGATAAATCAAATTGAAATTCTCTTTAAAACCCATAGATGAAGCGGCACCTTGGTGTTCGCGTGTTTGCGCACACAGAGCTGCCCTCCCGTGACGGTGCTGGGAGACCAGCAGCCTGCAAGAGAGAGGGTTTGGGGGAGGACTTCCTGTCCAGAGCTCCGTGCATGTCTCAGGTCACTGGAGGGAGGGCATAGCCCCATCGTCACCTAGCACTGGTCGGGGCAAGGCCGGGAATGTCTGTACTGTGGGTCTCTGCCTAAAATCTGTCCCTGGTTCCTGGAAGGCATCACTTGATCTGGGACGGCCGCCCCTCCCAACTCATCAAGATGTTACATCACCCTAACCTCTTGGCTGCCCCCTGGAATCCAGAGGATGGCTTTGAAGTCCAAGGGATATCTGGAGCTGATGAATTCAGAGGCCTCTTAAGTAGGGCTTGGGGTGCACATCCAGGATTAGGCCATCTCCTCAAATTTAAGGGCAGGTTTGAATGTAGATGGTTCTGTAGTGAGGATGAGCATAGCTCCAGAAAGCTGTGGCCACTGAGGACTTCTGCAGGGTGGTGTCAGGAGCCTGAGTGGCCTGCACCCAGGGGAGGCCGTCATCCCAGATGGATGAAGGGGCTGTGAGCTCAGGAAAGACTGAGTGGCCTTCCCTTCCATGCTTGGTCTCAAATCCCTGAAATGCTTTGACTCCCAGACCTGCAGCCCTCCAGGAGAATTGTTCAGACTTTAAAGACTTATTCCAAATGGAAAGAAAACCTCCGGAGACCATGGGGCTCAAGAAACTTCTCCTAAAGATCTCTTGCACCCCTGAAGCTTCTGGTTGAAGAATGGGAAGAAGTCTGCAAAAACCAGAGTTGCTGTTGAGCTTGGTGCTGGTCAGTTATTAATAAAAAGACCAATAAATGTAGGTCCCACAGGAAGGCAAAGCTGAAACCAGACTCCAGGCACTTAAACATTCCAGTCTGCACTGGCTCTGTCCTCCTCCCAGTGGCGCCTGCTCTACTTGTGGCTGGGGGACGTTTGGGTGGTCCTACCACCTGTTGGCAGTGCTCAGATGCCTGTAACCAAACCAGGGCCTGAACATAGGTTGGGACATGGCACTTCATGTTGGTGCCACCCTTGACTGTCTGCTAGGGAGGTAGCCTGGGCATAGGATTTGAAAGGTGAACATTTCTGAACCTCCCAAAAAGATATGCTATGAATTTCAGACAAAGACAGACCTGAATTCAAAGACTGTGGGCTCAAGCTGTCTCCTCTGGCCCTTGGCATTCTCTTCCAACGGGTGGCTAAAAGCATTCAGGATGACGCACGTCAATGCAGTCTGCACAAGGCTGCTCGCTGCTGATACGCACACAGTCCTGCAGGCCCAGGACCTGCCCTCGGCTCCTACCACCCCTGCCTGAGAACCAGGACAAATGAGATCCTGTTAAGAAACTGCAGATTGATGATGTTTGTCCAAATTGTTGCAGGAAGGCAGGTTACAGCCATCAGGCTTTCCAGACAGGGGATCAGCTAGTTGGCCAGCTTCTATGGTCTAACAGAGGCAACCACTTTAGAGAAAACTTTCAGGGCGGTCCAGAGGTTACAGGCATGGACAGAAGGTCAGAAAGTGGCCACAGGACCTGGGCTTCAAGCCACCAGAGTTTCTTCAGGGGTAGGAGTTATCAGGTGAAGACCCTATCCTCCTCCATCTGCCGCCTAGCAGGGAATGGAAGAGGGTCTTGGGGTGGGCTGAGGAGCACAGGTAGGGCAGGAGGGATACTCCAGTGGTCCTGGCCACATGCTAAATGTGCATAAATTTCTGACACCTAAAATAGCCCAGGACATGGGACGCAGTGCCAGGAAGCTCCTGTTCAACATCTCAGCAATTGTTAGCTTCAGGGCCGAGAATAAGAAACCATCATTTGCAGTTTCTACAGCCCTAGAGGAGACAAACATGATTCCAGATTGAGACAAAACTGGGAGAAATTGTAATAAATCTGGTCATTACTGGTTGTGTGAACTTGAGTGTGCTATTTCTTAGCTCTGTGTTTTGGTCTCCTTAGCCGTGAAACAAGGACAGCGAGCTCTCTTGTAGGATTCCTGTAAGAATCGGCCACAACTGACTGCGCAGTCTGCAATCAGCAGAAGGTGGGCCCTGCCTCCCACCAGATGAAGGCCCTGCCCGGCCCCCTGATCCCCAAGTCTGAAAATGATGAATCATGTACTCCGCTAGGAAATGCAGGCAGCCGCGGCTCTGCCCTGTGTGCCTCAGCTGGCTTTAGGCAGAAGTAAATTGCAGGCTTCAGAGGATATTGTGAATTTGCTCATAGCGGAATTCCGGGTATTCTGTGTCGATGGAAGAATTAAGTCCTGTCTGTGGGATTTTTGGAATGAGGAAGATGGCAAATAATTAAGGCACTTAATTGGGAGAAAGGCATGTCTCCAGGCCCTAAAGAGGGAAGGGCAGAGAAAAACAGGAATGAACAAGAAACGTGAGGCTCAGAGGACTTAGGTGACTTGCCCTTAAACCTACAGGGAACAGGCAGCTGAACAGAAACACAGGGCCAGGCCCGCCCGGCACCCAGGCTCCCCTGATCCACCACAGGCTTGGGGAAGCGCAGGGATTAGGCCCTGTGACTCCAGGCGGAAACCCCGCCGCTCCTCACGGAGAGGCAGGGCACTGTGGCCATGGTGTATAATGTCCTGGTCTATTTTAGGGCCTCTGCTGTGAGCACAGGAATCCAGGCACATGGGCCCAGGGGCTGGGACCACCTGTCAGGTCCTTCCCCGCTGAAGGCGCGGGATGGGGGAACCAAGGTTGGAAAAAGTCAACGCCACCTCCGCTCCTCCAATTTTAGATCCACACCTGTCTTACTCCAGGACACAGAGCTATCCTGCTGGGCACTTGACATGTCCTATTTAGGACAGACCCTCACCCATGGCCAGGCCAGCATCCTCTCAATCTATCATTAACCGGTACAGATGGCATGAGGGGAGCGCAGCTGGGTTTAACTTATAAGGCCCGAAGGGAGACGGAAAGGTCTTCCATGCTCCCTCTCTGAGTGGGCACACAGCAACGGGCCAGAAGTCAGGGGCTGGGGGCCAGGATGTCCCAAGAGGCCACCCAGCTTGGGAATTTTGGGAGTAGGGGTTTTGAGATCTCAAGGACAGTGAAGTGGAGGCCCACGGCTGGAGCACAGACCGGCTTCAGGTTGGCCCTTCGGTTTGTCACCATCTGTCAGCTGAGCAGCTTGGGAAATCTGGCCCCTAATCTGTAAAATGGGGCCAAGAACCCACCCTCGCCAGCCTCTTATGGAGATTAACTGATACCCTGCTGGTGCCATGGCTGGGGTCCTGCCTGGGTACATGCTGTGTGAGGCCCAGCCTACCCTGCCTCAGCCCCGGGTTGGCTGTGATGTCCTGACCTGGTCCCGCGGGGTGAAGCCAGGGGGTTTCAGGCCTCGCTGCCACTCCACAGGACGAGGGACATTCAGGAATAGATTTTGCCTAGGGAGCCCGGCCCCACCCTGCCGCTCTCGAGAGCCGGTCCCCTTTTTCTACCTAAAGAAAAAGAGCAATTGGTAGAAACTTTCATCCTGCAAGGCAGAACCACCCTCCACATCTCTGTCATTCTCCCCACGAGTCTGTGCCCTCAGAGCCGCTGCCTTCTGCGCTGTGCAAAGCCTCTTTTCAGGGACTGCGTCTGCCCCGCAGTCTTGACACTCAGTGTCTTCCTAGTCCTGTCCCATCCCCACACTTCTCACATCCACCCCGCGGTGAATGCCCTCACGATTTGCTGGAGTCCTGGCAGTTTTGCTGAGCTGGGACTCGGGTGCTTGTGACCCTCCAAACCACCTTAGATGCCATGCCTGGACTGTTTCTTGGTTTTCTGGAGAAAGTCAGGGGGCTGTTTTTACAGCCAAACAATGGGGGTCCCCCCACTTGCAGGTTCCATCCTTTTTGTCAGGCTAAACGGAATGCAGATAATTAAAGCTGGCAGGTGGGGGGCAGGGGTGCTGGTCAGGGTGGGCACTGGGGATGTGAGAAGATGTCTCAGCAATGTGGCTGCTGAATTCCCATTTCTGGTCGGGACGGAGTCGCAGGGAACAACTACGTGTGTGAGAAGCAACCACCAACACTAGATGGAACAGATGGACCTGGCTCAGGACACTGGACATTATGGAAAGGTGAAAAACACAAGTGTGTCCTACCACTGCCCCAGCTTACTTCCCTGGGTGAGATGCGAGGCTGTGGCTCAGGGATGGAAAACGCAGGCAGTAGCCTGAGGATTTCCTGAGTTCAGGAGACAGAGCTGAGCGTCTCCGGAGATCGAAGCAGTTACTGCTCTCAGGACAGAGCCCTGGGGAGGAAAGAGCTGCACAGAGAGAAGCCCTGGGGAATGATGGGGGGTCCCCCTCTAGGATCCAGCAGAGGCCTGATCAGTTCATGCACAGAAAGAAACTACACGAGGCTCTCAAATCCAGAGATAAAGAAAAGAATCTTAGCCAGGTGTGGTGGTTCACGCTTGTAATCCCAGCATTTTGGGAGGCTGAGGCGGGTGGATCACCTGAGGTCAGGAGTTCAAGACCAGCCTGGCCAAGAAGGCAAAACCCCGTCTCTACAAAAATACAAAAATTAGCTGGACGTGGTGGCGTGTGCCTCTAATCCCAGCTACTTGGGAGGCTGAAGCAGGAGAATTGCTTGAACCTGGGAGACAGGTTGCACTGAGCCAAGATCATGCCACTGCACTCCAACCTGGGCAACAGAGTAAGTAAGACTCCATCTCAAAAAAAAAAAAAAAAAAAGAAAAAGAAAGAAAGAAAGAAAAAAAATCTTAAACTGTCCAAAAAGATTAGGGAGAACAGTGCCCAACGTTCATGTAGGGCAGGGACTAGTGTCCGTTTCCACCAAGCAGCCTGGAAATGCTCATCCTCACAGGCATTGGAGAGGTTTCTCAAGAAGCGAGTGCCTCCATGGGGGAAATAATTAATCCCAGATTAAATGCTGCTTCAGACCTAATGGATGGTTAAAAACAAGATCCAAAAGGATCAAACTCTTTCCAGGTAGGTTAACTGTATCCCAGAAGAAAGCTCAAGGACATTTTTAGAAATATGTATATATCCAGCACACAAGCAGGGTAAAATTCACATCTGCAAATTTACCAGGCATTCAAAGGGGCAAAAAATACACAACCCACAATTAAGAGACTAATGAATTAATCAAAACCAACCCAGAACTTATACAGATGTGAGCATTAGCAGAAAAGGACATTGAAGTAGTTATTAGAACTGTCTCCCAGGCCGGTCATGGTGGCTCATGCCTGTAATCTCAGCACTTTGGGAGGCCGAGGTGGGTGGATCACTTGAGGTCAGGAGTTCGAGACCAGCCTGGCCAACATGGTGAAACCCCACCTCTACTAAAAATGCAAAAAACTGGCCGGGTGTGGTGGCGCATGCCTGTAATCCCTTCGGAGGCTGAGGCATGAGAATCGCTTGAATCCAGGAGGTGGAGGTTGCCGTGAGCCAAGATTGCACCACTGCACTCCAGCCTGGGTGACAGAGTCAGCTCCATCTCAAAAGAAAGAAAGAAAGAAAAAGAACTGTCTCTCATATGTTCAAAAAGTTAAGCAGAGACACAGAAGATATTACAAAAGAACTGAATTGGACTTCTAGAAATGAAATGTGTGAGGTGAAAATTACACGGAGCGAGACCATTGGCAGAGTACACACTGCAGAAGAAAAGCTTAGTGAGCTTGAAGATTTACCAGCAGAAACTACACAAAATAAAACATACAGAGAGGGAGAACAATCCAAAAAAGTTAACATGGCATCGAGAGTTGTGGGACAATTTCAAGCAGCCTAATACGGAGGTAATTCCAGAGCCTGAAACAGAGGAGAGAGAGCGGTGGGGGCGGCGGGGGACGGCGGGGGGTGGGGACAGAAAAAATATTTGAAAGAGTAGTGGCTAAAATTTTTCCAAATTTGATGAAAACTATAAACCCTCAGATCCAAGGAACTCAATGAACCCTAAGCACAAGAACAAGAAAAAAAAAATGACCAAGACTCAAAACCAGTAGTAAGGAAAAAAAAAAAAAGTCTTAAATGCAGCCAGAAGACAAAAGACATGGTACGTACAGAGAAACAAAGATAAGGATTAAGGCAGATTTCTTGTTTGAAACAACACAAACAAGAACATAGAGGGGCAGCAATCTTTGAAGCACTGAAAGAAAAGAACTGTCAATCTAGAATTCTAGCCCCAGTGAAAATATCGTGCAAAAACAAAGGTGAAATAAACCCAGACCAACGAAAGCTGAAAGAGTTCATCACCGACAGATCCACACCTCAAGAAATGTGAAAGAAATCCGTCAAGCATAAACAAAAGGGTATCAGAACTACAGATATACACAAAGAAAGAACACCAAAAATGGTAACTATATGGGTAAATATCCCATTTTTTTTATTCTTTAAGTTTCTTAAAAGATAATTGATAGTTAAAAATGTTGACAGTGCATCGCAGGGTTCGCAATATATAAGTAAAATGTGTAACAGTAGCATAGAGATTGGGAGTGGAGAAACGGAAGGTTCTTACACTACAGGTGAAGCAGTATACGACTTGGAGGTAGACTGTAAATGTTAAAGCAATGGCAAGAATAATGAAACAGAGTTCTAGCTAATAAGCCCACAAAAAGATAAACTGGTATAATAAAAAATAAAAAGTAGTCCTAAGAATGCAGAAAAAGAGGAGAAAGAAAACAAAGAATGGTGGGATAGAACACAAATAGTAAGACAATAGGCTTAAACTTAACTAAAGTTGATAACCACATTAAATTGATAAACGCTCCCATTCACAGATAAGCAAGACCCAATGCCGCCTACAGCAAATGCCCCTCTGGGATAAAGACACAAATAGGTCAAAAGTAAAAGGATGAGGCCAGGTGCAGTGGCTCGTGCCTGTAATCCCAGCATTTTGGGAGCTCAAGGAGGGTGGATCACCTGAGGTCAGGAGCTTCAGACCACCCTGGCCAACATGGAGAAACCCTGTCTCTACTAAAAATACAAAAATTTTAGCTGGGCGCGGTGGCATGAGCCTGTAATCCCAGCTACTTGGGAGGCTGAGGCAGGAGAATTGCTTGAACCCAAGAGGCGGAGGTTGCAGTGAGCTGAGAACATGCCATTGCACTCCAGCTTGGGCAACAGAGCAAGACTCCATCTTAAAAAAAAAAAAAAAAGTAAAAGGATGGAAAAAGATACACCATGATATTGCACATCAAAAGAAAGTTGGAGTGGCTATATCAATATTAGACTGGTAGATTTCAGAGCAGAGTATCACCAGTGCTAAAAAAGTTCATTTTATAATGATAAAGAGGTCATTAATCCAGAGGACACAGCAATCCTAAAGAGCTCTGTTTCTTTCTTTTATTCTTTTTTTTTTTTTTTTTTTTTTTTGAGACAAGTCTCGCTCTGTCACCCAGGCTGGAGTGCAGTGGCGCCATCTCGGCTCACTGCAAGTTCCACCTCCCGGGTTCACGCCATTCTCCTGCCTCAGCTTCCTGAGTAGCTGGGACCACAGGCGCCCACCACCATGCCCGGCTAATTTTTTGTATTTTTGGTAGAGACAGGGTTTCACCGTGTTAGCCAGGATGGTCTTGATCTCCTGACCTCGTGATCTGCCCGCCTCGGCTTCCCGAAGTGCTGGGATTACAGGCAGGAGCCACTGCGCCCGGCCCCAGATAGCTCTGTTTCTAATAACAGAGCTGCAAAATACGTGAAATAAAGTCTGGGAGAGCTGCAAGGAGAAATTGCCAAGTCTGCAAATAGAGTTGGATATTTCAATATCCCTTTTTCGAAACTTGATGGAACAAGGATACAGCACACTTGAATAACACTATCAGCCAACTTGACCTGACTGACATTTATAGAACACTCCTCCCAACAACAGCAGAATAGAAATTCCGTTCAAGCGTACGTGGAACATTTGTAAAGATAGATCATATTCTGCGTCATAAAATAAGTCTCAGTATATTTAAAAGGATACAAGTCACACAAAGTATATTCTCTGACCACAGTGGAATGAAATTAGAAATCAATAACAGACAGATGTCTGGGAAATTCCCAAGCACTTGGAAACTAAATAACACATTTCTAAATAACTCATGAGTCAAAGAGGAATCAAAAGAGAAAGCAGAAAGTATTTTGCACTGAATGAAAGTTAAAATACAACATAGAGGCCGGTCACCGTGGCTCATGCCTGTAATCCCGGCACTTTGGGAGGCCGAGGCAGGCGGATCACCTGAGGTCAGGAGTTCGAGACCAGCCTGATCAACATGAAGAAACCCTATCTCTATTAAAAATACAAAATTAGCCAGGCGTGGTAGCGCATGCCTGTAATCCCAGCTACTCGGGAGGCTGAGGCAGGAGAATCGCTTGAACCCGGGAGGGAGAGGTTGCAGTGAGCCGAGATTGTGCTATTGCACTCCAGCCTAGGTGACAGAGAGAGACTCCATCTCAAAACAAAACAAACAAAAAACGCAGAATTTCTGGGATGTCTCTTAAGTTGTACAAAGGCAGAAATTCTTAAATTCCTTTTAAAAAAACACACTATAGGCCGGGCACAGTGGCTCACACCTGTAATCCCAGCACTTTAGGAGGCCGAGGTTGGATCACCTGAGGTTGGGAGTTCGAGACCAGCCTGACCAACATGGAGAAACTCCATCTTTACTAAAACTACAAAATTAGCTGGGTGTGGTGGTACATGCCTGTAATCCCAGCTACTCGGGAGGCTGAGGCAGGAGACACTTGAACCTGGGAGGCGGAGGTTGCAGTGAGTCAAGATCGTGCCATTGCACTCCAGCCTGGACAACAAGAGTGAAACTCTGTCTCAAAAACAAAAACAAAAACAAAACACACACACACAATGAAAGTCATTCAAGTAGACACAGATCACCTAAATAGTTGTATGTACATGAAAAAAATTGTTGTCAGAAACTTTCCACCAGAAGGCCTGGCACAGTGGCTCACGCCTGTAATCCAAACATTTTGGGAGGCCCAGGTGAGAGGATCGCTTGAGGCCTGGAGTTCAAGACCAGCCTGGAGAACACAGCAATACTCCTCCTATACACACACACACACAAAAACAAAAATTAGCCTGGCATTGTGGCACATGCAGGTGGTCCTAGCTCCTTGGTAAACTGAGGCAGGGGAATCACTTGAACCCAACAGGTTGAGGCTGCAATGAACTATGATTGTGCCACTACACTCCAGCCTGGGCAAGAGGGCAAGAGTCTGTCCCTAAAAATAAAAATTAAATTAAAAAAGAAACTTTCCCACAGAGAAAATTCCAGGCCCAGATGGCTTTGATAGTAAATTCTACCAAGCATTTAAGGAAGAAATAATTCCAATTCTACAAAAACTGTTTAGAGGATTCAAGAGGAGGGAATGCATCCTAACTTATTCTAAGAGACTAGCATTAACCTGGTTTTATGAAAACCAGATAAAGTTATTATGAGAAAAGAAAACTGTAGACCAATATCTCTTATTAACATAGACACAAAAATCTTTAGCGAATTTTAACAAATTGAATCAAACAATATGTAACATGAAAAATATTTATTATCAAATGTGGTAATTGTATTTTAAGAATATAGAGTTGGTTTAACATTTGAAAATCCATCATCAATGTGGCCAGGTGCAGTGGCTCACTCCTGTAATCGCAGCACTTTGGGAGGCCGAGGTGGGAGGACTGCTTGAGCACAGGAGTTCAAGACCAGCGTGGGCAACATAGTGAGACCCTGTCTCTACTAAAAATAGAAAAAATTAGCCGGGTGTGGTGGTACATGCCTGTGTTCCCAGCTACTCGGGAGGCTGAGATGGAAGGATTGCTTGAGCCCAGGCAGGAGGCGGAGGTTGCAGTGAGCCGAGATTGTGCCACTGCACTCCAGCCTGGGTGATGGAGTGAGATCTTGTCTCAAAAAAGAAAAAAGAAGAATATCCTTCAATGTAATTCACCATGTTGATGCATTAAAAAAGAAAAACCATGTGATCATCTTAACCGACATAGAAAATGCATTTCATGAAATTCAACATTCATTTCTAAGAAACACCCTCTGCAACTAGGAATAAAAGAGAACTTCCTCAATGTGCAAAAATCTTATAGCTTCCATCAGACTTAGTGGTGAAAGATTGAATTCTCTCCCCTTGAGAAAAGTAACGAGACAAGGATGTGTGTTCTCACCACTTATGTTCAACATTGTTCTGGTGCAATGACACCAACGAGACAGATGAGAAAACAGGCAAAAGGAAAAAAAGACAAAGAAATAAATGAAAGGTGCTCAGATTAAAAAGAAAGCAGTAAAACTTTATTTGCAGATGGCAAGATCATCTATGTTGGAAATCTCATGGAATCTATTACAACAAAGCTCCTAGAATCAATAAATGAGTTTAGCAAGATTGCAGGATACAAGATCAATATAAAAAAATCAATTGCATTTCTACATATTAGCAACAAATAATCAGAAATTGTAACAAAAAAATGCCGATAACATCAAAATACATGAAATTTAGGGATAAATCTGATGGGAGATATGAAAGGTCTGTACAAGAAAAACTACAAAACATTGCTGAGAGAAATTAAAGATGTAAATAGAGAGATACACTTTGTTCATGGGCTGGACGACTTAGTAAGATGTCATTTCTCCTCAAACTATTCTACACAGCAACACAATTCCAATCGAAATCCCTGCAGGGCTTTTAAAAATAAAAATTTATAAACTCATTCTAAGTTGGTTCTAGAATTCATATGGAAATTCAAAAAGACCCAGAATAGTCAAAGCAATTCTGAAAAAGAATTTTCATTATTTATTAGGATAATGCCACTTAAAGCAATTCTGAAGAAGAATAAAATTGGTAGGCTGATACAGCCTGATTTCCAGGCTCATTATAAAGCTATGGTAATTTTTTAAAGTGTGGTCTTGGTAAGAAGAGAGACAGATCAATGGGACAGGACAGAGAACACAGAGATAGATCTACACGCATAAAGACTCCTAATTTTTGACAAACACGCAAAGGCAATTCAGAAAAGAATGGATAGTCTTTTCAACAAATGATACTGGAACAATTAGATATTCATATGCAAAAAAAAAAAAAAAAAAACCACAGCCTGGTGTGGTGGCTCATGCCTGTAATCCTAGCACTTTGGGAAGCTGAGGCGGGCAGATCACTTTGAGCTCAGGAGCTTGAGACCGGCCTGGGCAAAATGGCAAAAAATACAAAAAAATTAGCCAGATGGATGATGTGTGCCTGTAGTTTCAGCTACTTGTGGGGCTGAGGTGGGAAAATCACTTGAGCCCAGGAGGTTGAGGCTGCAGTGAGTCGAGATCATACCAATATGCACTCCAGCCTGGGTGACAAAGCAAAACCCTGTCTCAAAAAACAAAACAAAACTACCACAACAAAAAAACCCCCAAAACAAAACTCCAATTCATACCATACAACAAATACAAAACTTACCTCAAAATACATCATAGACCCGAATGTAAAACCTAAGACGGTTAAACTTCTATATGAACGTACAGGAGAAAATCTTTGTGACACTGGTTTAAGATTTCTTAATGATGGGCTGGGCGCAGTGGCTCATGCCTGTAATCCCCGCACTTTGGGAGGCTGAGGCAGGTGGATCACGAGGTCAGGAGATTGAGACCATCCTAGCTAACACGGTGAAACTCCATCTCTACTAAAAATACAAAAAAGCTGGGCGTGGTAGCCGGCGCCTGTAGTCCCAGCTACTCGGGAGGCTGAGGCAGGAGAATGGCATGAACCTGGGAGGCAGAGCTTGCAGTGAGCCGAGATGGCGCCACTGCACTCCAGCCAGGGCGGCAGAGTGAGACTTCGTCTCAAAAAAAATAAAAATAAAAAAAATAAATAAATAAAAATAATAATTCTTAATGATGATACCATAAAATAATAAATTGATAAATACGATGTCATTAAAATCAAAACTTCTCTTCCTGCAACACTTTTAAGAGAATGAAAAGATAAGGCATAGACCTCAGAAAATATTTGCAATGTATGTATTTGAAAAAGAAATTTCATCCAGAATATATAGACTCTTAACTTAATAATAAGAAAATTAACAGGCTGGGCACAGTGGCTAACACCTTGAATCCCAGCACTTTGGGAGGCTGAGGTGGGCAGATCACTTGAGTCTAGGAGTTCAAGACCAGCCTGGGCAACATGGTGAAACCCTGTCTCCCAAAAATACAAAAATTAACTGGGCACGGTGGTGTGCACCTGTAGTTCCAGCTACTCGGGAGGGAGAGGCAGGAAGATCGTTTGAGCCTGGAAGGTTGAGGATGCAGTGAGCCATATTTTTGTTTTTGTTTTTTCTCTTCTTTGAGACAGGGTCTCGCTCTGTCTCTCAGGCTGGAGTGCAGTTGCGCGATCTCCACTTAAGTGAATCTTGTGCCTCAGCCTCCTGAGTAGCTGAGATTACAGACTTGCATCACCACGCTCAGCTAACTTTTGTATTTTTAGTAGAGTTGGGGTTTTGCCATGTTGGCCAAGCTGGTCTTGAACTCCTGGCCTCATGTGATCTGCCCACCTTGGCCTCCCAAAGTGCTGGGATTATAGGCATGAGCCACTGTGCCAAGCCTTCAGTGAGCCATGATCATACCACTGCACTCCAGCCTGGGTGACAAAGTGAGACCCTGTGTCAAAAATAAAAAAGAAAGAAAGAAAACAAACACCTCGATTTAAAAAATAGGCAGAAGATTGGAGCATATGCTACACCAGTGAAGATCTGTGGATGGCAAATCAGTACACAAAAACCTGTTCAACATCATTATTTAATAGGAAAATGTCAATTAAAACCATGATAAGATCCCATCACACAGCTATTAAACTGTCACAGATTTCAAAGATTGACCCTATCAAGTGTGGGTGAAGACGCACAGGAACTGAAACTGTAATATATCACTGAGGGGGTTGTAAAATGGTGCAACACTTTAGAAAATAATTTGGCAGTTTTTTAAAAATAAAGAACGATACACGATAGTCCTTCCACCCTTAAAGATTATCCATGAGATGTGAAAGCAGATATCCAAGCAAAGATTGAGACCCGAAGGGTCACCCCGCCTTTATTTGTAACAGCTCCAAACTGGAAACAGCCTTAATGTCCATCAACAGGTAAACAGATCAACAGATGGTGGCATTTTCCAACAAGGGAGTTCTCAGGAATGGAAAGGAATGAACTACTCATATAGGCAACAATGTAGATGCGTCTCAAAATAATCAATGTGCGGGGAGAGAAGCCAGGCTCAAAAGAGTACATTTTTATAAAACTCCAGAAAATTCCAAGGAGTCTATAGTGACAGCACACCAGGGGTTGCTGGGAAACAGTGCGGCAGGGCGGTCAACTGAGGAAAGGGAGCCAGCTTCTGGGGATGATGATCTGTTCCCTGTCCTGACTGTGGTGATGGTGTTACAGTTGTATACCTAAGCTAAAATGGACCCCTTAGTACAGTTTAAATATAAGCAGTTTATTGTATGCCAAGTCTACCTCCATCAAGTTAAAAAATACAGCTACGAACCCTCGTCCTTTTGGTACCGCTGGGATGGAGTTAAACAGGTCTCCAGGTTTCCAGTGAGAAAGCACCTTCTGGAGAGTTAGGCTTGGAGGAGTCTTCCTTGCCCTCGGTAATTACACGACGGGACTGAGAACCTCGGCTTGGCTGCTGCATTGCCCTGCCCTGCTGGAGGGAGAACATAGCTGGCTAAGTGTGGGTTTGCCTGGAGATGGAAGAATGAGGGCTGTGGTCCCTTTCATCCTCTCTGGGGCAATCTCAGTGGGGCCCACAGGGTGAGCAAGAGAAGGTTGAGATGAGGCTGATGGCATGTGTTGTGGGGCACAGAAGTGCCCAGAAGTACCAACAGATAACTCTACACACAGTTTCCATCCTCCACCCACATCACTTTGACATTCATTCGTGCCTGAAAATGCTCTGGAAGGCTCTTACAGAGCCTACCCAAGAGAATCTTATTGGCAGAGAATGTCTCCGTGGGAAAGGGAAACTGGGGGGCGGCCCCGTGGCTGGCTACAGGGCGGAAGGCTATGCCCTGGAGCCGCCAGCAAATGAGAGAACAGCAGAGTTTGCTGGACCCAGAAGCCCATTCCCCTCCCACATCCCTCTGGTGTGGACCAGTAAGCACCTGTTACTGTCAGTAGTTCCAGCTGGAGTGTCCTGATCATGGAGGAAGCTACCTTCACTTTTTACTCACACGATTCTCTGCGGTCCAACTCTCTGATAGCCAGGACGAAGCACATGAGAAAATGAAATTAAAATAGCAGAGGCTGGCGCGGTGACTCACGCCTGTAATCCCAGCACTTTGACAGGCCAAAGTGGAGGACGGCTTGAGCGTAGGAGTTTGAGACCAGCCTGGGCAACATGGCAAAACCCCATCTCTATACAAAAGTAACTAAGTACATAACTAATTAATTAAAAATAAATAAAATTGCAGCGCTATTGTGAGGCCTAAAGGAGAGATGGTTCCGTCCAGAGCTTGTGCCTGGCCTGTGGGGAGGATTGGCAGGGAGGGCCCTGGCTGGGAGGCTGTGGGAAGAGGATGTCGCAGCCGAGCTGTCTTTCTATGGGTGTGAGGACAGCGTGGAGGGCATCCGGGGAAGTGGCTTCTTGGGAAGTGGCTTCCTGGCTTCCTGACTTTTGCTAGCTCCGCATCTCCTGTCCTCTTGGTTGGCTGTGCTAACCTAGGACTGGGGAAGCCCCTGGCCCAGGCAGGAAACAAAATGGAGGTGCACGCAGCGGCCCGCACTGCTAGACCCAAGCTGTCCCCCTGCACAGGGCGTGGGACAGCCATCTCTGAGCAAGATGCTTGCTCAGCCATCTCTGGGCTGCCCCTCGGTGCACTCTCCTTCTGAGGGTCTTTCTCCTTGACACCTCCCTCAGGGGCTGCTCCCACCCTGCACAGAGAGAGCCCCAACCAGCGTTCCCTCTGTTACCTTCTCCTTCTAGTCTTGAGGACACTGGCCAGCGCTGTCTGTGGGCCACACCACCGGGTGGTGTCAGGCATTGTGTTCCAGTGTCCACCACCTGCTGCCCATGCCCACCCTGACCCCTGGGTGCTGGCCCTGGCATGGCTGCCAACCTTGCCTCGGGGACCCAAGCAAAGCTGTGAGGCAGAGCTCGGCCCTGCGCTCTGCAGGTCTCCCTGGTAAATGGCTTCCTGGTCCTCCTTGGAAGGCAGGGGCCGCCCGGCGCTCCCCTGGACCTGAGGTGGAGGCTGTCTTGCTGGCGTCCGTGGACCATCCACCCATGGTGGAGCCCTAGGGATGAGGAGAGACATGAAGTTGAGTGGTGAAGGGGAGATCCCGTGGGAGGTGAGAAGCAAGCCCAGGGAGGAGGGTGAACAAAGTCTCATTTTTTTTTTCCAGGCCTCTTCCAGCCCATGCTACATGACCCATGAAAAAGAACGGAGCTGGGGCGCAGGTGCCCGGGACCGGCATCTTCGCGCTGCATCACACAGCGGCCTTTCATCGCCTCCTCTCTTCAAGGGAAACCAGCAAACCTGCTCCCTGGACTTTGTGGGACTGAGGCTGCCACTCTGGGGAAACATCCCATCCAGTTCTGGACCCAGGAGGGCTCATCAAGTATTCATCTAACCCCTTGGCATTTCAAAAGGGAAGGTTTTCAGGCAAGGTGAGCTTGCATTCAAAGGAAAATGCATCTCTCAAAGTCAGCAAAGGCCCTCCATCCTTTTTGGGGTTCAGCTTTTACCCCATGCTGTATGTAATCTACCTGGTCAGGGAGGAATGGCTTCACAAGACACAAAGGTGAATCTGCCCGCATCCTCCCTGGTCCTTCCCTCAGGCCACAAGGACACCCCTAGGCCTGTTAGAGCTAGGGGCACCTTAAAACTGAGCATGTCTCCCGGCCCTCCAGGGGTGACATTGAGCTCTATGGAGAAGCCCTTTCCTCCAGCACTGTCTTCTGAAATGCCAGGAACCCAACTGTGTGTGACAGGGCTCCCCCAGGGAAGCAGAATGGGGAGGGAGTTTAGAAAAGGGCTAAGAAACCACACTTCGCACAGCCACAGACCATTGCATTCTTTGGTTTTTGTTTTGTGTTTTCTCTTTTCTTCTTCTCTCTCTCTCTCTTTTTTAAACAAGAAACAAGAATTATTCCTGTAATTGTCTTAAAGGTTAAAATATTATGACAGTTCCCTGATTGGGCTGTTGGGAGAATTAAATGCGATGAGGCTCCAAGGAATGTCAGTGTGGCTATGGGGACCGTTGCGGCTGTGTACGAAAAAGGACGGCACTTCTGCCACCAGGATCCTTTCCCTCCGTCGTCCGCAGGGAGCTGTTTGGGCCCCTCAGTTTGTCACTCATCAAATCCCGGCTCCTGGTATCTTCCACGTGTCAGAATCCCTTCCCAGTCCTCCAGAGAGACCCTGCCTGCATCCTAATGGCACACTTAAGTCTTTGAGAGGAATTTTCAGTCATCAAGAACTTTCGGGGCCAAATTCTTACTAGAATGTTTAAGCGCTCTGGATCTGCCAAGCCCCTGCCCCCAAACTCCTTTCTCCAGCAAGGGCTTGTGGCCCCTGAGCCCCCAACCTCCACGTCAAATGTTGAGAAGCTCCTCATGGCTGCCCTCCCCAGCCCTGTCTCCACGGTTCTGTGATGGGGGATTTTGCACCCCGAAAGTTGCCTTTTCAGCAGCACACAGAGGCCTGGGACTGTCACAGGATTGGGGTCTAACCTTAGTGCTGCCAGTGGAAAAAGTCAAGTGACTTCACTTTTCTTTTCTTTTCTTTTTTGAGACTGAGTCTCGCTCTGTCACCCAGGCTAGAGTGCAGTGGCATGATCTCGGTTGACTGCAACTTTTGCCTCCCAGGTTCAAGTGATTCTCCTGCTTCAGCCTCTGGAGTAGCTGGGATTATAGGCATGTGCCACCACACGCCTATTTTTTGTATTTTTAGTAGAGACAGGGTTTCACCATGTTGGCCGGGCTGGTCTCAAACTCCTGACCTCGGGTGATCCTCCTGCCTCGGCCTCCCAAAGTGCTGGGATTACAGGTGTGAGGCACTGCACCTGGCCGCTTTTCTAGTTAGGCACTTATAATATTGGAGAATAACAAAAATACACCTCCAGGGATTCATGTGAGGATGCAGTGAAATAATGTGAGGTCAATCCCCCCTGAAATCTCAGCGAATTAAAGAGTTGGCAGCGATCTGGCAGCCTGGAGGTCCCTGAAGAGCCCTCCTCACAGTGGAGTTGGGTGGACGTCTCCCCAGCCCCCAGGAGACAATGATGAGCCGGCCCAGCTCCCAGCCTGAGCTATCCAATCCTCTGAGCTCCTCTCCCAGCCTGGGGCAGGGGTGGTGCTGGCTTAGCAGGAAGCGAATGGAAGCAAACTGCCCTGGGGGTGGTGGTCTTTGGTCTGAGGAGCGGCTCCTGGCTGTTGCTTTAAGGAGAGAAGCACTGGCTGGGCACGGTGGCTCATGCCTGTAATCCCAGCACTTTGGGAGGCTGAGGCGGGTGGATCACCTGGAGGTCAAGAGTTCAAGACCAGCTTGGCCAACATGGTGGAACCCTGTTTCTGCAAAAATACAAAAATTAGTCTGGGCGCAGTGGCTCACGCCTGTAATCCCAGCACTTCAGGAGGCCAAGGCAGGTGGATCACCTGAGGTCAGGAGTTTGAGACCAGCCTAGCTAAATGGTGAAACCCCGTCTCTACCAAAAAATACAAAAACTAGCTGGGCATGGTGGTGGGCACTTGTAATCCCAGCTACTTGGGAGGCTGAGGCAAAAGAATCTCCCGAACCTGGGAGGAGAAGGCCACAGTGAGCTGAGATGGTGCCACTGCACTCCAGCCTGAGCGACAGAGCGAGACTCTGTCTCAAAAATAACAAAAATAATAATAAAAGAAGAGAAGATCGGCTGTAGTGGCTCATGCTTGTAATCCCAGCACTTTGGGAAGCCAAGGGGGGCAGATCACCCGAGGCTAGGCATTCGAGACCAGCCTGACCAACATGGAGAAACCCCGTCTCTACTAAAAATACAAAATCAGCTGGGTGTGGTGGTGCATGCCTATAATCCCAGCTACTTGGGAGGCTGAGACAGGAGAATCGCTTGAACCCGGGAGGCAGAGGTTGCAGTGAGCTGAGATCGCGCTATTGCACTTTAGCCTGTGCAACAAGAGCAAAACTCCGTCTCAGAAAAAAAAAAAAAAAAAAGACGAAGAGAAACAAATAATTCATTTTCCACCACTCTAACCTGGTCATGCTAGCTTGAAATTGTCCGAAGTTGGTGGAGTTGAGAAGGTAGGTGATCATGACGGGAGGCCTGCCCAGCCCCAACGCCTTCTTAAGTGCAACCCTGGGGACTTTGGAGTCAGGCTTTAAGATCACCCTAAGGCTGCTGAGATTGAGAACAGGGACCTAACCTGCGGTGTTGCGGTTTGCCCTGCATCATGCCGCGGAGTGCCGGGCTCACTCGGCCCACGGGTCACTGGCACGCTTGCTTCCCACCACTATTCACGGTGTTGTGGTCTCCTGGTTCCCATGCCTGGCGGGGCTTTGGTACCCGGTGACCTTGAGTTGCCATGTGCCTTGACTCTCTGCATTAGCTCACTGCAGGAGGGTCCCCATGCCCCTCACAGTGCTGGCGCCAACATTGTAGCAGCTATATTGTGTTTCATTCATTTGCTTACTGGCTGGGGATGGGGTTTGGGATTGCTGGAAAACTTTGCCCATGCTTAGGGAAATGTTCCTCCACGACCCCAAAGAGCTTTGCCCTTCAGGCCCCGGACGAGAACAAGATAAATATGTTTAGTACTTGCTCCCACTTAGAACTTGGTAAATTTCAATCCCAAACCACCACTGAGAGCCTGTCTGGAGATACTTGGCTCCTTTAAGAAGAGAAGCCCCACAGGGTTGGAGAAGATCAACAGCCCAAGGGATTACCTTCTGCTCTCCCGCTGTCTCGCAAATAGCTCTGTCAGCTGGGGGCCTGAGCACTGGAACTGGCAAAGCACCCCTATGGAATAAGAATGGACTCCTTCCTTGGGGAAGAGTGCACTCCTCTTTTGTTTTTTTGGCCCTAGGGACTATAGAATCGAGTTCTGCATTTTTGATGTAATTTGACATTTGCAGGGTCCCCAAGACCTCCAACAGCGCCAAGCCCAGGAGCTGGATTGGGCTACTGGCTACTAGGTGACTAGGAAGTGAGGATTTCATGCCCCAGATCCTAAATAGGGGATCACAAACTTTGCAGGTCTGTGAGAGGCTATTTTCCTCCTGCCACGGTTCGCCAGTGGCGCGTGGTTCGCCGGTGGTGCGTGGTTCACCAGTGGTGTGTGGTTCGCCAGTGGCCCACGGTCTGGAACACCATAACTGTGCGAGTACAATGACATTCCCTGGGTTCTTTTCTGCCTGCTCCACTGCTGCCAGACTGTGTTTTGCTGCTGCTTTTTTTTTTTTTTTTTTTCCCCCGAGACGGGGTCTTATACTGTTACTCAGGCTGGCCTTGAACTCCTGGCCTCAATGGATCCTTCTGTGTCAGCCCTTTGAGTAGCTAGGATCACAGGTGTGAGCCACCACATCTGGCTCAGACTGTGGTTTGTGCCCTCAGTTCACCATGAATTGCCAGGCGTTCATTCATCTCTGATCCTTGGAGTGGTGTGTGGCTGTTCCCTGATCTAGGGGACTGGTGTCACCAGAACGGCTTTCCTCACCCACACCAAACTGTCCAGGGTTCGCTCTGTGCTTCTCCTACCTGGGATGAGAGGACTAGAACAGCAACAACAACCCTTCCCTGGGATGACTTTGGTAAATTTCACCCTTTGAGCAGCTCTTTAAAGACTGCTGAGGATGTTCCTTTAAGAAAAGGAATACTAAAAAGCCCACAGAATTTCAGATGAGGCTTCCTACTCCTCTTACTGTTTTGTAAATGTCTTTCTCTGCCTGAAGCCTCCGCGTCGGGGCTAGCAAAGCGCCCTCCTGGGCCCCCTCCGCCCTGAGGGAGACTTGCTGTCCTCTCTTCTTTTCATCTCTGGGGACCAAGGAATTGAGTTTTGGGGTATTTGAGGAGATTTGGCATCTGCAGCTTCATGCCAAGATGCTAACTACTCCTTGGACAAGAGAGCACATAGTCCTACCACCGAACTGGGTTCGCCAGTAGCCCACGGTTCGCCATTTGCCCGCGGTTCACTGATACACTTTAATTTGCCACAAAGGATCTGAGCTGCTTCCTGGCCCTTCTCTGCACCATTGTTCCCTGTGAATCACCACACTTAACCCTGGTTTGCAACTTAATGCGTCTCTGAGATTCTCAGACCCACAGGTTATCATTGCGGGGTATCTGCGTGAAATAATGCCAACCACTAATCCCGGGTAACTTTTTGCACCCTTTCGAGTATTTGCTGAAATTCTGCAGTAGGAATTGCCCCAGACCTTCATCCTGGCTTAGGGAAACCATTCTGAGGATCCCAAAGACCCAGTTCTCCCGTCGAAAGCCCACCTGTGACCCCAGATCTTTCCCTTGATGGTTTTTGCAACCTTGACCTGCTCAGTGAGCGAGAGGTGCCAGCCAGTCTGGTGTTCTGTAAAACTGGAGAACGGAAGACCCATTTCCTAGCATTGTTGTACTGAATAAATGGAATGAATTTAATGGTATAGTTACTGAAAACACTAAGAATTGTATAAGCGTTTTGGTACCCATTCCCCTTCAGAACCACAAAATCCCTGATCCGCAGCTGGGGCTTGGGCGACCACACTACACTAGCTTTTCTTCATGTGTGGGGCGGACAGGTGAACCAGGTGAACTTTGCCCGGGTAGCTCTTTAATGTCTTGTGTCCACTCTGAGGCCATCCCATGTGGGATGAGGCAGGATAAGAAAAGCAACAACCATCCTCCCTGCCACCCCAAGATGAACTCTGTAAATTCTGTTCCTTACAGCCTGCCTAGGGACACCCTGTTTTCTTTTTTTTTTTTAATGGAGTCTCACTCTGTTGCCCAGGCTGGAGTGCAGTGGTGCGATCTCGGCTCACTGCAAGCTCCACCTCCTGGGTTCACGCCATTCTCCTGCCTCAGCCTCCCGAGTAGCTGGGACTACAGGCAACGTGCCCAGATAATTTTTTGTATTTTTAGTAGAGACGGGGTTTCACTGTGTTAGCCAGGATGGTCTCGATCTCTCGACCTCGTGACCCGCCCACCTAGGCCTCCCAAAGTGCTGGGATTACAGGCGTGAGCCACCGTGCCTTGGCCTGGACACCCTGTTTTTTAAGAAGAGTAAGATAGGGTAGAGTTTAAAAGACTAAATAAAGAAAAAAAAAGAAAGAAAAGAGAGAAGAAAAAAACCAACTTGAACACTCTTGAACATCAGGGATGGGGCTACCCCCACGTGGCACTGCTTGTTATGTAAATGACTGTCACCTGAGGAGGCCGGCAGATGCACCTGGCAGCTGGCTTGGTCTTCCCTGAGAATGAAACCTGTTTTAGGTCTGAGTCTGAGTTATTGAATTTTGGGGTCTCTGAGGAGATTTGACACCTTTAGCTTCACCCCAAGACTGCTAGCTCCTCTGCGTCCCCAAGTAGAGGGTGGGCAGCTGGGCATCTTGGGAACTAGGGCATTGTTTACACCCCAGGCTGGAATTGCTAAGAGTTTGTGGATCTGTGAGAAATGACTTCGCTCACTGGGCTGGGCCTTGCCAGTTGCCCGCGGTTCACCAGTTGCCCGCGGCTCACCAGTTGCCCGCGGCTCGCCAGTTGCCCGCGGCTCGCCAGTTGCCTGTGGCTCACCAGCTGCCCATGGCTCACAGTTGCCCGAGGCTCACAGTTGCCCACGGCTTGCTAATTGCCAGCGATTTGCCAATTGCGAGCGGTTCGCCAGTTGCCCGCGGTCCGCTGAACCCGTAATCCCGTGGTACCGCAAGTGGCCACAATGGACTTGCCCTCTGGGCTTCCTGGCCCTCTTTTGCCCAAATGCAGTTCTCAGCAGTGCAGTTCACTGTGATTCACCACAATTCGCCATGGTTTGTGGTTTCATGGGTCTTGGTGATTCTCAGACCACAGGTTATCTACGGTCCTCAGGCAACTTCCTGCTTGCCCGTTTGGAGGAAAGCTGCTGCCAAATTGCTCCAGGCTTGTGTCCGGCACCTCCCCCATCTGAAACTCTACATTTCAAGAGAAATGGAATCTTGATGCTTAGGCAACCCTCCCCCAAAGCTCTTGGTTACAGTGAATTAGCCAGAACTCAGCCCAAGGAATCCCTGCTGGAGGCCAATGGTGGGGGATGGTGGAGTCAGAAGTGGGAAGGGCGGCACCTCCCATTCCCGGGTCCGCTTCTGCTCTCTCTGAGCTGTTTGAGCAGAGGTGGTGGAGACTGGGGGTCCTATCATTGAGGCCTAGGTGGGTGTGGTACTTCTGCAGGCGCAACCCTGAGCTATCATAAACTGCAGCCCCAGCCTCATTCTCATTTCAACACACAAGAGCACGCCATGGCCACACGCACACTCACACGTATAATGCACATGCACACTTTTGTCTGGAGCAGCTCCATCGCCATGAGACAGATATTGATTGTTTCCTGGTTCAAAAGGTGCAGGGGCTCAAGCCGTGTGTTGTCTGAGGAGGAGAATGAGTTATTCCTGTTCCCCGCTGTTGGACAGAGCTGTGGATCTTGCTTTTCCAAAGGGGAGAGCAGCAAGGCTGTCAGGAGACAGAAGAGGCTGGGAAGACCCGAGCTCACTGGGCAGAGGACCCCTTGGTTCTGTGGCCCCTGAAGCAACTGTCTCAGTGGGAGGAGGTTTTTGGGACAGTGGTGTCTCTCTCGGGGAGAAGTCATAGCTTGAAGAATTCTCCTCTGCCCTTGACTTGCCCTATCTTCCCTGGGCTCTTTGTCATCTTGTTTGTGTCAAAAAGGGTGGATCTTGTCCTCTGTTTGAAGCAAGAAAAGGAAGTATCTGAGTGGTTAGCCCTGAGGGAGCCTTTTCCTTTTGACCTTTGACATTGGATCTATCGCCAGTGATGGCAAGAGAGAGATGACTCTACAGGACCCGGCATGGCAGGGCCCCAGTGCTGGGCCTACTTGTCCTCTCAATGTCTCCTTCTCAAGCCGATCACTTCCCTTGGGGCTGTGGAAGGAGGAGAATGACCTGGATGGCCACAGATTGGCACTATCTCAGTGCTCCCATACAGAGCTGGGGCAAGTCTCTGGGCCTCTGTAAACCTCGCTTGAGGCATCTGTAAAAGCGGAGGATGGAAGCTCTGTTGGGCAGGATTTGGTGGTAAAAATAAGTTTTAAGAGGAGTCCTGAGCTAGTAGCACGGGGAGCCTAAAGAGCCCTGCCCTCCACTGAATGGAGAGCTGGCTCTTCCCAGGTCCCAGGAGGCAACACCAACTTTGCTGAGCTCCAAGCCTATCATGGGCTTTCCCACCCAGCCTGGGGCAAGGAGTGGAATACGCTTAGCCCAGGCAGTGGATGGAAGCAGACTCCCCCAAGGAAGGTGTTATTAGTCTCCCTGGCCATTCCCAGTTGGAGTTGATTTGTTCCTTTAAGAAGGGGAAGGATTCTCGAGCACTGGAGTTTTCAGGTAGCCCCTCCCAGTCTTGCAAGTTTGCAAATGACTCTGTTTTCGGGGAGGGCTGAGGCTGAAGGCCTGTCCATCTCCATCCTCTGACTCTGAGGACTGGAGACTGGGCTTTAGGATCTCTGGGTCTTGAGGAGACCTGGCACCTGCAGAATCCACTCCAAGACTGCCTGAAGCCTCTGGAGCACTTCTTGCCAGCCACATGTACCCTTTGAGCAAATGAAAAGGGGACTTGGGGATGCACAGATGTGTGACTGGGCTGCTTGGTGGCTTTGCAAATAGGATCAAGGAATGCTTTAGGTTCCCTATCAGTGATTTCAAGCCAGCGGTGGGCCACGGCCGGTGCACCGGGGCCTGCCAGTCTGCTCTGCTGTGGCTCAGCAGGATTCACTGTTGCTGCCCCATGGCCTCGAGGTCCCATGGTTGGTAGTGCACAGGCACCCTGTGGCCCTCACTGTGGGGTTGATGTTGATGATCTTTGTGCTGTGATTTGTGGTGTCCCACCATGATTCCTGTGGCAGCGGGTCCAGAATGGCATGCTCCTCCTGGGTGTTTGATGAAGAGTTTGAATGGAAGCTGCCACAAGCCTTTCTCCCGAGTTAGGGAAACTGAGAGGCCCCAAGACCCAGCTCCTCTGTGGAGAGTCAACTCGAACTGTGATTTCTGCATTGAGCCGCGTACACCAGAGAGCAGCTAGGGTAGGGTGACGCCCCTTTCCTGGGCCAAGCGTGTGTGTGTGTGTGTGTGGGGTGGGGGGAGTAGGGGGGCTTATGAGCCTTCTCACAACTGAAGGGAGAATGTTAACTTTCCAATCGGGAGGCTGTGCGCAGATGACACCCAGCTTCCTTTGGGATTCTCTGTTATCCGTGTGGCCAAGAACTCAGTTCAACATCCTGAACTTTCCAGTGTCCCTGCCCTCCCAGCGGGCAAAGGGGATGGAAGGATTGTGAATCCAATTCATCAGGGAGATGACTCCTGGCGCAGATGCCAGGCCTGCTTCTAGCTGGGTAGATCTGTGCCTCAGTTTCCTCATCTGTAAAGCAGACATGGTCAAGTACCTACCTCTTGGGTGAAGATTAAATGAGCTATTAATAAGTATAAAAAGCTCTTCGAACCCTGCCTGGCGCATACTAAATGCATGCTAAATGCTGTGCTCAGTTTGCAGACTGATAACACTGTGCTGGATGTCCTTGTCACTCTGCATCTCTTCGCACTGTGCAAGTATTTCTGCAGGAACAATTTCTAGGAGTGAATGTCTGGGCTGAGACTCGTGTGCATTGAAATGCTGGGTACATATTGCCAGAATGCCAACCGAGAAGACACACCTAGTTAGACTGCAGACATAGTGTAAAGTTGATGAGAGAAGCTTCGTGGGATGGGGTGGCCTTCTAATGGTATCTTAAGGAACTAACAGAAGTCCCGCAGGAATATTTTGATATGGTCCCTCCCAATCCAGCCATTCCTCGGACCAGGTGGCTCCTGAGCCACCCCGGGCTGTAGGATGGGGGTGAGAGGTGCTAGATAGTCACAAAACTGAACTTGCCTGAGCTGGGGGCCTAAAGCAAACACAGCCTCAGCACACGGTCTTGCTGGGGGGATTTGAATCTTGGTGTAGAGTGGGAGGGATGGGGAGTTTCCACTTTATTTAAAGGGAACATGAGTTCAAGTGTGAAAATCTTGATCGAAGGGAACACAGCTCAGCTTCTGTGCTCTGTTCAGCATAAACTTTTACTTGGGGGCTTGCTGGCCAGGCTGATCTCAGATCTCTGGCCCAGGGACCCTGACCCAGCCTGCCAGGAATGTGGCCTGTGGGGATGAGGCCATGTCGACTTGGCACAAAGGGCTCCTAGAAATCATTCAAACCCCATTTCTGCCGTGCATTGCCTTCCCCCGGGTTTGGGACCTAGGCACGGCATAGACTTCATTATGCAAATGAGTGATGATTTCCGCCGAATGCCCAACCCCCTTCCCCAGAGATCTAAGCTGCAAAGCAGAGGGTGGCCCAGGAGATGCCCCAGAAGTGTTGTAGGCTAAGCTGCTTCCTTCCTGCCTTCTGGTCAAACACATACCCTCACACAGTTCTTGTGCTTTCAAGCTCCCAATTCACAGAATACACAAGGACTTGGGATGAAGCCGGGAGTGACCACAGGCTGCCCTGCGTCTCCCAGGTTTATGGAGCTGTGTGTCTAGGGGCTCCTTGGAGCCAAAATAGTTTCTCATTGGGGTGTCTGACCCATAGGCCTAGGACCCCCATTTCTCCTGGCCCAATCACTCACCAGGGAGGACATGGCAGACGCAGAGTCAGCATGGCCGCCAGGTTCCAGGCCCTTGTTACATCTTTGCCTTGTTCATTTGGGGTTGCTTATTTCAAGCCTTTCCCTCCAGGAAGCACTACCTTACGTTCTAAACAAGCCCCATGATGCTACATGCATAATTTGAGATGCTATGATTGGGATGTGGGAGATGGAGCTAGCGCCTGCCTTCTTACCCTGTGGCCCTGGGATGGGCAGGAGGGAGCCTTCCCATTCCAGGTGGACATGCTCTTCCCCTTCGGTCAGGATGGGAGGCCCGCGGGAGGCCCGCGGAAACCCCTGCCAGAGAAGCGGTTACCGAGACGGGAGTTGGAGAGGTCTCACCAGGGAGCGCTGGTGGCCTTAGCCCCTTCACCTTCTCCCCTCATCTTCCTCCCTCTACCTCCTGCCGCCACACTCACCCTAGCCTCCTGCCCAGCCTGGTGGGGAGAGGGCAGCTTATATAAGGTCCCCTGGCCACTTCCTGACCTCCTCAGTGGGGATCTTTAGCCTAGGTCCACTCAGATTTCTCCAAATTAATGCCCCAGTGTGGGCTGTGGAAACCAGCCCTAAGTCTGGGCCTGAGCCATGCCTGCTGTCCAGGGCTTACGGGAGGGCCGTTTGTGTAACTCCAAAGCAGAGGACTGAGATTACACACTCAAGCCTTTCAGGAACAGCTCAGGCCGGGCAACCAGACAGTTTTGCTTGGATCTCTGGGGTGGCCACGTGGCCATACATCCAATGCTCTGAGATGCCTGTGCCCTAAGCTAGGCAGGAAGTGACTTACAGCTGAAAACAGGATTTGAATGACTTCTGCTCCGGGGAGGCCCCTCAGTATAAACAGTGAGAATTTCTGGGAAATGTACATAAGGCCAGACTCTCGGGAGGGGATGTGGGCCCAGATTCCCGATGCTCCCACTGAAGTGAGAAGTGCCAGCTCTTCCTGGGCATCCCAAACCTCCACGGGCTCTCTCTTGTGGTTAAATGACAACGTCTTACTTCTCATTTCATCCTCCCAGGGAAAGCGTTCACTCACTCTCAGGGCCTGGGCTGAGCAAGCTAGCTATCTAAGTTCTAAGCAGAGGCATGCAGAGTGGACCCTGAACACAGTAGGTGTGCAGCTCAGCTCCCTTGTTGGCTCTGAGCTCAGTGAGGCAGGGAGCTTGTCCCATCACTCGTCATTTTATCCCTAGCCATTGGCATGTAAAATAATGCCAGCCCTAGGCACCCAGGAAGTACTTCTTGAATGGAATGAATGAATGGATAAGTAAAACAATCTGGAATTGTCTTTTAAAGTTGCCAGAACTCAGGCTAAAGATGCAAATGCTCCGCTGGTGTATTTTGAAGCAGCCCCTTCTGAGTGTGCCTGGCCTGGCCTCCCTGCCTATGTTCCCTGTGCCCCCTACTCCAGAGTTCCACCTCCCCAGCCCTGGACCTTGACCCTCAATGTCCCTATTTAGTTGGGTAATGTGGGAGGCTTTTAGAAAATAGTCTGTCGCCAGGCGCGGTGGCTCATGCCTGTAATCTCAGCACTTTGGGAGGTTGAGGTAGGAAGATCTTTTTTGAATCTGAGAGTTTCAGACCAGCTTGGGCAACATAGAGAGACCCTGTCTCTTAAAAAACAAACAAACAAACAAAAAAACTTGATGTAGTGGCAGGTGCCTGTAGTCCCAGCTACTTGGGGTGCCGAGGCAGGAAGATTGCTTGAGCCCAGGAGTTTGAGGCTGCAATGAACCATGATTGCACCACTGTACTCCAGCCTGGGCAACAAAGTGAGATATTGTCCCAAAAAAAGGTAAATAAAAAGAAAATAGTCTGTTTTAGTCTGTATTCAGATCAAGCCTGTGGCATGAATATCAACTTTCCTATTTTTGCGGGGGGGAACCCGAGGCCTGGCAGGGCGAAGTGGGAAGGACCCTTCTCAAAGGGCCAGGGTGCTAGTGGCCACTGTCCTTCCCCCACTACCTCCAGGCCCCCATCCCCCCACAGTTCATGACTGCAAAGGCAGCTTTAGGTTGGGAGCTGGTGGAGCAAAAAGGCCGTTCAAAGGCAGCCTTCGTTTGCTTTTCCTTATCATCACATGTGCGAGGGCAGCTCCGTTTACCTAGAGGCAGGCGTCTTTGAGCTCATCCTTTCCGCAAACACCTAAAGGGTATGTTGAACATTTGAGCCCCTGTCTCAGAGGGTGCAGCGTTTGCACAACATAAGCCCCGGCGGCTCGGTAGACGGGTATGGGGGGTAGACTCAAGTTTCTGGGTGAAACACTGAGAGCCAAGGTGACCTGCGGTGTTCCGGGATGACCTTTGGTGACCTTCGGTCCTGTCCAGTGACCTGGGATGGTGAAGTTACCCCAAATGGGAGGAAATGAAGTCTGGGTGGGTGAAGGCTGCAGGACGTGTTGGCATGATGGCTGTAGAAAGTGCACACCGGGGCTGGTGTGGAGGGCGCCTCGGCTACTCTGAGAATCTTACACTGCCCCAGCCTGGGATTCCCAGGAAGGGCTGGTGGTAGAGGCCGGAGAGGCTCACAGCCCTTGTCAGCCAGGCCTGGAGCCGTTCCTGCAAACAGGAGACTGATGTAAAGGTTCTGAGCTCTGCATTCTTGTGGAGTGGGTGGCATTGTGAGGCCTGCTCTCCTTGGGGCAGCGGGGGCTGTCTGCAGGAGGAGGGAGGATGCCACTTGGGTTACTGAGCACCTACTGTCTCATTTAACCTTCTCAACACGGCTGGAGGGCAGGTACTATTAGCCCTATTTTACAGGTGGAGAAATTGAGGTGCGGAGAGGTGAAAGGATCCCAGCCAAAGTCAAGTGGTGGTATCAGAATTCAAGCCAGGCTGTCTGAGTTGGGAGCCTGTGTTCTCACCCACCTTGCCTCATGGCCCCCTCACTGCCAAATGTCCCATGCCAGGCTGCAGAGTCACCACCCCAACCAGGAACAAGAGAACCACACAAAAGACAGCAGGGGCAGGCCAAGTGTCCTGGGAATATTTTTATCTGGAATATTTGTTTTCCCACTGAGCTTGTAAATGACATCTCAGATCCCACACTCTGAGACATGAAGTCTTAAGTAGGAAGACAGCACCCTATACAGCCCTTGTTGGCCATGAGGAGGGAGGGCAAGGGTCCAGGCGGCTGTGTTAGGGTGGCCAGCCTGGGCTGCTGATGGCCAGTGAGGCTCAGCCAAAAGGCTGGGAGTGGGGACGCTTGTTTCTCTTTTCCCTCTGACCGATTATGGGGACTGGCAGAGCCCATCCCCAAAACCTCAGAGGGGCACAGCTGTTTTGTAAGGCATTTCAGAGGAAGCATTCAAGGCTGTCCCAGACTGTTCCACATCTGTGGGAAGGGAAGGGCAGCAGGGCACCCATGGCACAGGCCTTTGCTCATGGACCTAGCTGAAAAATTGGATTAACTATTTTAATTTTAAATTTTTTTTTTTTTTTTGAGATGGAGTTTCGCTCTTGTTGCCCAGGCTGGAGTGCAATGGCATGATCTTGGCTTACTGCAACCTCTGCCTCCCAGGTTCAAGCAATTCTCTTGCCTCAGCCTCCAGAGTAGCTGGGATTACAGGCATGTGCCACCATGCCCGGCTAATTTTGTATTTTTATTAGAGACGGGGTTTCTCCATGTTGGTCAGGCTGGTTTGGAACTCCTGACCTCAGGTGATCTGCCTGCTTTGGCCTCCTAAAGTGCTGGGATTACAGACGTGAGCCACCGTGCCTGGCCAAACTTTATTTATTTATTTGTTTATTTATTTATTTATTTTTGAGATGGAGTCTCGCTCTGCCACCCAGGCTGGAGTGCAGTGGCACCATCTCTGCTCACTGCAACCTCTGCCTCCTGGATTCAAGTGATTCTCCTGCCTCAGCCTCCCGATTAGCTGGGACTACAGTCACCTGCCACCACGCCTGACTAATTTTCGTATTTTTAGTAGAGACGGGGTTTCACTACACTGACCAAGCTGGTCTCGAACTCCTGATCTCAAGTGATCCGCCCGCGTCAGCCTCCCAAAGTGCTGGGATTACAGGCATGAGCCACTGTGCCCAGCCAGATTAACTTTTACAAAAAGTTTTAAAAATAAAATTTTTCTTCTTACAAAATCAATGCAAACTACATGGAAGACAAGAAGGTCTCTTCATCCTCGCTCCATGTCATATGGCTAGGGCCTGCCATGAGTACAGCACACATTTTTCTCCCATTTAATCTTCTCAATTGAAGAAGGTATTTTGTCCCCATTGTACAGATAAGGACAATGAGGTTCAGAGAGGTTAAGCAACCAACCCAAGACCACACAGGTAGCAAGTGGACTAGCACCTGCAGTCTGATCTTGGGGCCCAAACCTTCAATCACCAGGCAAGACTGCTGGTCACCCTGCGAGCTGCACTCAGTGGTTTGAAAGAAAGGCTGCAATCAGCATTTGCGACATTGTGCTTATGGGGTGGTCAGCCCTCCCGCCAGGTGCGTGATGTGTGGCTCGGTAGACTCTAGGCAGCACAGGCCACTGCATGGAGTGGCACGCGCCCTACGCTGCCATGTGCTGCCCTCTGTTTGATTCTTATTTCCTTTCAGCGTCAGACAGCGGTGGCAGGCAGCGGTGGCAGGCAGCAGTGGCAGGCAGTGGTGGCAGACAGCGGTGGCAGGCAGCGGTGGTAAGCAGCAGTAGTAGGCAGGGGTGGTAGAGTGCCATGGTAGGCAGCGGTGGTAGGCAGGGGTGGTAGACTGCTGTGGTAGGCAGTGGTGATAGCGGTGGCAGGCAGCGGTGATAGGGGTGGCAGGCAATGGTGGCAGGCAGCGGTGGCAGGCAGCGGTGGCAGTGGTGGCAGCAGTGGTGGCAGGCAATGGTGGCAGGCAGCGGTGGCAGGCAGCGGTGTCGGTGGCAGGCAGCGGTGGCAGCAGTGGTGGCAGGCAGTGGTGGCAGGCAGCAGTGATAGCGGTGGCAGGCAGCGGTGGCAGCAGTGGTGGTAGGTGGCGGTGGCAGTGGTGGCAGGCAGTGGTGGCAGGCAGCGGTGGCAGCGGTGGCAGGCAGCGGTGGCAGTGGTGGCAGGCAGCGGTGGCAGTGGTGGCAGCAGTGGTGGTAGGCAGCGGTGGTAGGCAGCGGTAGCAGGCAGCGGTGGCAGTGGTGGCAGCAGTGGTGGCAGGCAATGGTGGCAGGCAGCGGTGGCAGGCAGCGGTGTCGGTGGCAGGCAGCGGTGGCAGCAGTGGTGGCAGGCAGTGGTGGCAGGCAGCGGTGGTAGGCAGCGGTGGCAGGCAGTGGTGGCAGTGGTGGCAGGCAGCGGTGGCAGTAGTGGCAGGCAGCAGTGATAGCGGTGGCAGGCAGCGGTGGCAGCAGTGGTGGTAGGTGGCAGTGGCAGTGGTGGTAGGCAGTGGTGGCAGGCAGCAGTGGTAGGCAGCGGTGGCAGTGGTGGTAGACTGCCGTGGTAGGTGGAACTCATCATCCTGTCTCCCAGGGATTGCCACTTTCCCCCGAGCCCTCATGAGCTTCTGAGCGGCTCTACGAAGCAAGAGTCACATGGATTTGGGCTTTTTGAAGAAAGTTCAAGGAGATTCCTACCTTTGCTGGTACCCTCCTCTGGGCGTGGGCTGCAACATGGACATCAGCAAACTTAAGCTCAACTACGGAGGATTGTGTGCCCTCTGGAACCCCTGACCGCTGCCTCTATGTGCACAGGCCCCTAATCACAGTGCGTCTCCTACGCACCCTTGGCTCCCCCAGGAGCTGGTGGCTTCTGGGTTAGCTCTGAGACAGAGGTATCACCAGGCTTGGCTCAGGGAGGCCAACTGTGTGCTCTGGAACCATCCAGACCCTCAATGTTTAAATTGAAAGTGCGCCCAGCCTCGGCCCCCTTCCCTTTGACATTAAGACTTAAGAAGTTTCTAGTCCTTGTTGAAACCTAGTACAAATGCCTCCTCTAGGAGCCTCTTGGGTGGGGTGGGAGTTTTTCAACTGTCAGCAATCTTTTAGTTAAAAAAAAAAAAAGAAAAAAAGAGCAAACTTTCCAGTCCTGTTCTACCTGGAACACAGTTTCTCCTCTGGGGCCCCTCCCCAGGCCTCTGCAGTTCTCTGTCAACACAGCGAAAGCCACCCCCTCCCTAGCCGCAGGCAGTTGAATGGAGCAGTTCTTTGCTCCACCGAAGGAAATATTTCCATGGAGTGGGGCCAAGAAAACCCCTTGTTTGAATCTGGGGCTGGCCCACACCCAAAGCCAGGGGGCCCTGGGTGGGGGTGGGGTGGGCAATGTGGCTATCTTTTCCTAGTGTCAAGATGTGACTTCTAAAATCCAACCTATGGCAGTGGTCTGCTTCACCAAGACCCCGTTCTTGGCCTGCTTTGTCTTCTCGTAAATGGATTTCTCTAGGTCCCTCCAGTAGGAATGAAATCATTGAAGTGCACTTTTTTTGCTTTTACGAGCTTGGAATTTGTTCACCTCTGTGGCAGGTTCGGGAGAGTCCTTCCAAAGATTGGGCGCAGCTAGGTGACTGCCACTGGCACCCACCTCTGTGCCCACCCCACAGCTACCACCCATGCATGAATGCCTCTGTCCAGGAACTGGGCCTTATGCTATGCAGGACATGAATCCTGGGTCTCTTGATTTTTATTTACTTAACAGAAAAAGATTTTTTAATTGAGGTCAATAAAGAGGAGGCTAAAATGGTTGCTTTTCTTGTACTGTTACATTAAAACGATTTTTTTTTTAACAGTTGGGGTCTTATTATGTTGCCCAGGCTGGCCTTGAACTCCTAGGCTCAAGTGATCCTCCCCGCTTCAGCCTTCTGAGTAGCTAGGATTATAGGCACATGCCACTGTGCCTGGCTTTGGACTGCAGCATTAAAACACACACACACACACACACACACACACACACACACACACACACACACCATAAGAGGAATACATGCCAGTAAAGGAATTCATAAAAGGAGAAAGGAAGAAGAAAAATCACTCAGAATCTATCCATCCAGCACAACTAATGGTACCATTTGGGGGCATTACTCTCCAGCTCTTTTTCTTTGGCACTAGTTATAAAAAGTAGTCCCAAAGAGCAATGTCCCCTGCCTGTCCACATACCACACTCCTCCAGAGGCTGATGAGGAAAAAGGGCAACTCTGTTGTTGAACATTTGCTCTTGGGTTACTGTTGGTCAATGGGGAATGGCTGGAAGTCTAGCTAACTCAGATACACAGATGCGCTGCCTTGAAACCCAGCAGTCTACCTGGAATTAAACTTCATCCTTGGCCTTCTGTGAAAGGCGTTGAACTTTATTTGTCTTTTAGTATCTACAATTTGGCAAACTCTTCCATGCAAGGTTGGGGCTGTGCCCAGAACTCTAGTTTTAAGGGGAGCAGAGTGTTCCCGGCACTGGGAGCTGGGGTTGGTGTGTTTTCTAGAAGAGCTGCTGTCAATTTCAAGATCCCAGAAGATAGGCCAGATGTGTTTGATCATTTCCTCCAAATCCTTGACTACTTGAGGTCAAGCCTCACCTCTTATGGGAGGCAGAAGTTGTACTTGACAATGACAAGCTTCCCCTTGTCCCACAAGAAGGAAAAACTCAGCCCCATGGAAGACCGCCCACATGCTCAACTGCTTCTCTGACTTGAGCTGAGGTCTATGGCAGAATGGGAGGGGGTTCAGTGATGTTCAGGGGTTTGAATGGCCAGAGGCTGGCACTAGAACTAGGGATTGGGACTGCAGTGGCAGCTTATACAGGAAGAAGCCGAAGCAGCCTCCCTATCCCTGCAGCCCCCCGGGGGGAGTGCAGAAGAGGAACTCAAGAGATCTCTGGTGCATGCTAAATTTCAGGGGTATGTGGAAAACTGGGACGTCGGCTTAGAGGGGGAGGCACTTGGGGTTTGCTGTTTGTAAAAGTTCAGAGTATGCTTTTTGAGAAGAGAGTACATTTACCCATGCCTGGGAGATGGGTATAGGAGGACCTTGTCTTCATTTCCTGGCCAGCTCTTAGGAGGTTTGTCCCCTTGCCCATAAGTATGTACATGTGGATAGGAGGCTGCTCACATGGCTTTTGAGGGTTCTCAAGTATGAATTAAAAAAAGAAGAAAAATGTGTGCTTTGAGTTAGATCTATGTGAAAAAAAAAAAAAAGGCAGCAAGCTAAGCCATGCGTCTGGGACACTGGCTCGCCTCCAGGATTTCAGGAGAGTTGGGTTTCAGCATGCACAGAGAGAAAGTGCTCCATTTCTCAAACCTGGATTTCCTTGTCTGTTTTCCCCTATAGATACAAATCTGAGCCCTTGAATGGCCTTTTTGAGTGAGGAAAGCATGTATAGCATTGCTCAGATTGAGGAATAGTTCAGATCCAAATGTTACCATAGGTTTGGCTCCTTCAAGAATTTCTTCCATTGCTTTGGACCAATAAATATTTAAAAAGTTAGGTTCTGAGCTCCAGAAAAGCCAACAAAAACATTTAAACATATGGATTTTTTTTTTTTTTTAAATTGTGGTTAAACCATGTTCAGTGGAGATTAGTTTGCAGCAGTCTTTTCTTTCTCTCTTTGCCTCACATTCCCGCTCCCCGCCCCATCATTTTCTTTCTTTCTTTTAGGAAGCCAGAAGGGTAAACATGTTGCCATGGAGTTCTGTTTAAAATAAAATACAATGGAAAGAAAAGCAGCATGATGAAGTAACCACATGGACTGCAGGATACACCTGATACTAATTACTGTCATGCAGAATGTTCTGGAAGACATTTGACTCGCCTGATGTATACATTCAAATCAAGCAAAGTAGGACTGGAAGGCTCCTTAGGGACCATCTTGTCCAAGTCTTTCCTTTTTCCAGATGAGGAAGTAGGGGCCCACAGAGAGGGAGGGCCTGGACCTCAGCCTCCCAGCGCGGAGGGAGCAAAGCCGGGATTCAAACCCGTGGTGCTTTGTAGGAAACCCATAATTTCCACGGTTTTTTTCCTTGGGCTGTCAGTAAGGCCCTGAAATAAGAGAGTGGGGTTTACTGTGAACCTCGAAGGAGCAGGCTCAAGAGCCAGGGGGCCCAGAATAGGGTAGAGGCTGGCTTCTCACTGGGAGGCTCAACTTCCCGCAGGGGCGCCAGGCCCCGACAGGAGAGACTAGACATTAGGTGTCTGGAAGTTTCTCCTTCTAGGGGTTCCAGGAGCATTCCAACCGAGGCCTGGGGCTCCCACCAGAACGTCAACTCATGTCCTTTTGGGGCTGCAGGGCTGACGCAGGCTGGCACTGTGTCTACGACAGCCTCCTGGGCCCCCAGGTGCGTGGCTGCGGATGCTCTCTGGCGGCCACCACAGTTCCCACGCGCGGCGGGTGAATGCGAGCCCCTTGTCAATGCGTGCCCCTCGCCTCTGCCCCCGAGAGGCTAGCAACCGGGCCTGCCGGCGTCTGATTGGCCGTGGGGGCCTGACGACAGGGGCTCCTGGTTGCTGATTGGCCCCGGCCAGCTCTGGCTGTTTCCTAGCTATTAATACTGTGGCTAATAAACGTTCTCCTGTTGACGCGGGTGCTCGGAGCCATGATTTTTTGAAGCGTTCTTGACGTCTGTGGCTGGTGCGGGCGTTTCTGCTGTGCAAGGCCTGCTTCCGGGGCTCTAGTCCCTGGGGCTCCTGGCAAGCTCCACAGGCTGTAAAGGGGGTGTTTTCTTTCTCCTTCGTGTTACCTGACATATTAAAGCAGCGCCCCATGAGGACCCCAACGTCCCACGTCTCTATCTCCCCAACAGTGCGCCTGTTTATGCAAAAACGAGCCCCCTGCACGCCGTCCCAAGGCTCGGCGCCTCTAGTGACCTGACTGACGGTCAATGTTCACCTCCCTAGTCATTAGCTGTGGACGTAGAAATAGCCTTTCTCCCTTCTTTTCAGCCCCGGAATCTCCCGTCTGACTTACAATCACCTCGTGGGATCGTTGGGCATGGGGGCTCCCTCTGACGCCGCTTAAACCCCCCCAAAGAAGTGCGAGGGAGCGATTCTGACTTGATGCCCTCGGTGGGGCCTCTCTGCTGTCCTCTTTGGGGCCCCTTGCTCATCCTCACCTGCTTTCTGTCACCGAGCACTCCATCCTTGTCCTCCCGGCTGCCACCCACCTGTCACCCTAAGATAGATCCTCGGTCCCTTTCAACAGCGTTTTGACCTTTGCGAGAGGACATTTGATTGACGGCCCTACACGCTCTGCCACTCAGAGCCAGGCAGAGCTGCCGAGGGCTCCCACCTGTTAGGGATTAACTCCCATGTGCCAGCTCCGGAGCCGAGGCCGCGGCAGGGCTCGGCGCAACATGTGTCGCTGCCTGTTTTTCGGGGCGGTGGTGGCGGTGGGGCTCTTTCAAAGGGCATGTGTGTGGGGATCACCCCAACTTTGAGGGGTAGCCCAGGCATCTCCACATGGGACACAGTCCGCCCTCTAAAAGTACTTTCCTTAGAGGGCACGGCTCCTGTCTGGATTCTTATTACAACCCTGGTGTGTGTGTGGGGGTACCCCTCGTTAAGGTGGAGGAAACGGACCCAGTGGAAGAGGAAGGGGCATAGCGGGTTCCGCGAACACGAGTTGTAAGCGGCAGAGCCCGGGACTCACAGCCAGGGTTTTCTGACTCGGAGACGCGGAGCTCTGTCTCCCATGTCAAAGAGAGCCCGTCAGAAACGCACTGGTGGACTGGGAGGGGGTGACAGCCTCTGGCTTACATCTGGGAACCAGTTATGTCGCTCAGGCATTTTATTTTCCTGAACAATAAGAGAAACCATACTTTTCTTTCGCTAAGCCCGCATCCTCCGATGGATGTTCCGAAACCGCCAGGTGTGGGATCTGCGCCCCGACAGCCCCACCTTGGCCATCGGCCGCCTGAGGACGGCCAGCCATCGGGGCGATTCCCCCCACACATTGTGCCTGAATTCACCCTGCCTGGCGAGCCGGGCTCACGCAGGGAAAAAGCACCCGCGACCACAGGGTGTTGGTCATGGCGGCCAGGGGCACTGCGGCAGATTTTTTTCCTCCCTTCTTTGCTGCAATCTGGGTGCGGCTAGAGCAATTTGTCATAGAATCTGGGGGGCTCATTTTTCCGGCCAATCACTTTTAGAGAAATGAGCGCATTGCAGCAGAATGCGCTGACGTCAGAGACCACCCCTTCTGCGCCTCCATATAAACCCCACCCAGCCAGCCCCTAGCGCAGACGGCGGAGAGCAGAGAGGGAGCGCGCCTTGGCTCGCTGGCCTTGGCTGCGGCTCCTCGGGAGAGCTGGGGCGCCCACGAGAGGATCCCTCACCTGGTGAGTTGTTGGCATCCTTGCCGCAAAGGATGTGCAAAAGGAAGACGGCATCCGCTTCTGGGATGGGTTCTGTCCTCCTGGACATGCCGAGAGCCTGATCCCGGGTCCTGCTGCTGGAGGCGACCACTTCGCCTGGTCCCCGAGCGTCCGCAACAAAATTTATCAGAAGGAAAATCTTGAGGCACATTTCCCTGGGGGGAAGTCAGGGTTCCTCTCTGGAGGGTCCAGTCCTTGAGGGTAGGCTGGGTGGTGGGGACTTCAGAGGAGCGGGAGGAATCAGATGGAACTCCTTGGATTCGGGTATACGGCACTCACTGGGGGGCGAACCCCGGATTTCCTGTATTGGAAGCCGCCTCCAGAATCGCGTTAATAGTGGGAGATATGGCGGCGATGCCTTCTGCATGCCCCATGAATTAGGGGAGGAAGCACCCGAATAGAAGGGTCTCCCGGGCATATTTGCCTCGCCAGCTGTTGGCCAGGTTTTTGGTGGATCGTGGGCGGGAGGAGTGGAGGTTCCTCTTCGCGAGGTTTTCCGAACCCAAATACACAGGTTTAGTGCAGTGTGGACCCCAGGCAAAATGTAGAGTAAAATTTCTACCCGATAACATCTGGTTCTGCCCTGATCAGCCACTTTCACAGTGGAGAGAGATGGCGCCCAAGTGCAAACCTGCCAGTAGCCCCCTAGGATTAGTCCTTGCCGAAGGGGGGTCGTGGGATTGGGGGCACTGGGAGAATAGATGCAGGGGGTGGGTTGGGGAGGAGAGAAGGCCGTGTCCTTGGGTCTGCGAAGAGGGAGGAGAGAAATGCAGAAAAGGGGGTGTGTTGCTGGGGTCTGGACGCTGGGAGCTGGGGATGGGGTGCTGCGGGGGTCTTCAGAGCGTTGCGTGGTGGTCGCTCGAAAATCCTGACATGTCGCAGTCTTGGACTTTTGGTCAAATCGCCTTTTGCCATTTCCTTTGTCCGAGTCAAGCCCCCCCAGGCCGCCCCCTCCCACCCTGGGCCGGCGGGCCTGGTGGGGGCGCAGGCGGGTGGCTACGTGGCAGGTTTCTGGAAGGTTTCCTGGCTGGCCGCGAGAGGGCGCTGGCGGCACTGCGCAATTTTGGGGGGCGGGGTGGGGAGGGGAGGTGGCCTTTGTTCTCCTGATGGAGGGGGTCGGGCGCGGGATCTGCTGGAGGATCCTGAATTCATTTACCCAAGAGGGAACAGTTTTGAGACTCCCGGATTCACTGCGGAGCGGCCGCAGAGGCCGGGGTCGGCCTTTGCGCGGTGGCTTCGGGTGTTGTGGAGGCGCACAGAGGCACGTTAGTTGATTTCCAGTGGTTTTTGGTTTCGGGGGTCTTAGGAAGGTGTGGCTCATGTGAACAGGATGGAGAGAGAGGCTGTGACAAGGTCAGCGAGGGGCCATTGCGCGGGGGCTAGAAATTGTTGCTGTGGCGAAGGTGGGAGGCAAGACTTTGGAGGCGTGATGTCGATGCCTGGGGGCGAAGCGGAGAGCGGCGTGGTGGCCCCCTTTGCGTTACTTTCCAGCGATGTCACAGGTTCTGTCTCTCGTTCCAAGACCACCCACATGCGTGACAGCGGTGTCTGGAGGACTGGGTCTTTCTGACTTTAGTGAACGTGTATTTAATTGGATTGACGAAGGTGGGAGTCGGGATTTCTGCTTTTCCCTGTAGCAGGCGGAGCGGCGCTCCTGAGGGGCCTGGCGCGGGTCCGCTGGGTGGCCCACCTTCCTCAGGGGCTGGGGCCCGGTGGCTGGGGGCGCAGGAGGCCCCTGGTGCGGGCAGGAGGCGCTGCGCCGCGGCCACAGGTGGGTTCTGGCTGGTGGTGGCTGGAGAGGCGTCGAGGGGGCGTAGCGACCTGGCGCGGTGGCCTGGGGTGGGCTGTGGAGCCCTTCCTAGCCTGAGACCTGTTGAGCACCCCCTGTCCATCCAGGCCCGCCTGGCGCGGGCCGGGGCGCCGCAGGTGGCTGCGCTCCTGGGTTACGGGTGCGGGCCGCGCGCCCCCTAGCGGTGTGTGCCTGCCCGGCTACCTTGGGTTTTGAGTTGCGCACACGCACACAGCTAACACTTGTGACCTGTCAGTCAAATCATCCTTACCCCCTCCCACTCCTCTCCTCCCCCTCCCATTTCTCCTCTCCCTCCACCCTTTCTCATTTCCTCGTCCCTCCTCCCCTTCCTATTTTTCTTGTCCCTCCTCCCTCTTTCATCTTTCCTCTTCCCTCCTCCCCCTTCCCCCCTCATTTTCCTCATCTCTCTTTTCCCCTCCCCTTCCCTCCTCCCCTCTCCCTGCCCCCCCTCCTTCCTCCCTCCATACCCCTCCCTCTTCCCTCCCAGCCCCTCCCTACTGCCTTCCTCAGTCCTCCCCTTTGCCACTCCTCCCTGCCTTTCCCTCTGCCTGCCCCCTTTCGCTTTCTGCTGTTCCGGTGCTGGCCGTTAGAGGTCACGAAGATGGTTTCTAACCTGCCCCCCTCCCATGCCATAGGGTCTCTCCTCAGGGATGACATCATCCGTCCACCTCCTTGTCTTCAAGGACCACCTCCTCTCCATGCCGAGCTGCTGCCAAGGGGCCTGCTGCCCATCTACACCTCACGGTACTTCAACCCTCCTGCTATCATTTCATAACCAACGTGGCGGGCAGAATCTCCCAACCCCACCACCATCCTTTCACCACCCCCAGACCCACTAGCAATTAAAAGACAATTTTAAATTTTAACTAATCAGCTTTAATTGTAATTAATTAACTTAAACTGTAATTATGATCTAGGCTTGGGCTTTTAAGTAGGTTCTCTAACCTTTGATCAATTGCAGAGGGCACTAGGAGCACGGATTCCTGGATCCCACCAACATACAAAGCAGCCACTCACAGACCCCCAGGACCAGGATGGCAAAGGATGAAGAGGACCGGAACTGACCTGCCAGCTGTCCCTCTTACCTAAAGACTTAAACCAATGCCCTAGTGAGGGGGCATTGGACATTAAGCCCTGACTTTTGCTATGCTCATGCTTTGACTCTATGAGTACTTTCCTATAAGTCTTCGCTTGTGTTCACCTGCTAGCAAACTGGAGTGTTTCCCTCCCCAAGGGGGTGTCAGTCTTTGTCGACTGACTCTGTCATCACCCTTACGATGTCCTGAATGGAAGGATCCCTTTGGGAAATTCTCAGGAGGGGGACCTGGGCCAAGGGCTTGACCAGCATCCTGCTGGCAACTCCAAGGCCCTGGGTGGGCTTCTGGAATGAGCATGCTACTGAATCACCAAAGGCATGCCCCACCTCTCTGGAGATCTTCCTATCCTTTTCTGGGGAATGGGGTCAATGGGAGCAACCTCCTAGGGTTGTTGTGAGAATTAAATGAGATAAAAGAGGCCTCAGGCAGGATCTGGCATAGAGGAGGTGATCAGCAAATGTTTGTTGAAAAGGTTTGACAGGTCAGTCCCTTCCCACCCCTCTTGCTTGTCTTACTCGTCTTATTTATTCTCCAACAGCACTCCAGGCAGCCCTTGTCCACGGGCTCTCCTTGCATCAGGTAGGGGCTTTGCAGAGACCATCGACGGGCTGACTTGAGTAAGAACACGAATTATGCATGTGGTCATTTCCAGAGCACTTTCTATGTGATACGAACATGGGATTTTTATGTAATATGTGTATGTAAACAAGGCAGCCTCATTTCCAGGTGAGGATGCATTTGGTAGTATTGATTTTTGTAATTTAAAAAAGCTGAAAGGGAGAGAGGACACGTGAGGACTGAACTCTCTGTCCCATGGGGTAGGACTTAGATTTACATTAAAGAGACAGAAACTTGCTGGGAGGTGTAAGTATTTGGTCACATTGCTGGCAAGAGAAGGGGTTGGAGTTGGACCCAGGGTGCCACGCTAGCTACCCTCACCCCTTCTTCCCCTCTGGCTCAGAGTTATACTAAAGAGTCCTTTTATTTCAAACCAAATGTTTGACAATGGGACAGTCTGTTTGAAATCCCAGCTGCCTGGGGTGGTCTTGGGGGTCTGGGTGGCCCCAGTGCTGGTACCATGTGCTGGCTTCACCTTTTAATAACGGTGTGACCTTAAACAAGTCGCTTAACTTCTGTAAGTTTCAGTTTCTTTCATGGTCTAAATGGAGATTAAAACACTCACACACACACACACACACACACACACTCTCTCTCACACACACACCCTCGTGTATCTACCCCACAGGGCGCTTTTGAAGACCAAATGCTGTAACTACTATGAAAGTGCTTTGTAAATTGCTGTGGAAAGTGCGAGCTACTTAACCACCCGAGGCTGTCCCTCCTTGCTCACATGTCCAGCCCAATTCTCCCTTAGTGAGAACAGCACTCAGTAGGTGCTGTGTGTGTTTGTGTTCAATTAAGAAATTCCAGAATAAATAAAAATGAATTAATTCAACAAACATTTTCTGGAGCACCGACAATCTGCCCAGTTCACCAGGCTAGGTATCTGATACAAAGATAATGAAAACAGTCTCTTGGAACCTAATTGGGGTCCTCATTTGACCAGGACTTTCTTTCGTCCCCTTTTAAGCTAACCAGTTTTGTCCGGACAAGACAAAAACAACTTGGGCTGCTTTAGAGAAGCCCAGCTCAGTGTAGACAATAGCTGCCCAGCCTCTGAAAGGGGCTGATTGGATTATGTGGCAAATGGAGGTGCAAGGATGACTTGGACGGTGACAAATGAAGTGGGCGGAGACCTGCTTTGAGTTAATCCAGGCTATTAGGAGGGGACCTTTTGTCTTCCAGAGACTGGCAGGAGCTTTTACCAGTGGTTTTTACATCCTTAATGTTCAGGACGAATAATTTATGGTCAGTGAAAATCCAGGCCCCAGTGAGATTCGAGTGGGCTGTAAAATCGAGAGTCCCGCTCCCAGTGAGTAATAGTAGTGAATGTTTCTGTCACTTTTTGCAACTGTCCATTCATTTGATCCTCACAACTCCCTGTCCTGAGCCAGGGCCGGCCCCTGTCACTCCTAGGGAAACAGAGGCTGTCAAGAGGCTCTACAGGTTAGGCCCCACTGGATCATTGAATCCCTGTTCCCTGAGTTCTAGAGGAAGAATTGTACCTGTCTCAGTCCCGGCCATCTCCAGAAAGCCTCCTTCTGCATTTCTGACTTTGCTCTGCCCGCAGCCTGGAGCCTCCCAGGTCCTTGCTGTCAGCTTTTCTAGCCACTACAGTCTCTGTCTTTCCTTTCACAGCCAAGCTTCTTGAAAGGCCTGTCTACACTTGCTGTCTTCCTTCCTCACCTCCAATTTCCTCTTCAACCCACTGCTTCCTGACTCGCTCTACTCCGTGGAAGGGCACTCACAAAGGTAAAGACTTTTCTGTAGCTTAATCCTTGTCATGTTTTCGGCTCATGGACACAAGGACACATTTTCATGCCTTCTCTCACAGGGCTCTGGGGCTCCGGTTCACTTCTGTGTGTTTACACTCCCCTTCACAGAGACACCTGCTCCCCCCTCCTCTCATTCTTAGCATCCCCTAGGAACTCTTACCATGCCATCTTAAGCAGTCAGGAGTCGCTGCCTGGGTTCGAGTCCTAGTTAAATTACTTAGTGCTGAGACCTTGGGGTAGGTCAACTTTTCCAAGCCAGGTTTATCTCAGTTTCAAAATAGGGTTAATCATGTTTATCTGGCAGGTCAGGTGGGATGTCTCACAGGTAAGCACCAGATGCTATTTGAAGGGCTTGAAGCAAAGTCAATAAAGCATTCATGGGAAAATACAACTGGAGGCACCACTAGATTTTCGTATACATTAGGTTCCCACGGGGAGGACCAAAGAGAGGAGAAAGAAGTGGAAAGGGAGGGGCGTGCAGGAGAGACGGGAGAAGAGAATAACTAAACAAAGGCATTAAAGACAAAAAAAAAAAGTAGGAAAGGGAGACTTAGAAAATATTAAAAGCCACCTAAAACACATCCAAAGACGGTTTCCCCTTATGTTAGTTGGGCTAAAAGAAAGCAAATGGGAAGAAGGTTTTAAATTGATTATCCCAATGACAAATCCCAGGAAGCTTTCACATCAAATCACCCTATTTTGGGTTTTTAACTCCTTCCATCGGGTTTAACCTCTTTACCTCCCACATCCTGGTAAACCCTGCCCCCTCCCTACCGCCCCCTTTGCTGGTGATTAAATCCTGAAGGTATACGAAGTATTTCAGTGAATGAACGGCTAACAGAAAAGGGCTTCCCCTCCCCCTTACCCTGGCGGTGTTTTTCAGTTTTATTCCACTTTCCGCCCTTTTCTCTTAATGAACACAGGGCTAATCTAGGGCCTTGTCGAAGGAAGAGGCTGCAGACGTTAATGAGGTTAGCTGCTGGATTCCAATATTCGTCGCATAAGGAGCCTTCTTTGTCTGCGAAGGAAAAACACACTGATTATCATAATGAGGTGAACTGGCCACCACTGGGCTGGGGCAATGTGGCTTCTTAAGCCACACTTCTAATTTTGGTGATGGAGCCGACATTTCTTTTGCTCCTCATTTAAGTCTTTGCCTCTGTCCCAGTGCGAAGTCCATTCAGCGGGGTTGAAAGTTGCAGGCAGCTTTGGGAAGGGGGGCTTTGGACAGGGTTGCATTGTAGAAAGTGGCTTTGTTCGATCCTTCGCACAGATGCAAATGGCCAGAGCATTCATTCCCTTTCTCCAAGAGCTGAGGACTGCGGGGGCCACTGGTGATCAGTTCCCAACTCTAGCTCTCCTCTGACTCGTCTCAGGACCCACTGAGGACATCCAAAACTCACTCAAGATTACCAAGTGGTAGGAAAGTACTAACTCCTAGGCATAGCCCTAGGGGAGCGACTACAATGTGAATACTCATGGAATGCCTAGCCAGGTGAAGAAGTGAATGCATGTTGGCATCCCAGAGGGCCCCCCATAAGAGGGCATAGTTTGGGGTTCAGATTTGACTCCAGCATACTGTTGAAATTGGGGCACAGGGGGCTAGTGATTAGTCAGGATCAATCAGTGGAGAGGAGATTAAAACTCACATCTGGGAATCAGGAATCAGAACTTGTAGTTCTTTTTTTTGTTTTTTTGAAATGGAGTCTCGCTCTGTCGCCCAGGCTGGAGTGCAGTGGCGTGATCTCGGCTCACTGCAACCTCTGCCTCTTGGGTTCACCAATTCTCCCACCTCAGCCTCCTGAGTAGCTGGGATTACAGGCGCCCGCCACCACAGCCGGCTAATTTTTGTATTTTTAGGAGAGACGGGGTTTCACCATGTTGGTCAGGCTGGTCTTGAACTCCTGACCTTGTGATCCACCTGCCTTAGCCTCCCAAAGTGCTGGCATTACGGGCGTGAGCCACCATCCCCGGCCCTATAATAATTCTTCTTTTGCCCCTTAATATCCTCACCCACATGTCCTGTACCCTGCCTGAACCCTCCTCCTCTTTTTGTTCTGATCTTTGAGCTCCCTAGAGCCCATAATTCTTTAGAGCAGGTGTGTCCCAAGTCTGAAACATGCCCTTATTTGTCCCAAGCTCTGGACACTTCTCACCCCAAGGCGGATCAATCATGATTAAATCACTCCAATTAAACTTTAGGCTCCAGTCGGACCTTCAGCCAAATGGAAAAAAAACTAGGGGATAAGGGAGGTAGTTGGAGCAAGAAAATGTTGTTAGTTGAAACCTTATGGGACCTTCCTCCCTTAGTGAGTCTGTTGGCTAAAGGTTCTCTGGCTTCGTGAATTAGAATTGGATACTGTTTCCAAGTTAGCAAAACCAACTCTACCCCAGCACCCCACGAGAAAGAATGTGGAAGAGATCTCCCATTGGCCGGTTGGGGCAAAAGCCTGAGGCAATCTTTCATCCCCTTTTGCCCAGGCGAGACTTTCCCAGTGATGGTGATGTAGTTGGCCACTCTGTCTAGGGGAGCGTTGAGACTACGGGTGGACTCGGGTATAGACCTGAGGCTGAGATCACACGAAAACCTGGCCTCCCCACCATGTAGCTGTTGGAGAGTAGAAAAATAGAGCAGGCCTGATGTTTCTAAATGAGAAGATGTTCTTCAATATTAATGAAGAATCCATGGCACTCTCCTCACCCTCAAACACATGGCAGCCATTAACATACAGGTCCCAAAGCCACTGTTAGTACTGTAGGAGCTCCTGTGGACATTGGAAAGCCTGGAGAGGGCGTGGAGGAAATCAGTTGGCCCCCGGCAGGTTCTCTGGAGTTTTGTGCCCAAGGCTCCTGGAGCCCTCACAAACTTTTAAAAGTTAACTCCCCACGTCCCCATCCTGCTTGGGTTTCTGGACTTTCCTGAGGCGCCGGCAGAGGGGTCTCATTGCTCCCTTGAGTGTAGGGGCAGCCCTTTAACCTGACTCCTTGAGTCCCTGCTTTTTCTGCTTCTGTTGCCTTCTTCCTCGTCTTCCTCTCTCCAATACCTCCCTCTCTTTGTCCCTCCCCAATTCCTGAGCTCGCCCTCCTGGGGTGCCCTTGGCCAGCCCCATGTCTCCTCAGGGTGTCCCAGCACCAGCCTGGCACAGAGTGGGGCTCAGTTAGAGTATGTGGGATGTTGGTTTCGCCAGGTGAGTGAATGAAAGGACTCGACCACCACAGCTGAGCCACCAGGTGGGCCATGCGAAGAGTTCTAGGTGCAAAGGCTGGAGGGTGGAGTTCATTTTTGAGAGGTGTGTGAGCAGCTTCTGACTCCTGCCCCATTTGAACGGGGGCCTTGCTGGTCGCGTCCCTGCATTCACCCGCGCGGCCATCCCGTCATCCAACAGTTGATCCTAACTGAGCACGCCCACGGCCCTGGCTCTGGCCTGGGCACCGGCCACCATAGCCCGTCCCTTGATGGCCTCTGTGTCCCCAGGAGGGCGGGCCGGGGGGTTGCCCCAGGGGCTGGAGCAGTGGACTCCGGCTCTATAGAGGTCAGGCCGGAGGGTGTGAGGGCAGATTCAAGCCATCCCCAGGGCTCTGCTCTGGTCGGAGCCAGCCCCTTCTTCCTCTCTGCCTTCCCTGCCCCACTCCTGACGCTGAGCTGTTCTGGACCCCTGGCCCTGCGTCTGTCAGGACCGAAGTGGGCACGGGAACAGCTGTAGTGTGTGCCCCCGGGCTTTGGCCACAGGTCTCCCTCTCGAGGTGTGGTTGTGACTGCGACCCTTCCCTTGCCATGATGCCTTCCTCCCCCGGGGCTTGGTCCAGCTCCTTCACTCTCCAGCAGCTGCTGGGGCCCACGTCCCATGCCGAGGACCAGCAGGGGAAACCTCCAGGGAGCATCTGCAGGCTCTGCTTCTTCCCGGCTGCTGGCTGGCTCTCCCTGGTGGCCAGCTTCCTCACCCACCCGGCACTCCGCTTGCTCTGTCTCCTGAGGTGGGCCTCACCCACCTGCCCTTCTCTGCCTCAATCCCTGGGCTCCAGGGCTCAGCTCCACAGCCCTCTGCCTAGCAGGCTGGTTCTCCCTGCCAAGCCCATACCTGTGGTCACCTGGCCCTCCTGCGGTCTGAGTACCACTCTCCTGCCCCAGGAGCCACTCCCACTCCAGCTGCCTGTTTCCAGCAGGTTCCCAGTGCCCCCGACAAGCCCCTGCTGGTGTCTCCATCTCCTGCCAAGCATCCTGCAATGCCGCCTCCTGTGGGCCTGGCCTCAGGGCTATGGACAGACCCCTGTCCCATCCCAGAGACCCCTCGTGATCGTGCCCTGGTGGGTGTTGCCCCCGCCTGCCTTTGCCTCCGCCGTGGCCCTGAGAGTCCTGGGCTCTGCCCCGCCCGGTCCCTTGCTCCCCACTCAGTTCTGGGTTTGGGGCTGCCCCTAACCCAGCCCGTTGCTGCTTTGCACCTTTTCCTGTCATTGGGCATCCCCCACTAGTCACCCCACTCCACCAAAAAGCAAACTGCAGGTGAGGCCGTGCCCCGTGTGTTTCTTGGGTGTATTTGGCTTTTCCGGAGCGCTTGCCTTGCCATGATTCTAACTCTCTGTGCTTCCCCAAGGCACGTGGGCCGCGGCCCAGCTGGGTCGGCTGAAGAACTGCGGATGGAAGCTGTGGAAGAGGCCCTGATGGGGCCCACCATCCCGGACCCGAGTCTTCTTCCTGGAGGGCCTCTCGTCTCCTTCCTGTTTTGGGGTGAGTTTCTTGCTTTCTTGAGACACCAGGATTTTATTAGCGTCAGCTGATGTCTCTCCTCTCTGATCAACAAGAGTGTCAACATTTAATCTGGGGAGGAGGCAACCTGCCAAGGTGAATCCTCTTCACATCAGCCCCAGGGGTCTGGGGGCCGGAGAGCTGCCTGGAGTGGAGACCCTTGCTATACCCAGCAAGCATGTGTGGGGGTCCACCCTGGCTGACGGCATGCCGTGGGCCGGCGACGGTAAGTGGGGAGTGTCCACCTCCACTCTAGACCCCCGAGAGCGGCTCGGGCCAGGCACACAGGAGCCCTCAGTACGGCTTTGCTGAACACATTGCCAAAAGGGATCCGGGGGCACTTGCCCTGCCCACACCCAGCCCAAGGACCCATTCGGAGAGGAGGAAATGGGAATGCTTGCCTGCTCCTCGGCTAGGAAGACGTTTCTTTCCACCAGCCATGGTAGCGTCACTCCCTGTGAGAACCGTGGTTTCTCACACATGAGGCTTTGATAACGTCCTTTAATCAAATAGTGGTTTTTGAGCAACTTCTTCTCTTTCCTCCTTTCCTCACCCCTGAAATTGCAATGAGATGGGAATGCTTTTGTTTGTTTAAATAAAATCAGCAATGCTAGAGAAGAAGAAAGCAGGGGATTGGAGCCACGCAATTCACTCGAGGACTCATCATTTGTTTATTTGTGTTTTACTAAGTCAAGATGCAGCCGGGAGCCGTCCAGGGCTCGGGCTTGGGGTTGTTCTGGGGTGCCTAAGGCTGGGCTTTGCACTAAGGACCAGAGGGTCTACTTGGGTGCCCTGGAGCACCCATGCAGCAAGGCGGCTTGCGCGGCAGCCAAGCAAGGTGTCGTCGAGGGCGGGGGCTCAGGGTTGCATGTTGGACGGCCACGCCAGGGTGAAGGCTGGGCTGGCAGGAAGAGAGGAGGCTCAGCTGAGGCCACTTTCCTTTCTGGGGTCCCAGGGACTGAGCCTGTGGCTCACTCAGGGCGATGGGGTGTTTTTAGAGCCAGCCGCCCTGGGAGGCAGTGTCAGGATCCTGGCATCCCTCATATATGACGCCCCTGGAGTGGCCATTGTGGTGAATGAGTGCAGTTAGACTTCCCAGAGAATCTGGGTGGGCGCTGAGAAAGGTCTGAACCGTGGGGTGAGGCTGGCTTCATTCCCCCAGACATTTATGGAGCCTTGAGGGGGCCCTAGCACTGTCCTTGGCCCAGATGCCGATACTCCCCTCTGGACACCCACGAATGGGGTCTCTGAGAAGGAAGTGGATGAACAGAGCTGCACGCTGGGTGGGGCCCAGCCTCTAGTCCTCAGCCATGTGCACGCATCAGCCCTTGTGCAGGCCTCCGCCCCCCGCCACCCCCCACCCCCGGAGTGTCTCTGGTTTCCAACGCAGCCTCCGTAATGCTCTTTAATCAAACAGAGGATTTGGAGACAGCTCTTCTGCAGCCCTGCCCTTCTGCCCTGAAATTGAAATGGGATGGGGATATTATTTTTAAACAAAATCTGGCAGCGTAGGCAGAGGGGGCAGAGGCGCTGTAACCTGGGGCTGTTGCCTTTGTCTGCTTGTTTCTGCTCTCTGGAGAGCCCCAGAGCCTGGAGAGACGGGGAGGGGAGTGTGTGCCCAGGGCTAAACCCAGGGAGGGGGCCCAGGAAGGCTCTGCCCTGTGACATTTACTCCAAGGCTAGCATTTGCTGAGCCACCTGCAAACACAGTGATGTGGAGAAGAGGCCTGGGAGGGGAGGTTTGCACAGGGGCAGGCTGCTGGGGTCCTGGGGGGATCCTGTCCCAAGCTTACTAGAATACATTCGAGTAGCTGGTCTGAGCCACATGCCCTCAGCTCCTGGACTGGTTTCTCGCGGACATCTCAGGACTTTCCCAAGGTGGACTAAGCCCAGGGACAAAGTCAAAGTGAAGGCCAGGGGCACACAGGTGAGGCCCAGATAGGACCAAGCTTTGGCAGCCCCTGGCTCTCAGGGGTTGAAATGGAACCCTCTTTGCACTGAGTTATATTTCAGGTACTCATGAGTGTTTCGGTCTCAGGCAAACATGTATTTGGGGTTTTGTATGTCATTAGGTAGAAAATAGGTAAAATATACCACGTTCTCAATGAAAGAAGTTGAAACGTGACTTACTACGTTGGCCTTGCTGGTGATCTTCTCGGGAACTGCCGAAAGGCCATTAGTAAGTGCTGAAAGACATGATCATTTTCAGGAAAATTCTATTTTGATGGATTGGCCAATGCCTGAGCCATAGCGGGTGGAGATGAGACCCTGACTGACTAGGCAGTGAGCCACAGAGGACCCTGTCACGTCGGCGGAGGGCTGTGAGGGGTCTCTGGCCATTTGTCATCGTGCTAAGTGATTCCTAGGGGGCTGCCTCTAGTGGGACTCTTCTGGGTGGGTGCAAGTGTCAGGGTAAAGATGGTGGTCTGGTCTGGAAACTGGCTCTCCTCTCGCACATAGCCGCTCTGGGTGGCTGGGAAAGGAAATCAAGAGGGTAGCTCAGGCCTGAGCTTGTGCAAAGGAAGAAAATGACCCCTCATTCGTTCACTCGCCCCCACATTCTCTCACCTGCGAGTTGCTCACTGCTGCTTTCAGGGCCCCTGACCTCATGCCTCCTGAGTTGTGATTCAAACCCCAAATGAATTTCCGAGTACATTTCTCCAAATAATGTCAAAACCTGGCAAGACTTAAGGGCAACAGGATGCATGTGTTTCTTATTCATTCATTTACATAAAATAACTTAAGTGTGTTTTTTATGAGCAATCTGACTTCCAGAAAGAATGAAATGGAAAATCTACCCATCTTTAATGAGCTTGCTAATGAATTTTTCCTTGCAAAGAGGCAGGGAGCTTTCTACAGAAGGGGGTGTGGAGGGAGACAGATTCAGGTCCCAAAGGGTTAAAGGGCAGTGGATGATGTGTAAGCCAGCACTGTGAGCTGCAGTAGAAAAGCCCTGGGTCGCTGGAAGTGGCTTCTTTTTAGGAGACTGGAATTAATGATTTGTGAATTGTCCCAAGGACTGGTTTCCCCTCCCCGCTGTTTCTCTGAGCCCTGTCCCCTCTTCCAAAGGAGGAATAAGGAAGTCTAGCTTCATCTCCCATCCCCGATTTGAGCAGACGGAAAAGTCTAGAAAAGAGGTGTACCTTTCGAAACGAGGCCTCTCAAGTGTGGAGTTCCTGGTCTGGAAAGGGGAAGGATGAATCTGGGGTAGGAGAGGGTCTCGTATGGAGCCCCATTCAGACAGGGCAGTCCCACACCTGGGCTGCCCACAGGTTCTTGGGGGAGTCTAAGGAAAGGGGAGCCGCAGAACAGGCTTGCCTCCTTGGTATGGATTGGGTCAGTGTTTCAGAGCCAGGAAAGGTGGGAGTGTGGGGGGCCCTCTGGGCTGATGAGGGCGTGCGGCCCCTCCCCTCCCACCTCCCCTCCCAGGAGCCCTGCAGGCACTGCAGCAGGAGGGCACTCTGCCAGAAGAGGGGTCCCAACTCCAGCCGGATCCAGCAGACATGGAGAGACCCCTTATCTGTGCCAAGACGAGCTCTGCGGTGCCTCAGAGGCCCACAGGTCTGGAATTCTAGGGCCTTCTGGGTTTGAGTCAGGTCCTGAGGCCAGGGCCTGGGCCCCGATCTTCACCATAGAAAACTGTGGTCACTTTACTCAGGATAAACTGTGATGAGGACTTGGGACATATCTCTGTCTGTCCTCTCAGCTCCCGTCACCCCTGAGCCCTTGGCGATTGTGGGCGGCCCATGTACAGAGCAGGTGCTGGGTCACTGGGGCCGCCGTGGGCCTCCCAACATGAGGGACTGTGTGTGAGAGAGGAGTTCATTAAGGGAGAGGATGGTGGTGAAGGGTGTAGCCATGACTTTCTTAATTGCTCTCCAATTTCTTTGAGCTTAAAAATAAATCCAGATGGAGAGTTCTTAAGTCCCCTACCCTGGGAGAAAGGAAGGCTGCCCACCACCTTCGGCTTGCCTCGACTCTGAGCAGTGAATAGGGTCTTTGGCAGGGGCTTAAGGAGGAGACTCTTAGCCTGGGAGCTCCCAGGGCCGTTTCAGATGGAAACAAAGGCTCAGGCCGAGAGGAATGTGGGGGAGCCCCCCGTGGGGAACAGCCACCTGGGGATAATTGGGAGGGCTGAGCGCAGATGAGTTTTCCCAGGTTCTGTGAATGCGCCCTTTCAATGGAAGGTGCCTTTTCTTCAGATGAAAAGAAGAAAACGTCAATTACCTTCCTCTGAAACGGAGTGTGTGTGTGTTCCCTCCCAGGGGTTGCGTGGGGCCCCTTGCCCTTGTGTGTGTGTCAGGAGCTCCAAGGCTGCACAATGACGCACTTAACCAGCCACCGGGTTCGCGCGACCCTGGGATGTTCACGCTTTGAGATCCTAGGGCTTGATTTTGAAAATTTCTTAGCAAAGGGGAATCAGAGTGGTTGTGCCTGTAAACAAAAATTTGATCAACCTGGGCTTGATGCCCGAAATACAGCCAAAGAGACAGAACGGGGCTGCGGGGAGAGAGGTCCAGGATGGAAAGTTGGGGAAGGAGGACAGTTGGGGGCCAAAGTCTGACCGCATGTCTGCGCTGGCCTTCGCGCTCACAGCTGGGCTGCTCCTTCTGCCACTCCAGCCCTTTCTCCGGGCCCTCCTGGCAGTGGACATAGAGTGATTCCCTACTCAGGAAGTTGGCCGTAGGGGGCTCAGAAATCCACAGGGCTGTTGTTTCACGGTTATCCAGGAGAGGAGGGGGTCATGATGGCCCGCAGGGAAGGTGGGCAGCTGCGAGAGAGGGGACCCTTTGGATTAGAGCGAAGCTGTTTGCACCACCACTGCCCCAGACTGCCGTAAGGGTAGGGCCACTCCGGAGGCACCAGGGACAAAGACCCGCCATGACAGGAGGGGGGCCCAGGTCTCAGTGTTGGCTGGTCACTGACTTTGCTGCTGCTGGCTTCCGAGCCTCAGAGAGGTCAGCAGTCTTCCAGAGACCTGGTTACAGCCTGTGCTCAGCCCTGACTATGGGTGTGACCTTGGCTCCTGTCTCCAGCCCCCTAGGCCTCAGTTTTCCCATCTTCGAAATGGGCGAGTGCAGGCCCATGGTTGTCCGAGTGGCTCGGGGTTTCTTCAGGCCTCCCTGGAGGTCATCTGTCGTTTGTTTGCTGGGTCTTTGGAGTTGTTGGGACTTTGGGGGTCACTGGTCCACTGCCCCCTCTGCTTTAGAGGTGGTGAAACCAGCGATCCCAGAGGCCCGCAGCCTTGCCCAAGGTTGCACGGTGAGCTGGCAGCAGGCCCTGGAGGTGAAGCCCCTGCCAGTTGCCAGCTCCTGTGTGACCTGTGTGGTCAGGGGGTCACAGTCACTGGTCATTAGTGTGGGTCAGAGCTCTTGCCCGAAGAAGGTTCCAAGGGGCTGCCCCATGAGCTGGGATGCAGGGATCGTGTTTTATGGGGCATTATTCCAAACAGGCAGGCTGCTGGGCTGGTCTGGAACACCTTTTTGGTCTGTAGAGTGGCTCTTGTTTAATGAGACTGGACTCGTGGCTTCAGAACCAGGAGATGTTCGTTTCCCCCACCCCCGTGGTTCACCTTGTGACTTTTGGGTCCTGAGACCCTCGCCAGCGCCTCTGTTGGCACCGTGGCCCAGTCAGCTGAGGACTTCCTGAAAAAGCCAACAGGATGACAACTTCTGGAAAAGTGATCATCACCCGCCTGCACTGGCTGCCCGTCTTAGACTCAGCTTTGCAAACATTTCCAGCTATCTCTTTGTGCTGCAGTGTGTAGTAATGAACAGCTCACAAAACCTCCGGTCGGGCCTGCACCTGGTTATTACCATGGTGGGCTGCAGCTTTTGTTTTGTGACCTTGGTTGCTACAATATCTGCGAGCTGAAATGAGGAATCGAAAAATTGCCAGCTTCAATTAGACGGGCAGACTGCTTTCCCAAGGCTGCCTCCGCCACTCCATCCATTAACGGTAAACAGGCACCAAATAGGCCCTAATTCTCTCTAATTGCCCACTCCTGAAGCAAAGAGGTGAAATTCCAGGAAGAGGCGTATGTAAACATCCTCTGTAACCTGACCAAGTAAAATTAGAGGGCTGATGGGGGCCTGCGAGAGAGAGGGGACATGATTTCAAAAGATGTCCCAATTACCTCTCCTATTTTCATAAATGGGTCTGTAATGTCCAGGGCCCCGGCCTCACAAAGGTACAGGAAATTAGCTCTGCAAAGAGCTTGCATTTGTCAGGGGAAGTTGTAAGGGGGTGGTATTTACTCAACAGGTAGGAAGTACGAGATCTGAGGCAAGACTGATTATTTGTGTAACGACAGGCTCTATTTCTTGAGATCAACATTTTAATAAAAATCATCCTTTTAGGTCCTTTTGTGTTTGAAACAGCCATAAGTTGTTTATACCAAACACATGCCAGATCAATTAGGTGCTGTTTGCCTCCAGAAAAGAGTAACTTTTAAAATCCTAAGATGCAGAGCTAGAGTTTTCTGATCCCATTAAGCTGTGGAAGATGTTTTTGGAGTGTTCACCAACGCTTTCTGCGTGGGTCATGAGCTCACTGCACGCACTTATGAGGTCTTCCATCAAATGCTTGTGACAATTACTCCTCTGGACTCTATAAGGAGGCCTCGTGTTTTTCTTTGGTTCCAGACAGTGACTCATCTCTGCAGCTTTTCTGACATTTGTTAAGATTCTAGCCCAGTACTGCGTTATTAACACATCACAGCAAGCCCAGAGCTGGCACACGCAGCTTTTAAACCAAGGCACGAATTTGCTGGGGCTTCTCTGTAGCAGAGCAGCCTGGGGTCTGCACACAGAGTTAATTAAGGACGGTCAGGGACTCTGAGGGTTCATGGGGTCTCTGGAGCAGAAGCAGGAAAAAACCCAGATGCTCCTTCCTGCTTCTGATTTCTCCGCTCCTATTAAAAACACAAAAAGGAACAAAACAAAAACAGCAAAACAAAGCACCCGCCTCTGATTCCTGCGGGAAATGGCAGTGCCTTTGGTCGCGCTGTGTGTTCTTGGCCTGAGTTCTTGCCACCTTAGGACGTGGCGATGGTGAGAGGCCACCCCAGCCATGCGCAGTCTTGGAGGGAGGGTGGGAAACGGTCTCGAATGGTGGTCGGTAGATAATGGGTGGTCTGGCAGCCTTTAGGTAACCGAAATCAGCCCCTCAGTCACCCATGCACTGATCATTGCTTCACTAACACTTATTTTAAGACTTGTTGTTTCTTGGTTATCAAATTAACCAGTTATGGCAGGACAGGGTTTATGAAGGGCAAAGCCAGGGAAGGAGATTTTAGGAGGATTTGGAGGCAAGAAGTGTCCCCAGTGCCCTGGCCGGGTCTTGGACATCCTGGCTGGAGACATGACTAGGAATAGAGAGGCAGAGGCAGCAGGGGTGGCCCAGATGGCAGGGGTGGGTTGGAGAGATCCCTGAGAGGCCTGAGGACAGGCAGTCTTGGGAGTCCCTGAAGACCTGCAGTGGGGCAGGCAGCTGGAGTCAGGTGTCTCCCGGGACCTTTTTTTTTTTTTTTTTGAGACAGAGTCTTGTTCTGTTGTCCAGGCTGGGAGGGTAGTGGCGCAATCTTGGCTCACTGTAACCTCTGCCTCCCATGTTCAAGCGATTCCCCTGTCTCAGACTTCCGAGTAGCTGAGACGATAGGCATGTACCACCATGCCCAGCTAGTTTTTAGTAGAGACGGGGTTTCACCATGTTGGTCAGGCTGGTCTCGAACTCCTGACCTCAGGTGATCCACGCGCCTCGGCCTCCCAAAGCGCTGGGATGACAGGCATGAGCCACCCCCCCTGGGGCCGGGACCTGTGGTCTGTGGCTTCTGCCTGTCCCGGTGCCCCTGCATCTCTCTCATGGCCTTTCTGTTTCCTGGGTGTCTTCCTGGGGGTGTCCCATGGTCTCCCCCGGCTTCCTATCTCCACTTGTGCCTAACTCAGGAAACGGTCCCTAGAGAGGGTGTTTTCAAACAGACCTTGGCCCTGTCCTCCTCCTGGCCCAACCCCTGGCTGCCCCATCACCCAGCTTGCTGCGTTGGTGGGACCTCAGCCGTCACAGGCTACCTTTCTATGACGCCTCCTCACCTTAAGTAGACTCTGTGAACAGAGTTGAAAAGCCATTCATTCAACACATTTTGTAAATGAATAAACTGGTTTTCTCTTCCTGTGTAGTTTTCAGTTTACCGAAACATTGGTGGGAAAGTACAGAGAGTTCCCAGACCCCGTCCCCACCATCTCCCCTGTCATTCACACATTGCCTCCGTGTGGTGTGGTCTGTTTGTTCCGATCGATGGAATGACTCTGATACATGATTAACTAAAGGCCTTGGTTCCCGTCATTAGGGCTCACTCTCTGTGGCGCGCATCCTGTGGGTCTTGACAAATGTGTCATGATACGCGTCTGACATTGCTGAAGTCACCTTTTCTTAAAGCTTAAAATTTTGGGAGTATTCTGAACCACGTTTGGTCCAGCCTGCTGCCCGATTAAAAAAGAAAAAAACAAAACAAAACAAAAAAACAAGTTAAAACGTAAGGCAAATCTTGACACTGAAGACTTGATGTGCCTGGCCATGGTGCTTCCCAGTGCCTACTGCACTGTGAACAAAATTGCCACAGTGGAGTTGTCTGTCCAGGCACACAACGTGTGTGCCATGGTTTTGGGAAACGCTGCCCGTTAATAGCCCTGCAGCCCTCTGTGGGTTGCCCTCCCGGCCACACCCCGCTTCTCTGGTCTCCTTCAGGGCCAGCCGTCCTGCTCGCCAACCTGGGCACCTTGCTTCCGCCAGAGCACAGGTTCATGCCCTGTCTTCAGGGCCTGGGCCACCCCCGTTTCTCATCTATGCAGTGTGCTAAGCCTTTGGGTCCCACAGAGCACGACTTAGCTCCGTGAACAGCACCAACCAAGTCTGTTCCATGTCTCCACACCTGCCCCTTCTGCTCCATAGGCAGCTGGTGGGTGAGCGGAGTCAGGAGAGAAATGCATGGCTTCTCCAATTCCACACTTGCTGGAGGTTGGGGAGTCCCTGCTCCAGGCCACCCCTGCCCCCCTCCAGAGCTGTTGTCCTCATCTGCCCTCCTCCTCCTCCTCGCCGGCCTGAGTGAGGTTCTACTCTGTGACCTAGTGCCTTCTTCTTACAGCGGAAGCCATCACCTGGATTCCTACGTGGGAAGGGACCTCGAATGTGCGACCCCAGCCCCTCTCCAGCTCGAAATCGTAAGTGGCTGGAATGTAAAGAACACACACGTGGCCTTGCTGCTGAGGGTGGGGCCAGCTGCCCGGAGCACACCGCCAGGCGGACCTCGTGGAGGGGCTGACGAGCACTGGCCGGGGGGTCTGTGCACTGGGAGGTGGGTGCCCATAGAGTCAAGCCAAGTGCAGACCTGGGGGCTCCTGTTTTCTAAGACAGGAGCCCCCAGCCTCCTTGGGTTGTCTCTGTGGTAAAAGAATTCTATAGGCGGGCTTCAAATGTCGGACCCCAAAAGAATTTCTTCTTTTTCACTCTTCTAAATGAATGGCTCTTTCATCACTGAGTCTCCCTTTGGCTCTTGTGCCGCAGGGCAGACTAGGATGGAAGTGCCCTGCGAGCTGGGGGGCCCTTCAAAGGGCCAAGGAGAAAACGCAGGCCGAGGGACCAGCCTTCCAAATGGGCTTCAAGCTCCAATGACCTCCGCTCACCCCCTCGAAATGTCTGGAAAACATAATGGGCAGATTTTCTGTCTTCAAAGTTTCCGGCTAAACCTCTTCAAGTTCTTTATTGTTTGGGACTGAGACACTCAGCCATGGTAATGGGTAGTTTCTTTTGTATTTGCCTTGAAAGGCCAAAATATTTTTATATTGCCACAGACAAAGCCACCTATTTAAAAATGAACTCCATGTCCGTCGTTTCCCACCAGGAGACTATGTACCATGTGTGTGTCTCTATGTATTCTGGGGTCTTGAAACAGGTTTCTCATGGGGATGGTCATTCACCACGGTCCAGAGGGGCAGAACGGGCGGCGCTTGCCTTGCCCAGGGGGCCTGGGGAACGTGGGCCCTCATCTCAGATCTGCTCCCAGTATGTCTAGGACGCGAGCCCCAGAAGGATCTGGGAGTAAACTTAACATTCACTGTGTCTCTGCTCTGCATCCGCCATTTGTGTGTGTTTCTGGACTGTGGACTGTGTGTACCTTGGTGGATGACTCAGTGAGAAGAAGCAGGAATGCCAAAGATACTGTGAATGTTCTGGGTTTTGTTGTTGTTGTTGAGAGGTTGTTTCACTGGTGTCTATTGCATTATATAATAAATGACCAGATGAATGAATGAGTGAAGCAAGAAAGAATGAATAAACAAATAAATAGGTAAAGAAGTAAGCAAGCCAGGATGAGAGTGTGTGTACACAAGACCATGGTTCATCCACTTTGATGCCTAGACAATCAATATATAAATAGAAAAAACCCGGTGAATCACTAAGTAATAGGGCAACACACAAAGCGATATCAGTTGATTATGGAATAAGGGATATGTGTAATTCAAATATATGCCTCTGACATTTGACGATGACAAAGAACCTAAATGAAAAAAAGAATGGCTGTGTGAGTAGCGAAGTGCAGAATGAGACATAGATTTTGAGTCAAAATGAAAAGATGCAAGTTAAGGAACAAGTGATCAAAAGGGAGAAGGGAAAGGTTTTTTTAAAAAACCGAAACAACAAATAAAAGAAAGGTTAAAAAGAAAAAAAAAAACTAGAGGATGAGTAACAAGTAACTCTATAAGGAGGACCATGTCAGGCTACTGTAAGCCAAGCATTAGGACTGATACAAATAATAATATGCTCCTGGCATAGAAAAATAAACCACAGAGAACGAGTTCAAAGAATAGCAAAGAAAGAAAGAAGACCCGGTGGGCGAAAGATGAGAGTGCACTTTTACCAAAAGTTATCTAAGCCTGAGCACTTGAAGTCTGCATATAAATAAATAAATGACAAAAGAAAGAAAAAAGGCCAAAAAGTCTACCCTGCGTGTGTGGATGGATGAATGAGCAGTGGGAGTGCAGTGCCAGGTGACAAGATACTGTGAGGGGTTTTGAGTCATCCAGTCCTGGGCACTGAGGTCTGTTAGATGAAAGGATATGAGAAAGTTAATATTGGTAAATAAAGAAATAGGAAAAAATGTAACAAATGTTAAGTACGGAAATACATTAATGGGTAGTAAATAAAGATGTAAAAGAAGGCAATGCGATCGATGGTGGCAAAAGATCATCACAAATTAAGGGCTATGGCTGGTCCACTTCTAGAAAACCACAGGCTGTCCATTAAATAATGAACATCTAAGTGAACAAGCCAGTGAATATCTAAATAGACAAGGATGAGGTGAATGAGAAGACGTGGCCCCATGGGTCCTCCTGATGAGGGTGTTGGGGCCCCCCTGGGCACCCCAGCTGCATGAGAATGAAGGACAGGAGGTATGGAAAGCTATGACAGAAGAGAGAAAGGAACGGTAAAAAGAAATAACAATCAAACGGATAAATGGGTAGATCCACGAGAAGAGTTAGGCTAGGACTTCTCATAAGGACACCGGACTCCACTAATAGAGGAATAAATGCCTAATAAAAAGAGAGCAAGCAGGAAGGAAGGATGCTATGAATGCAGGAATGAAGGAATGAGTGAGACATGGAACCGCACGACCAAGGATGGGCGTTTGCGGGTGGCTTTATGATGCGTACAGCCAAGCTACTCCGTGGCACTGAGCTCCGAAAACAAAGAGTGCAAGAGAGAACGAGTGAGAGAGTGAGAGAGAGAAATAATAAAAAATAGGAAGAAATGTAAAATGGAAGAAAGGAAGAGAGGTAATATATTAAGGACTAAATACATGCATGCAGATTTAAGACAGAGCCGTGCTAGAACAGGAATGAAAGGCTGTGTGAACCAAGCAGACCGCTTAATTGGCATCGGTGCTGCTGGTATGGTCAATCACCTACTCAACTAAGGAACGGCTCAAAGTATACACATGGAAGGGAGGAGTGGGGCCACAGAGAGAGGGCCCATTAGTTGCAGATTATGATGTATCCAGTTAGGTGCACCTGCCATCGAGAAGTGTAAAAATAAGTATTTACATAGAAAGAAAGACTGAATGGATGCATGGTGAATGCATGAATGAATGAACGACAGAAAAGATTTGCATTGACCGATGAGGAGGGCATTGTAGAGAGGGATGAAGGTCATTCATCCTGGGTGCAGATCTCCAAAAGAATGACAGAAAGAAAGAGGGAGTGGAGGAAAGAAACAATAGGATGGGAAAAAATGAAAATAGGAAAAAAGGAAGTGAAAAAGATAATACATAAGTAGATCAAATAAGCTGATGGAAAGGCACTGGCTTAGCACAAGCCATCCACATTAATTCAAATCTGTGGCTCTGAAGTTTGTTTTAAAAATGACCACAAGTGTAAGACTGAAAGAAAGAAAAAATGCACACATTCCATAGGATGCAAGAAAAGGAGTGAGGAATGGAAAAATTGGAAGAACAAGAGAGGGAGAGGTGTAAGAAAGGAGAAGAAAAGTGAAGTAGGCGTATGAAAGAAAAAGCACTTCTTGGACAAGCACTGAAATATAATGAGACAATTTTATCCATTAAATATAATAAACAGTAAACATTGAGGTTCATCAATAAAAGCACAGATACCTGAATAGAGGAGTGACTGGCTGAATGAATGAGAATGGATGATTTTCACTATCCTCTGCACTCAAGGCCCAAAAGAATGAAAAGAGAAAGCAAGAGAGGAGAGAATATGGAAACGTATGACAGGATGTATATAAGCAGTACAAACATACTGAATGAATAAATAAAGACGTAAATATGTGGGAGAGTGGACCATGCAAGGACAAAAAGAGGAGAGAAGGCAGCAAGAATTAGGACTAATTCAAAACTGGGTTCCTGAGATAGTTAAATAAATCCTGCACCAAATCCCCAGGGGGAGGAATTAACGAACAAAAGACAGCCCCACATGGACCAGTGTGCAGAAGGCTCTGGGAACTGCAGATTATGGTTAATCCAATTCTGGGCACCTGAGGTCCATAAATAAAAGAATAAGTATTGAAATGAAAGGATGACAGAAAGAATGAATGGACACATGAACGACTGAATTAGAAATGGAAATGCCTGGCACAGCCAGGAAGGAACTGCCCATGGGATTGTCATTCATCTCACTCTGGGCACCTGAGGTCCATAAGCGTGAAAAGAGGCAAGAAGAGAAGTGTCAGGGAGTCAAAGATAGAGCTAAGGAAAGGCAAAAATGAAACTAAATGAAAGCAAAAGGGAAAATAAAGAAAAACCAATAAAAAAGAACGAATACGTGGGTGTATCTGTAAGAGTAGGATCTGTTAGGATTAGTCATAAGACTGTGAGTAATCCTGAAGATGGATGAGATAATCCAGGCCCAGGTTCCCAGGGGGAGGGAAAATGGAGAAAATATAAAAAGAAGTGAAAAAGGAAAAAGGAAAGGTAATAAACAAACAACCAAAGTGATAAATGGATAGTTAAGGGAGGTTGTCTGAACAGGGATTATAATTAGTTTACATACGTACTCCTTAAATAGATAAATACATTACACCTTTCAAAGAATAAATGAAAAATAGAGAGACATACCTGGCTCCAAAACAAGGCTGTATCTTCTGCCACTGTAATAAAATAGATGCAATTGAGGTTCATAAATAAAAGAATAAATACTTAAACGTAAAAGGTGACTAAATGCGGGGAAGAAAGATTGCAAATAAGTACATGGGCCAAAGATGTTTGTTTTGCCCATGGAGTTTTAATTAAAACAATTAATAAGGAAAACAAATACCCAAAATAAGGAAGACTGACAAATGAGTGAGTGGATGAGACAGTAAATGGTGCTTGACGTAGGAGCAGTAGTGCTTTAGGGACCAGCATGAAGGTGATGACCGGGAGCCCTGATTCATGGGATTCTGTCCACCTGACTTTATAAGAACCAGAGAATGGCTGGGAATGGTGGCTCACGCCTGTAATCCCAGCACTTTGGGAGGCCAAGGCGGGCGGATCATGAGGCCAGGAGTTTGAGACCAGCCAGTTTGAGATCAGCCTGGCCAACATGCTGAAATTCCGTCTCTACTAAAAAAATACAAAAATTATGGGTGTGGTGGCACCTGTCTGTAATCCCAGCTACTCGAGACGCTGAGGGAGGAGAATTGCTTGAACCCGGGAGGCGGAGGTTGTAGTGAGCCGAGATTGCACCACTGCGCTCCAGCCTGGGCTACAGAGCAAGACACTATCTTAGATTAAAAAAAAAAAAAAAAAAAAAAGAAGAAGAAAGAACCAGAGAAATGTAAGGAAGAGTGAGAGAAAGAAAGAAAGATGCAATTTGGGAAGAAATGACAAAGAAATGAATAAAGAATAAAATAATGTAACGGTCAATAAATAGGACTTGTGAATGGAGGCCTTTAGGACAAACGTTATGATTAATTTCAAGCTATGTTACTGAAGTCCATAAACAAAGGACTCAGATCTAAATGGATGAATGAATGACTGGAAGAAAGGGTGGTAGGAGGGTAGGAAGAAAGGAAGGAGGGAAAAAGAGAAGAGAAGAAGGAATCTTCTTTCCAGTCCTGTGTTCTAGACAGTGGAATGAAGTGGTCCCCAGGGAGGGTGGCTGTTGGCATGTCATGTGCTTGTCACATGCACTTGCCCTGGCAGGGAGGAGCTGGCTCAGGAAGACCCTGGTCTTGGGGTGCTGTTGCCCTATCTTGGCTGTGTGGGCCATTTCACTGCATCCGTCTCTTCTCAGTTTCCCCATCTGTAAACCTGGAGTGGCACCAGCTGCCTACTTGGGTTGATCTTACGTGTCTCTGTTGATGGTACCCCATCTATGGCCTGGATAGGCAGGAAGGGCTTGGACCCTGGGCCCCGCAGAAGGTTGCATGAACAAGTGGTGTGAAGCCTATTGGGTAGCTTGGCCACTCCCGTGACATGGGTCACCTGCGCAGGAGGTTTTGCCCACCAGGGGGCAGCAGAGGGTCAGGGAGCAATAGGCCCTGGGTGGAGCATGGGCCCCGCCTGCTGTGTGCCACCATGGGTGTGGCGCCTACTCACATCCAGGGGTTGGTGCAGGGAAAGGCCAGAAAGTGGCCAGGCGCACCTGAGAAGGGGGACCCAGAAGCCCCGGGACCCAGGAGCCCTGGGCAAGCCACCAGAAACCTTGTTCTTGCAACTCTCTGCAATGTGCCCAGGCCACCCTCTGTCCTGGTCTTCCATGCGGCAGGGCACCCACCCTTCTCAACTCAGGTTTCCCTGGGCAGCAGGTGCACCTCAGCACCCCTGGGGTTGCAGAAGTGGTCCGGGGACCCTGGCTTCCTTGACATGCCATCCCCAGAGCCTGGTTCAAGGCCTCTCTGTCTTCTCGGCTGTTTCATGATGTGTTTTGTAACTTGGCGGGATTGCGTTTCACTGTGTTGAGGTTGTCTCTTCTCTGACTTGCCCTCCGGGGGACTGCCAGGGCAAATCTGGAGAGCTGCTCATGCTGACAGTCCTCCCCCAGGGCCTCCCCGGTTCTGTTGAGTCTCCTTTCTCTGTAGTGGAGGAAATGTGTGTAGTTTTGTGTTGTGTGCCTGTTTGTCTGTAAAAGCAAGGACCAAAGTCTCCCTTGTTGACCTCTCAATTCCTATTTGGGACATTTAAAAACACTGGATTCTTAACAAGTGCCCCGAGCAGTAGGAGCACATCTTGGATGGACTCAGGAGCACGTGGCAGGGAGCACGTGGCAGGGAGCACGTGGGAGGCGGGGGAGTGGGGTGGGGCCAGGCCGTCTGGAGTGGGAGGTGTCATGCTCAGAGTGACTCTGTAGACACTGGGTGGGATGGGGGTGTGGGCGCAGGCATGGATGGGGCTGTTACTCTAGTGTGATGCTTGAGGTCTGAGCTGATGGCGGCAAAGTGGGGTGCTCAAGAATCAAAGCTATGGGGTTATAGACAGGATATGAAGGAGGGAGGGAGGCAAGAAGAAGGGGGTGGTTCCCACGCTTCTAGCTCCGGCTGAGTGGATGGCAACAGCGTTTGGAAGGCGGAGGACATGGAATTCATGTGTCAGGAGCCACCTTCCGAGCCTCCAGTACCACGTGTCAGGGCCACATGAGCTGGGCCTCGTGGGCCTGATGTGGTGCTGGGGCCTCAGGGGTCTGCTCTTCTTCTCTTTCAGAATCTGGGGCTCCAGGCTATGCCTTGGCTGGACTGAGGTCTGGGGGTGCACTTATTATCCCTGGGGACACCTGCTGAAGCTTCTCCCTGACAAGCTGTGTCACTGTTGGATGAGGATGGGGCGGGAGGGGCTCAGGGCAGAAGAAGACCGGGAGGGTCTTTCAAAAGAACTCATGTACGGCGGTTACAAAAAGTCAGCAGAGGCTCAGGAAGACTTAAAGTGTGCAGAAGGCGGGGAAGGGAGGGCCCATCGCATGCACCAAGAGGAAATGGGAAGGAACAGGCGACTTTGGCTGCTAGGAGAGCCTTCTCCCAGCATCTAGGGGCTGTCCTGACGGGTCACAGTGGGTTGAACTGAGCCAATGAGAGCAGCTATGGGGAGACCCACTGGTGCCCTGGAGGCTGGGTGGGTTTGGGTTGGATGAATTCTCTGTGTCCTTTTGGAAATGTGGAGGCCATGAGAGGGGATCAGGGCTCTTAGGGTTTTGACCCTTAAGAGTTTTGTATCTGGAATTCAAAGGGTCTTTAGTTCTGGGATGCTGAGATTTGGGATAGGGTTCCTAACGGCACAAAAGCCAGAGATAAAACGTCCTTCACGTGCTCCCTACCTGGTTCTTTCTGTACCAGACCCACAAGGTCTGAGTTGGGATCCTAGTGCTCCTGTCTGGTCAGGGCCTATCTTTATGTGTTCGTTAAACTTTAAACAATGAGAATAAATTCTGTCTCTTGACATTGTCATTTGCATGCACCCCACACACAAATCCTTTCCTGGTGACACCAGGAGCTACAGCTCTCCTCAGCCTCCTCTTGTGACTCCCAGCTCCCTCCTTGGGAAGCTTGGCCTCAGGACCCTGGACAGACAGGCCACAAATCCCGCTGTGTCCCGTTATGTTCCTAATGTAAATGGTGTGGATGGCACTTGACCTAGAGCAGTGGGAAACGCATCTACCACTCAACATTCTGACATGTCACCCATTTTACTTTCTTACAGGCATACTTTTTTTTTAAAAAAAGTGTCTATTTTTTAATGAGCATCCCTTCTTTAAAAAAACCTAATTGCCATTATTCATCACATACACTTTTTTTTTTTTGCATCCTGCCTCTTCTATTTAATATTCTGTCATCAACATTTTCGCTTGTTCCATTCATCTTCATAACCTCACTGGTTGCGTTGTGCCTTGTTGAGTGGCTATGGTGTCATTCACAGAACCATTCTGTTATTCTTATGTATAACCACCTTTTAAAAATATTATGAATAATGCCACAACTAACTGCTTAAAACACCCTTTTTTTCATTCTTAAGAATTATGTTCTTCCACCCAGAAGTTATCATTGCTTCATTACAGATCAGTTTCCCCTGCTAGACTGTGAGCCCCATAAGGGCAAGGAGCTTATTGAATTGGCCTTTGTATCTCTGATGCCCAACATGTTGTAGACTATAAATAAATGATGAATGAGTGGATGGAAGAATGGAGGAAGGAGCGAGTGAGTGAGTGTTTGGCTGATGGATAAGAGGGCGGAGGGATGGGTAAATACATGGATTGGTGAATGAATGAATGAATTTCCTTTGGTTAAGTCTCTTGAAAGAAAGGCTATGGATCTTTGTATGGATGTTGATTAATTTCAGAAGGCTTACAGCATTTTACAATGTTCAGCAATGTATGACCACTTAATTAAGAGATGGCTAGTTTGTCTCTGTTATAAAGTACTTTTGCATTACTTTAACTTGCATTGCTTTAATTACTAATGATGGGCGAACACTTTGACCTATGTTTGTTAACAAATTGTATTTTATCTTCTGTGAACTGTTTGTCCAAGTCCCTTGGGTCATGGCTTTCTGAAGAGACTGGTCCCAGGTGTCCTTGGGATGTGGGGAGCCGTTAGCTCACTGGAGGCATTCAAGGAAGCAGCCAGGCAGCCCTCGGAGAAGGTAGTGTTTAGGAGATTCTCATGGTGTGGGGTTGGCCTAGGTAGCCTTTCAGGTCTGTTTGATGTGAGGATTTGCTTCTCCCTGGGAAGTGGGTGATGGGGACAAGGACACCTTCCATTGGCAGGTGTAGACACTGCAGGCTGGACCTCCTGGGTGTGCTCGTGGACTCCGATCTTGCCCTCGATAAAACCCCTGTGGGACAGGAATAGCTCTTTGAACCTCCAAGGTCCAGACAGCCACATCCTAGCACCCTGTACAATCAGTTAGTGGCCTTCCCACCAGCGCAGTCACTCATTCCTATTAGATCCCCATGAAGCCAGGCCCTGGGGGTTCCATTTTCCCACCTCTTAGGGGAATTGGGTTCCCAGCGTCCTGTGATGTGTCAACAAATGTCCTCAGCCCTGGCCTGCACATGTGGCCTCAGTGGTGGTCTTTGGGGTTTAACTGACGAATGGAACATTTTGGATCAGGACTGATGGGAGAATCTCCTTTCATTTTTCTTCACCTGGGGCCATTACATTCCAAGGAGCAGAATAAAGGGCATATTCTGCCCAAAGCATCAGGGCTCACAGGTCAGTCACAGCCATTTAGGGAGGGCACGTCACCCAAGGAGGGCTCGCCCTTCTTTCCAGAGCATCCTCCGCTCTCAGCAGAGCTGCTTCTGCCCACCCATCCCTCTACTATAGCACTGAGCACTGTTTGCCTGTGTCAGAATCCCTCACCCACATGTTCAGCTTGGTATCCAAGCTTGGGAGGCCGGCAATGACTTTCAACATGAATTGCTCCATCTACCCATCCATGCATTCGGCCTACTTATCTTGAACCCGTGCTTTTGGCCTTTTCTTCTCCTGAAAGCAAACCCTTTCATTTTGGGTGGGCTGTGTAGCGCCATGGGCTGTGGTTATGAAGCAAACACCTTTTCTTGTAGCTGCCTCCTCCGGGGTTACTGCTCTGAGCACGTCCCAGCTGGATCTCATCTGCCACTGTCACCCACAGCTTCTTCCCCATGGTGCTTTCTATGTGTCACACACCACGACTATGACCGGGGTCGCAGAGCAGCCTGGGGCCAAGCCCTCCCACCCATAAGCAGAGAGGTTCTCCCCAGGCCTCACCTTGCCTGGCGCATGGTCCCTGCCATGAGCTTTGCGTTCAGCCTTTCAGCTTCCTCCACTGGATGGCAGTGGTTGTAACTCATCCATTCATCCCTTCATTCCTTCATTCATTCACTCACAGCCAACAAACATTTAAAAAAAAATTTGCCAGTGCTATACTAGAGCTGGCTCCCAAGGACCCGCTGCCGCGTTGCCTTTTGAAAGAAAACAATGAACGTGTTGGTAAAGGGTCGTACTTTTGTGTCGGTGACAAGGCGAGATCCCTGAGTCAGCTCAGGCTTGTAGATTCGAGTTCTGTTGCGAGTTTGATTGCCCCTCTGACTTTGTCCCCTGTACAACTAGGTTGATTAGGAATCAGCCAACTGTGTTCCCCGGGTGCTCAGAAATCACAGCCCATATCCTCGAGAGGCCAAAATGAGAGCTGGGGGGTTCCAAGATGAGTGGCTGCTTCTGGCCGTGGGCAGGCTTTCAAGTCATTAGAACACTCTGGCCTTTCCTGGAGGTGTTCTTGGAGCCATTCCTGCCCCTTTCAAGAGGAGTTAATGCCCAGCTCTGTTTAGTGAAAATTAGGGGAAGATGATTGCTCATGTGGGTGATAAGAATCACCTCCCGTGAGGGGGTCTGCATAGAACACTCCATTGGCAAACCTGGGTGTCCAAGGCACGTGGCATTTTGCAAACTCTGGGCGCAGCTCCGAGCTGTCCTGCAGGTCCCAGACCAGGTGAGAACTCCCTGAGTTCCTGCTGCCTGGGTCGGGGGTGAGGCATAGGTCTTGGGGGTTTGACCTGGAATTCTGAATGTTATTCATTGCATTGGAGAGGAAGGACAGTAGGCAAAGCCAAGACCCTGGAACTGGACAAACTCATGTGGTATAAAGTCACTGTGAGAGCTGGAGTTGAGTCTGCCTACTGGGGAGGACTGCGGCACCTACCTCGCAGGGCTGTTGTGAGGAGCAATGTAACCGTGATTTTGAACTGTGATTCTGGAAGGGCGGTGTGCGTGTCCCCGGGGGTGTGCCAGGCGAGTGAGGATAAAAGGCCAGGGAGACAGCCTCACTCAGGCAGCTGAGTGGGAGAGCGTTTATCTCTAAACCTGGAGGGGTATATGGTGGGACAGGAGGAATTTTGGCAGGAACTATCATGCTAGGGGCTTGGGGGACTCTTTGGACAATGCCCCTGGACCCCCCGGGGGGACGCGTTCACGCTCACCTCTGAGAGGCTGGAAATGCCTGGCTATGCTTTCTGAATGCTGTGTGCTTCCTGCCTCTGTGCCTGGCCTGTGGGCAGCACCTACTTGTGTCCGCCTTCAAAAGGCCCTTCTGGGTGGTGTCCTTTTCCCCAAAATATTAGGCACCAGCCATCAAAGATACTGCATTGTTCCCGCCCCCACCCCTCCCTCAACTGACAACATTTGGGCTCAAATGCCAGCAGGCTGGGTGCCCAACACAGTGCCTGGTGAGTGGTAGCGCTTGCCTTTCTTTTCTGTTGAATGGATGGATAGCTAATGAAATTGTAACCAATGACAAGCCTTGATGTTTATAACCTTTACTAAGAGATTACTGTTTTTCTCTTCATGGACCTGTTAACAACTGCCATATTGTATCTTATGGACATTTGTATGCCATGTTTGAAGAGCAGGAGCCTTGTTTTGGTGTCATGTTGATGGAACTTGAGCTGTCTGATGCCAATCTGTGTTTTATGTTAGAAAGAGCCTAGCATTAGGATCTGGCAGACCCGGGGGCCACTTAATTAACCCTTTGCCTGTTTGACCCTCAATCTCCTTTTCTCTAAGCCATAGGTCACCAGAAAGCCTACCTCACAGGGCTGTTGTGAGGGCCGAGGGTGGGTGCGCTGCGACAGTGCAGTGCAGATGCTGGCTTTCCCTGGGAATGGGCATATGTTGGGATTTGTCTTGAAAGCATGAGTGATGGCTTTACTAGTCCTAAGTGAATAAAAAGTCAGCCCTGACCTTACGCTGGGATTGCATTTCCCACAGTCAGTGGCATGTGCAAACCACTGGCGGAGCAGCCTGCAGGTGCTTAGCGATGTGGGCCCAGAGTAAATATTTGTTTGATTGATGAGTGATGGCTTTTTCCTTCCTCAGAGGTTGCCCTGCCCCCCATTCCAATGTGGGCTGCTGCTTCTTCCCAGCAGGTTGTAGCTGGCAGGGCCGTTGTGCTTTGGGGTTTGCTGTACCTGTCGGTGCCATGAGGGGACGGTCTGTCTGCTTGGATGGGTTTCTGCAAACATTCATGTATGCCCCTGGTTTCGTTTGTTAGGGAGAAGGAGTGGGGTGACCTAGAGAGAGGATGAGGAAGGGGTTCTGGGTGGTATCCTTGGGGTACCAACCCTCCTTCCACCCTGTGCTCTGAATTTCCTCACGGTCCTTTTCTGTCCCTGGTAGAAGGTGCAGAAGGTAGGCTTTGCCACCTTCCCTGGGCCTGGCACCAAGCTCGGGGGTCTTGTACACTTTCCCTTCTCTAACTGGGGTGTGGGCCCATTTCCTAGATGAGCTTGTTTAGAATCAGGACAGCTGGTATCAGAGCCAGGACTTCCCAGTCTTGCACAAACAACCTGTGCATTTCTGAGTCCACCAAATAAGGCCTCCTACCTGGTCCGGCTCACCCCTGCCAGCCCCCAGCAAATGCAGCCTGGTGCGTCCCCACCCCTGCCAAGAGCCCAGGAGTGCTCTGGCAGAGGAGTGCAGGGATGAGGAAGGAGGCTGTGCCCTCCAGGGAACTCAGCTGCGTTAGAGGAGGTGCCGCTGCGCTGGCAGGGGTCTCCAGACATCCCAGGCAGGGGTCCTTTCAGATCAGGCGTCTCTTCACCAGACCACCGTATTCCTTTTCCAGCCTTCGTCTCTTGCATGTGAGGGTGCGGTGTTTGGCTCTCATATCCCCACATTCCTGCTGGTGGGGGTTTGAGCTGGGTGTTCCTTCTGCTCCCCACTCCCCACTCACAGCCCCCACCCCATGCAAGCCTCCCTTGCTCCCACTCTTTGTCTCCAGCTTTCACAGCCTTGGTGGGCAGGCTGCTGGGCCTGTTGCCGCTCCAGCTCTCTTCCACCCGCCTCTTCTTTCTCAGCCTGAGCTTTACTGTGAGGTCTGGGCGCCACACCTTGGCCCCTGCCATGCCTGCCCCCAGAAGCACCCACGCGGGTCCCCTGATTCTCCCCTCCCCTGGGCTTTGCTGAGGAGCCCTTGCATTGTGGCCTTTGGTGTCTGCCGCATGCCCATCCCCTGTTCTTGAGAACTTGGAAGCAGAGGGGGCCCCTCCTATTGCTCCCAAGGGGCTCCACAGTAGGGAGCCCCTCCCAGGAGATTCTGAGTCTGTGTTTAGGTGTCGATTCCTGGGTGGGCCTTAGGGTCCCTTCAGGCCAGGCCTGTGTGTGACCTAAGGCTGGGGGGCTCTATCAGGCACCTAGTGTCCCTTGGAGGTGGGTGGGGCTGGGTTCTGGTCTCCTGAGGGCGGGTGGGGAGACAGGCTCAGGGAGATTTCCATGAAGCTGCCCTTGAACCCCTCCTCTGAGGCCGGCACTGCCCTGGCCCTTTACACCCTGCCTTCTGCACTAGTAGGCACGTAATAGATGCTCGCCACCTGTGGAGGGCAGGGTTTAAATGGCTGGAAAGAGCTGAGTGGGCTGTTTGGCTAGTGTACGCACCATTTGTTTAAAAGGAAAGGGTGTGTTTCTTGGCAAAGACTCTTCGGAGAAAACGCTGAACTGGGGAAGGATCTCTACCTGTTCTGGGGCCTCACTGCCCTTCCTGCCAGTCGGAGGACAGGCAGTCACTGGTGGGTTTCCCCCCAGTGGAAACACAATAGTTTGGAAATATTTATATCTAGGATAAAACTTCATCTGGACCAACATGTCTTTGTTGGTGTTGTGGCCCAGGTGATTTTGGGAATGTAGAATACATTTGGCAATTTCCAAATGGAGTGATGACCTGCTCCTCCGCCCCCCATGCCCTCCCTGAGGCTGGAGGCTTCAGAAGCACCTGCCTTGGGAGGAGGCTGTTCTACCTGAGAAGTCTTTGTCCCTACCATTGGTGACAATCAGCATTGACCTGTGAGGCACCTGCCAGGTTTGGGATGCAGCCTTAGACATCCAGAAAACCGGGGGTGGAGGGATGGGGTGGGGGCTTCAGACCCCAGAGCTTGATTCCTTTTATCTGTCTCACCCCCAAAGAACGGTACATGGGTACCAGGTAGGTTACTTGAATCACCCTGAGCCTTGATTTTCCCACCTGTTAGAAACGGGGTAATTCATGACAGTGTCTGCTCGGGAGATGGCTGTGACCCCTGAGAATTCTCGCTGCATGCCGTAGGCTGGCTCGTGAGACTCAAGGTCTGGGTTCAAGGCCCCCCCAACCCCTTCTGATTGTGTGTCCTGGGCGAGTTTGCTGTTTGTAACCTGGAAAGCGTCACACCTGCCTGGCACGGTTATTGTGGGATTCAATGAGATTGTTTGTGTGAAATAAATGCTTTGTGACTGGCACACAGGCGCTCTCATCCTGGCTCTCCTGGTGGGCCCGGACCGCTGGGTGCTGGCTGCGGAGGCCCTGTGCTCCCTGGAACTGTCTGCGCTGGTCCCAGGGACTCTTGGGCAGAGTGGAGGACAAAGGGTGAAGCACCAGCCCGCTCTGGGGAGACAGTGGCAGAGGGAAGGGTTTGCTTTTAAATCCACTCAGCAGGTTCAGACAGGAGAGGATCAGAGGGGAAATGTTTAGAGCCCTCAGGAGGAGGAAGAGACCAAGTTTTAGGAAAAACACCAAAGCTGGATAGGTTGGGCAGAAGAACTGGGGATAGCATTTAGAAAGGCTGAGAGTCCTGGGTTCTGGGTTATCAAGGTGAGAGAAACCAGAGGTTGCCAGTTGTAGGTGGGCGTCAGGAATAGAGTGATGCTTCCAGAAGTTTCTGCAAGTGGGCAGACTCCAAGGTAGGGTAGAATACACCAGAAGTTAAGGGGAACTAGGTAGACAGGCCGAGCTGGTGGCTGGGTGCTCCCCTCACCCTCCATGCTGCTAGGAGCCCCTGAGCACGGACTCGCTCTCCTCTCCCTCCCTCCTGGGGCCTGCCTGTCTGTCTGTGAACTCTTGTCGGCCAGCGAGGCCGGGAGCAGGTGGCCTTCATCTGCAACTGTGTCTCTCTCAGCCTCCACAGCCACGGGGACGCCCTGCACCTATTCCCACGGGACAGGCTGGACCCAGAGACTCTGGACCCGGGGCCTCCCCTTGAGTAGAGACCCGCCCTCTGACTGATGGACGCCGCTGACCTGGGGTCAGACCCGAGGGCTGGACCCCTGCCCACCCCGCAGGAACCCTGAGGCCTAGGGGAGCTGTTGAGCCTTCAGTGTCTGCATGTGGGAAGTGGGCTCGTTCACCTACCTCACAGGGCTGTTGTGAGGGGCGCTGTGATGCGGTTCCAAAGCACAGGGCTTGGCGCACCCCACTGTGCTCTCAATAAATGTGTTTCCTGTCTTAACAAAAACAGTGATGGATGTGCTACTAATATAAGGAGGGGTGAGTGTTGGGTATCCTGTCTCACTGGGCAGTGTGATGGGTGGGAGGGCGGGAAGCCGGCTTGAACCCCACACAGCCGCCAGCACCCTACCCTCTGCCCACTGGGCTCTCAAAGGGGAGGGTGGCTCTTGGAGGTCCGGAGGTTGACACGTGCTTGGATGAACTAACATCTGTCCGGTCCCCTCCTTCTACTGATCGTGGGATGCCAGGCTTCTTTCCAGAAGGGACTGTACAGGAGGAGGTGGTGGTGGAGATGGGTTCTGAGTTGAGCTCACTGCGTGAGTTCCTGGAGCCCCAGAGAGGAAGCTCCCCTGGGGCTCTGAGTCTTCCTCCTCCTCTTCTCACATTCCCCAGGGCTGGGCTGAGTGGTCATCATGCTTGAACTGATGTTGAGTGATGGCCAAGATGGCCCAGCCAGGCTGTGGCTAAATTCATTCCTCAAAATGGCTCCTGAGCAAGGCTCTGTGTGTAGGCTCCTGAGCAGGGCTGCAAAGGTGGAGCCTCAGACCCATCCCTGCCCACGGCAGCAATGCTGGCTGAGCTGGGGAGGTGAGCCTTGCACCCCTCAGAGTGGCTTTCTGTGAGCAGCTTGTGGCTGGGCTGAGCGGGGGCACTGAGGGGCAAGGGGCCGAAGGGCACTAGACCCAAGTCAAGATGGATCCTGAGTCTGCACACCTGGCTTTGCTGCAGCAGATGATAAGGACATGCTCCCTATGGGGAAGGAGAGACCGACTGCTTTTGCTGCCACAGCCACCACGGCCATCACAGCTACCACGGCTGCCACGGCCACTGCCACTACCACCACCATCACAGCCATGGCCGCCACTGCCACTGTCACCTCCTCCCTCTTCTCCTTCCTCTCCTCCTCCTTCTCTTCTTCTTCCTCCTCTTCCTCCCTCTTTTCCTTCCATCTCCTCCTCCCTCCTTTTCCTCCTCCTCTTCCTCCCACCTTCTCTTCTTCCTCCTCCTCCTCCTTCTTCCTCCTCCTCTTCCTTCCTCTTCTTCTTCCTCCTTCCTCCTTCTCCCTCCTCCTTCTCCCTCTTCCCCTTCCTTTCCTGCCTTCTTTTCCTCTTCCTTTTCCTCCTTCCTTTTTCCTTTCCTTCTCCCTCCTCCTCCTCTTTCTCCCTCTTCTTCCTTTTTGTCCTCCTCCTTCCTTCCCTTCATTTGTTTCTCCCTCCTCCCCCTCCCCCTCTCTCTTTTTTTTCTCCTTCTTTCTCCTCCTCCTCCTGCTTCTCCTCCTCCTCTCCCTCACAGGGAGGTACCTCAAGAGAACTGCAGGCAAGTCCAGCCATAAGTGAACAGGACTGAGCATGGCCCCTTTGCTGAGAGAAACAACCGCCTTGGGGATCATGGCCATGACTTGGCGAAGGAGACCTGACCCAGCCCGATGGAGATGGTGACATGGATGGCTCTGAGTCAGCAGTGAGAAGAGGAGGAGATGGCCTTCAGAGTGCACCCCACCTAGATGAGTCAGTCTGTGCTCAGCCAAGACCAGGCTGAAAGTCCAGGACAGTCCTGTGTGGTGAGCAGAGTGTCAGCCTTTGATGAAGCTCAGGTGTCCAGAGCAAGCCACCCACTGATGTTCCAGAGCCAAGACTCCAGCTCCAGTCTCTGTTGAACTTTGGGCATTCAGAATGAGCCACTGACTTTTGATGTCCCAGAGCTAAGACTCAGTTCCAGCCTCTGATGAAGCTCAGATATCTAGAAAGAGGGACCTCCTTGATGTTCTAGAGCCAGGACTCCAGATCCAGCATCAGGTGATGCTCAGATGTCTATAAAGAGGAACCTGCTTGATGTTCTAGAGCCAAGACTCCAGATCCAGCATCTGATGCTCAGATATTCAGAAAGAGGGACCTCCTTGATGTTCTAGAGCCAGGACTCCAGATCCAGTGTCTGATGCTCAGATATCCAGAAAGAGGGACCTCCTTGATTGATGTTCTAGAGCCAGGACTCCAGATCCAGCATCCAATGATGCTGAGATGTCCAAAAAGAGAGACCTCTTGATGTTCTAGAGCCAGGATTCCAGATCCAGCGTCTGAAGAAGCTCAGAGGTCCAGAAAGAGGGACCTCCTTGATGTTCTAGAGCCAGGACTCCAGATCCAGCATCCGATGATGCTGAGATGTCCAGAAAGAGGGACCTCTTGATGTTCTAGAGCCAGGATTCCAGATCCAGTGTCTGAAGAAGCTCAGAGGTCCAGAAAGAGGGACCTCCTTGATGTTCTAGAGCCAGGACTCCAGTTCCAGCCTCCAGTGAAGCTCAGATGTCCAGAAGGAGGGACTGCCTTAATGTTGTAGAGCCAGGACTCTAGCTCCAGCCTCCAATAAAGCTTGGATGTTCAGAATGAGGGACGTCCTTGATGTTCTAGAGCCAAGACCCAGCTGTAGCACTTAACGAAGCTCAAGTGTCCAGAAAGAAGTACCTCTTTGATGTTCCAAAGCCAAGATTCCAACTCTATCATTTGATAAAGATCAAGTGTACAGGAAGAGGGACCTCCTTGATGTTCTAAAGCCAGGACTTCAGCTCTAGCTTTCGAAGAAGCACAGATGTCCAGAAAGAGGGACTTCTTTGATGTTCTAGGGCTGCGACCCAGCTCCAACATCTGACAAAGCCCAGATTTCCAGAAAGAGGGGGCTCCTTGATGTTCCAGAGCTGAGGGACCTCCTTGATGTTCCAAAGCTATGACTTTAGCTCTAGTTTTCGATGAAGCTCAGATGTGCAGAAAGAGGGACTTCCTTGATGTTCTAGGTCTGGGACTCAGCTCCAACCTCTGACAAAGCTCAGATGTCCAAAAAGAAGAGTTTCCTTGATGTTCTAGAACCCAGACTCTAGCCCTAGCCTCTAATGAAGCTCAAATGTACAGAAAGAAGGACTTTCTTGAAATTCTAGAGCCAGAACTCCAGCTCCAGCCTCTGATGAAGCTCAGATGTTCAGAAAGGGGGACTTCCTTTATGTTCCAGAGCCAAGACCCAGCTCCAACCTCTGACAAAGCCCAGATGTCCAGAAAGAGGGACCCCCTTGATGTTCTAGAGCTGGAACCCAGATCTAGCCTCTGAGGAAACACAGGTGTCCAGAACTGGTGAGAAAACCTCAAGCCTGTGGGCTTCCCTGGGCAGGGATAGGTGTGGCCAAGTTTGACTTGAGACTGGAGAGGGCAGACAACACTCTTCTGTGCAAGGGTGGCCTGCAACATTTCTCAGTAGTGACACTGGCATAAAGATGGGTCCCAGTTGCAGAAGGAGAGATGTGGAGAGGGGACTCCTTGTGGGAGGAACCATATTAGGAAGAACATGGCAGCAGAAATCATGGATTGCAGATGGGGTGCCTTCGATGAATCCTGCCTGAGGGCATGTAACACTGCAGCAAAGCGCTGTTTTATGCCTTTTAGTTGTGCTGGACTCATGGCTGGCCACACACACCAGCCTTGACCCACAGGGCTGCCAAATTGGCTGGACCCCGGAATGTAACCCAAGCTAGTTTCTGCGGCTTAGCTCCTCTCCCAGTGGAAGGTGCTAAACCCCCACTTGCCAGCCCAGTGTAAAGCTGCAACCTTGGGGCGAGTCAGATCTGGTTGCCTCCTTCTAGCAACAGAAGTTCATCTAGGTTAGGACTGGGACAGGGCCAGGCTATCGCAATGGGTGTGAAGACAGCAGGAACGACAAAGGAGGCCACCAAATACGTGGGGTTATGGATGCTAATGTCTCAGGTGAAGCTGCATTTGGGACTGCAGCCCTGCCCTGAGCACCTTGACTCTACCACTTGCCCTCCAGGAGCTCCACTGACACCAGACTGTCCATTAAGCTGGAGAGAGATGGCAAATAAAGAAATAGGCCAGAAATACTGACTTGCTCAGAAGCCATAAGAGCATTACAGGTAGATAGAATCCAAGTGACGAAAAATGTAGACTTGGGGAGGAGAGAGTGCTGAATGCTATTTGGGATGTTTGAGCTCTGCAATATCCAGAATGGGAGAGAATCTGTTCTCACCAGTTTTGCCATTCAGACACAGCTATGAGAATGGATCCTAGAAGATGACTTACTTCATTCAGCTGGAGTCTGGAGGAGAAGGGAGCAGCTAACAAGAATTCTTGAAAAACACGCCCTAATGATGCCACATCATTCTGGTGATATTTCCTAGAAACTCATTAGAACTTGGAACTATGCAAACAAGAACTTCTTTGATGAGTAACTGGAACTTGAGACTTGGGATTGAATGAAGGAGAAATGTCATCTTAGAGGACTGCCTCCCCGCTCCCCACCGTCATATGGCCAAGTTATTTTAGGAAATTTCCAAGAACAAACAATTAGAATCACTCATTGCTGATTTCCTAGAAGTCTCCACAACAGATTCTGAAGCCAAATGCAAAATGGGTGAGCCCAGCTTGTGAGGCTTGTGAAGAAAATGTGAATCCTACTCTATAAAGTCGTTGGCCTCAGGGAGCAAGACTCAGAAGTAGAGCTGCGTTAGGGAAAATGAGGACAGAACAGAAGGTCTAGATGGCCAGGCAGAGCCCTGTGGCAAAGACAAGCCTTGAGATGACTGTGGGCCCTCCCCTGCTGGCAGCCACAGCTTGTCTCAGACTCACCCCTCAGAGCCTGTTTCTCCATCACTCCCTTTGTCCTTCTGCCCATCAGAGGGATGTTCTCCAGGCTTCTGTGTTGCTACCTGGCTTCCGTGGGCCATGGCCTGAGCCAGGCTGTGGGCTCCGGGTGACTGTCCCTGAGGTATGGTGAGCTTCCTGAGTGGTGGCCACTTGGCAAAGTGGATCCATTGCAGGGAAGTGGGCAATTACCGGGGGAGAGGAAAATCATGGCTTTCTTCCTTCCCAAGAGGGGCTGAACTGGGCTCCCAATTTCCCTGACACTCCCAGCTCAGCTTGTAGAGGAATCAGGGAGTGGAGATGCCTTGGGCTGCAATTTTCTTTCAGATGACTGTAATTTTCCCCTCTTATCCTCACCGGTAGCTGCTGTGGGACAGGGGCAGGCGGGGGCTCTGAAAGCTTTTCCTCAAGCTCCCCTTCAATGCAGAGCTGTTTTCATGTGCCCACCAGCCAGCAGGAGGTTGTGCTTCTAATTGTGACCCCCTACTTCTCAGAAGACACTTCGGACTCCACCCCCGCCTCCATACCCAACAATGCCACGCGGCATTTCGTGTGACTGAAATGGAAATCCAACCTGGCCCTCGAGGGCAGTGAAGCCAGTCCGAATCACAGCAGATGATGCCCTCTGCAGAGGCTGGGCTCATGAACGGCCTGGGTGGGTGGAGGTGGGTTGAGAGGATGGGGTGGGCAGGGCAGGGGAGTGCAGGACAGTGACCAGCTGGTCCAGAGAGTCCTGCCAAATTCAATCCAGATGTTACTGGATTAATCAGCAAAGGAGGGGGAGCCCCGCCCCCACCCCTGGAGACATTGATGAGCCCCATGGGATAGCTGTGGCTTCCCAGGCAGCCCACAGACCTACAGCTGCCTATCAGCAGCCAGGGCCTTCTGGGCAGAGCGCCTCGGACCCCAAATTTCCCTGGGAGGGTGGGTTTTTGGTGTCAGCTTAGTTCAGCTCAGCTGGCTTTTATAGAGCATGCACTGGCTGGCTCACTGGGGTGATGCTGTTGTGGGGTAGATGAGCAGCAAGGCAGATGCACAGGGTTGGGTGCAGGCAGCACTCCATGGGGCATGCACGGGGCCCCTGCTTTTCAAGCAGAGGTGGACTGAAGGCTGGGCTTGCAAGGGGGTGGGCTGGGGTGGGCGCTGGTAGGGTGTTCTGAAACATTACCTATATACCTGCACTTTACAAAGCACTTTATATGTTTGCCTGGTGTTGGCTGATGGTGGAAGGAGTGATTGGAGTTGCCTGTCTGTGGCCTGGGTGCTGGTTAGTACCCCCATGTCAGAGGTACAGACCCTGGGCTCAGAGCAGGTAGAGGCTGTCCCAGGGATTCTCGAGTGTCTACAGGGGGACTGGGATTCCCTTCCTGGGACCAGGAGGCCCTCTTCCTGAGATGCTATGGCTGGTGGCCCTCCTCCCCCAGAATCACAGGGCCATATGCTAGGAGGAAAGACCCTGTAAACTCCAGACCTGACCTCCTGGGATCTGGGGTTAGTCACCCAGGTGGGGATTTGCCTCTCTTGCCTTTCATTTAGAATTGACTGTGAGCCCCTAAGGGCCAGGCCTTAGCCAAAAGCCTCCACGCAGCCTGGTGCTCCTGCAGAAGTGCTGCCTCTGGAGGGTTTCTGCAACTTGGGACTCCTGGCAGTGGGGCTAGTGTCCTCCATTCACCCCTGCTCCTGCACAGTCCCCAGCCCTAGGTGTGCACCCTCTAGTGTGGGGTGAATGGGCTCCTATGCCCATTAGCTCTGGATTAGGCTCAGATGTATGTGCTGGGCTCCTGTTATGGGAGGGCTCAGAGCACAGGGACCCCTGGCCTGGGAGGGGGTAGCTGTGTGCATGTGTGTGGGTGTGTGTGCCTCCATGAGCCTGTGTGTGCCTTCGTGAGCCTGTGAGTGTGTGAGCATGCCTGGTGTGCACGTGTGTGGGCGCGTGTGCCTGTGAGTGTGTGAGCATGCCTGGTGTGCACGTGTGTGGGCGCGTGTGCCTGTGAGTGTGTGAGCATGCCTGGTGTGCACGTGTGTGGGTGTGTGAGCCTGTGAGTGTGTGAGCATGCCTGGTGTGCACGTGTGTGGGCGCGTGTGCAGCTCTGTGCTTGTGTGTATGTGCATACGCGGGAGACAGATGGTGGAGAGCGACTGGGAGTGGCCGACAGAGTGGATCTGTCCCTAAGCCTAGAGCACCCTGGGTGCCGATGCCACATCCACATCCTGCCCCCAGACCTGCTTCCCGGAGTCACCCATGCCTATACCCCCTGTGGCTTTGCCCACCAGTCCAGGTCTGCCTCAGTGGACAGAAGAGCGAGAGTCTCGGCCCTCGAACCCCTACTCTCCTCCATCCTTCTCCACTCCCCCACTGCCTCTTCTTGGCAAAGCAGCTGGAGTGAGACCTGGGCTGAGGCCAAGGGTGGGGCTACCGTGCCCCCATGAGCTGCAGACACCGTCCTCTCACCAGCTCTCCCTCCTGTGTCCTGGAGTGGAACCCATCCCCATAGCCCACCCCTTAATCCCTACCCCTTGTCTGGGGTTCTGGCCATCCCCCCCACCCCCATCCCCTAGTCTCCAGCTTCCAAGGCAGCTCCCCAGACAATGGGTTCAGCAAGGGGCAGGCTAGGTCCTGTGCCTAGCCCCTCAGCTCCCCCAGCCGCTGCATGGGGCTTCTGCTGCTCTGTGGCGCTGGCTGGGGAACCTCAGGACCAGATGGGGCCTCCCAGGCCTCGGCTGCTGCATCACGCTCTGGGCAGGGCCTTGGGCCCGGACGACGCCTGTGCCCGCCATGCCCTCTGGCTAGATGCTGCACCCTCCACCCAGCCTCCAGGTGAGTTCTCGTCGTGCCCACGGTGCCCCACCCTCCTCAGCATCCAGGTGATGCATGTACCTGAGGTTCCGAATCCAGAGGGGAAATGTTTGCCTTTGCACTGCATATTTACGCACTGATCTGAATTGAAGGGTGCCCAAAATGACATCAGGCTTTTTCTGAAAAAGTCTTGTTTTGCCCGATTGGTTTGCCAGTGAGGTTCAGAGTGGACAAATCAAAATGAGCTGATTCCACACCTCTGAGGTTTTGACAAGTGCTCCATACCTAGCATTTGTCACATCTATATGCTATAGTATAAGCCAGAGGCCACCTCATTGCAACTTTGTAAACTTCCTATTAACTTTTACGGCCCATTTAAAAATGGGCTATGGGAGGGGGAGATCCATGGCTTTCCAAAATCCCTTCGTGGGGTCTGTAAGCAGAAACGTCTGCTGCCCCCTGTTCCAGGGCACGTCCCACTCCTCACTGGAAGGGCTCTCGGGCTCACTGATTGTTCTCTGAGCATCACACAGGGTCGATTTTCTGTTAATGCAAGTGCGTGGGGTGGGTGGCAGGGGCGTCGAGCTGAACGCTGGTCTGGACAGGAAAGGCTCCTGCTTCATGTCCCACCTTGACCCTCAGAGGTTTCCAGGCCCAGCTCTTGGGCCCTGGCTTCCTCCTCTCCCTCTCGTCTTTGGGGGGTGCATCTCATGCATGTCTGTTACCATGGACTCCATCATCACGGCTCCCATCACCTCCATCTGGCCTCTGTCATCCTGGGCACAGCATCTCATCTCTGGCCATCCCAGCCTCCATCACCCGCCTCACCTCCATCATCCTCGCTTCAGGGCTCATTCTGGCCTCCAGGGCTTTGTACATGGTAGGCTTTCATTCATTCGTTTGCACATTCGGTGAAGGTCTACTGTGTGCCAGGCCCTGTGCCAGGCATCGTGTAGATGGACGTTGCCCTTGTGAGTGCACGCCTCGGGGAGACGCACGCCAGCCGGTGGATGGCAGGAGAGCCTGGGCCAGGGCTACGGGTGGGGGCGTGGGTGTGGGCATGGGTGCAGAGGAGGGTGAGCTGGTTTCCAGAGGGGTGGGATCAGCTGGGGTGGTGGGCAGGGGGTGGAGGTGCGGGCTCAGCTGAGGTCCTGCTGTGTGGAGCCTGGAGGGAGAGATTGCATGTCCCCTCTCTATTCCCCATGGGTCATCTCAGTAATGGCTGCCGGAGTTCAGGGGTCCCTAGATTGCTCCCAAGGTCCTCACTCCCAAGTCCTTGGCAAGATTCCTGCGCCCCAGGAGCCTTTTGGCACCTGAACTCTGCCACCTAGTCTGCTGGTCAGCCTCTGTGCTGCCTGCGTTGGTGGGTGTCATTGGATTGTTAACGATGTACGTTTTGCTCTAAAGTGATGGTGATTGAAGATGGGAATTATTTTGTCTGTTGATTTTAATGTTTTCTTTTTTGTGTGTGAAGTGTTTGTTGTGAAATATCTATTTTGGAAGTTTTTAGGTGTTGGAAAGCCAGAATCTGGGGCCCTCTGGTGTCTAGGAAGGCCCTGTGATGCCCTGGGGTGAAGGGATGTGGACTCCCAGGGACAAAACAATGGACTCTGAGGTCCTCAGGGTCCACCTCCCTTTAAGGACTAGAGCACACTCAGTATTCGGGGGCCTCTGTGGTCTTTAAAGATGTCCCATGTTTGCTAAGGAAATGTTACTTTTGCTGGATGAACTTCTGAAAAACGTTTAGGATTGTTTACCTGCATGTTTTATCTCGTTCAGAATTAGAATTGGTGGCGTGTAGACATGCTTCTGGGTCTACCCAGATGAGGCAGGCCTACTGGATCTCCACCTTCAGATCAGGACACCCATCATTCACCTGGGAGGGGCTTGCTTCATTAGATGTTCACAAGGCTGAAAAGTGTCCCAGCCTCAAGTGTCACGTGGAGCCTCTTACACATGCATCGCCAGGATCGTCTCCTCCCCCATCACTCTGACCCCGCCCCTCACAGACGTGTCTCACTAGGCTCCTCCTCGAGTCATATGTCACATGAGACCCCCCTGTGTGTCACTTCCAGCCCTGACTACTCAGTGTCACTTGGAGCCTTTTGTCCCTCGCCAATGTACCACTTGAACCATCCCCAATCCATGTGACACAAAATCTGTGTCCCACTGAGTTCCATCTCTACTCGTGTCACACAGTTCCACCCTCATGTGTCACACTGAGTCACTCCTACATCATGTGTCACAGAGAGGTCCTATCGCCTCCCTTGAGTCATCTTGAGAACCTTCTTTCTCTGCTTTGTCCCATGGAACCCTCTTTCACCCAGGGTTCCTCTTCAGCACCTCATCCACCCATGTGTCCCACGGAGCTCCCTTCCTCCACCTGGGGTTCATCCTGAGCTCCTCCTACTCCTATGTGTCATCCTCAGAGCTCCTCCTCCCTTGTGAGCGTCCCATGGGGCTCCTCCTCCCCCCATGTGTCATCCTCAGACACTCCTTCACCTGTGTGCCCCATGGAACCCCCTTCTTGTGTCATGTGTCATATTGAGCGCCTTCTCCATCCTTGTGTCCCATGGAGCTCCTCCTCCTGCCATGTGTCATCCTCAGCTCCTCCTCCTTCCTGTGTGTCCCATGGAGCCCCCACCTCTTCCCATGTGTCATCCTCAGCTTCTTCTCCCTTCCGTGTGTCCCATGGAGCCCCTCCTCTTCCCATGTGTCATTTTTAGCACCTCCTTCCTCCAGAGTGTCCCATGGAGCCCGTCCTCTTCCTATGTGTCATACTCAGCACCTCCTTCCACCTCGTGTTCCATGGAGCCATTTCTCCTTCCATGTGTCATCCTCAGCTCCTCCTCCCTCCCAGGTGTCCCATGGAGCCCCTCATCCTCCATCCTTGTGTCATCTTCAACACCTCCTCCACTCATATGTCACATGGAGCCTCCACCCATGTGACACAAATAATTTCTCATCTACTTGTATCACACTGAACGTTCTATCTTAAGGGTGTCACAGCAAGCCCCACTAATGTGTCACAGGACGCCCCTCTCCCACTCTTGTAGCACACTGAGCTCCTTCCACCACTTAGGTGTCACTCTGAGCCTGTCCTCTGCATGTGTGTCACTAGGAGCCCCACCCATTCAGCTGCACTCTAAGTTGTTCCTCCTCTAATCATGTGTCACACATGGAGTCTCCCCACACTCATAAGTGATACAGAGTGCCTCTCCCCATCCATGTATCACACTGAGTCTCTCTTCAACATGTGTTACTCAGAGCCCTTCCCTGACTCATGTGTCACCTGGAGCCCCTGTCCTTATCCATGTGTTACACTGAGTTCTTTCCTGCTCCTATGTCACATGAAGCTCTCCTCTACTCACAAGGCACACAGAACCCCCTGCCCATTTGTCGAATGGAGCCCCTCACCCAATGCGTGTATAACACTGAGCCACTCTCCCACCCCCGTGTCGTACTGAGCTCCTCCTCCACTGATGTGTCTCATGGACTCCTTCTGACTGTTGTCACACGGAGCCACTCCCTTCACCCTTGTGTCTCACTGGGCATCTCTTCCCAACCATGTGTCCCTTGAGATCCTCCCCCACCCATGTGTCACACCAAGTCCCCTTTCTTGTGTTACTCCAAGTCCCTTCCCCCCATATATCACACAGAGACTCTCTTCCCACACACGTGTCACACCGAGCCCCTTTTCTGTTTCACATTCCACCTCTCCTTCACTCATGTGTCACGAGGAGCCTTTTCCCTACTAATGTGTCACCTGAGCTTCTCTCACATGTCACTCGAAGTCCCCCCCTTCCCATGCATCATCCAGAGATCTTCCCCCCACCCATGCATTGCCCTGAGCTCCTCCCTTACTTATGTGACATGGAGCCCCTCTCCACACCCATGTGTCATACCAACCCCCTCCTCCATGCATGTATCACACCAACACTGATGTGTCACACCAATCCCCTCTCCACCCATGTGTCACATGGAGCTCTTCCCCCACCCATGTGTCACACCAGCCCCCTCCTCCACCCATGGGTCCCACAAACCCCCTCCTCCACCCATGTGTCACACCAAACCCCTCCTCCACCCATGTGTCACACCAACCCCCTCCTCCACCCATGTGTCCCACAAACCCCCTCCTCCACCCATGTGTCACACCAACCCCCTCCTCCACCCATGTGTCCCACAAACCCCCTCCTCCACCCATGGGTCCCACTAACTCCCTCCTCCACCCATGGGTCCCACTAACTCCCTCCTCCAACCATGTGTCACACCAACCCCCTCCTCCACCCATGTGTCACACCAACCCCCTCCTCCACCCATGTGTCACACTAATCCCCTCCTCCACCCATGGGTCCCACTAACCCTCTCCTCCACCCATGGTCCCCACTAACTCCCTCCCCCACCCATGTGTCACACCAACCCCCTCGTCCACCCATGGGTCCCACTAACCCCATCCTCCACCGATGTGTCACACCAACCCCCTCCTCCACCCATGTGTCACACTAATCCCCTCCTCCACCCATGGGTCCCATTAACCCTCTCCTCCACCCATGTGTCACACCAACCCCCTCCTCCACCCATGTGTCCCACAAACCCCCTCCTCCAGCCATGGGTCCCACTAACCCCCTCCTCCACCCATGTGTCACACCAATCCCCTCCTCCACCCATGTGTGACACTAACCCCCTCCTCCACCCATGGGTCCCATTAACCCCCTCCTCCACCCATGTGTCACACCAACCCCCTCCACCCATGTGTCACACCAACCCCCTCCTCCACCCATGTGTCACACTAATCCCCTCCTCCACCCATGGGTCCCACTAATTCCCACCTCCACCCATGTGTCACACCAACCCCCTCCCCCACCCATGTGTCCCACTAACCCCCTCCTCCACCCATGTGTGACACTAACCCCCCTCCTGCACGCATGTGTCACACCAACCCCCTCCACCCATGTGTCACACTAACCCCCTCCTCCACCCATGTGTCACACCAACCCCCTCCTCCACCCATGTGTCCCACTAACCCCCTCCACCCATGTGTCACACCAACCCCTCCTCCACCCATGTGTGACACTAACCCCCTCCTACACCCATGTGTCACACCAACCCCCTCCACCCATGTGTCACACTAACCCCCTCCTCCACCCATGTGTCCCACTAACCCCCTCCTCTACCCCATGTGTCACACCAACCCCCTCCTCCACCCTTGTGTCACACTAACCCCCTCCTCCACCCATGGTTCCCACTAACCCGCTCCTCCACCCATGTGTCACACCAACCCCCTCCCCCACCCATGTGTCACACCAACTCCCTACCCCACCCATGTGTCACACCAACCCCCTCCTCCACCCATGTGTCACACTAACCCTCGCCTCCACCCATGTGTCACACCAACCCCCTCCTCCACCCATGTGTCCCACAAACCCCCTCCTCCACCCATGTGTCCCACTAACCCGCTCCTCCACCCATGTGTCACACCAACCCCCTCCCCCACCCATGTGTCACACCAACTCCCTACCCCACCCATGTGTCACACTAATCCCCTCCTCCACCCATGGGTCCCATTAACCCTCTCCTCCACCCATGTGTCACACCAACCCCCTCCTCCACCCATGTGTCCCACAAACCCCCTCCTCCACCCATGGGTCCCATTAACCCCCTCCTCCACCCATGTGTCACACCAACCCCCTCCTCCACCCATGTGTCACACCAACCCCCTCCTCCACCCATGTGTCACACTAATCCCCTCCTCCACCCATGGGTCCCACTAATTCCCACCTCCACCCATGTGTCACACCAACCCCCTCCCCCACCCATGTGTCCCACTAACCCCCTCCTCCACCCATGTGTGACACTAACCCCCTCCTCCACCCATGTGTCACACCAACCACCTCCACCCCTGTGTCACACTAACCCCCTCCTCCACCCATGTGTCACACTAACCCCCTCCTCCACCCATGGTTCCCACTAACCCGCTCCTCCACCCATGTGTCACACCAACCCCCTCCTCCACCCATGTGTCACACCAACCCCCTCCTCCACCCATGTGTCACACCAACCCCCTCCTCCACCCATGTGTCACACCAACCCCCTCCTCCACCCATGTGTCACACCAACCCCCTCCTCCACCCATGTGTCACACTAACCCCCTCCTCCACCCATGTGTCACACTAACCCCCTCCTCCACCCATGTGTCCCACTAACCCCCTTCTTCACCCATGTGTCACACCAACCCCCTCCTCCACCCATGGGTCCCACTAACGCCCACCTCCACCCATGTGTCACACTAACCCCCTCCTCCACCCATGTGTCACACCAACCCCCCCACCCATGTGTCACACTAACCCTCTCCACCCATGGGTCACACTAACCCCCTCCTTCACCCATGTGTCCCACAAACCCCCTCCTCCACCCATGTGTCCCACTAACCCCCTCCTCCACCCATGTGTCACACCAACCCCCCTCCTCCACCCATGTGTCCCACTAACCCCCTTCTTCACCCATGTGTCACACCAACCCCCTCCTCCACCCATGGGTCCCACTAACGCCACCTCCACCCATGTGTCACACCAATGCCTTCCTCCACCCATGTGTCACACTAACCCCCTCCTCCACCCATGTGTCACACCAACCCCCCCACCCATGTGTCACACTAACCCTCTCCACCCATGGGTCACACTAACCCCCTCCTTCACCCATGTGTCCCACTAACCCCCTCCTCCACCCATGTGTCACACCAAACCCCCTTCTCCACCCATGTGTCACACCAACCCTCTCCCCCACCCATGTGTCACACCAACCTCCTCCTCCACCCACGTATCACGTCAACTCCCTCCTCCACCCATGTGTTACAGGGAGCCCCTCTTCCCTCCATGTGTCTGTCAATCAGAGCCCCTTTTGCACTCATGTGTCACTCTGAGCCTCTTTCCGACCTCCATACCCACTCCCCACCCCTACTTCTTAATCTTTAACCCCATTCCCTAAAGGTTTCCCTCCATGGGTTCTTTCAGAGAATTTTATATTATCAGGTCATTTGTTCACAGATATTTTCTGACCACCTACCACGTGCCTGGCTGTGTGTCCCTGCGCATGTGTGTTGGCGGTGTGGATGGCTGGGGAGTGTAGGATGAGGCAGGCAGTATGGTAGTTGAGAAAGATGTCAAAGAACAAAGGAAGGTGTTTTGGGGTACAAGTTTATTGAGATGTAATCCACATACACACAATCCACCCATTAAAGCTCACAGCGAAGTGTGTTTTAGTTATTCACAGGTATCTGCAACTATCACCATAATCATTTTAAGATCATTTTCATCACCCCCAAAAGAACTCCAGAGCCTTCAGCTGTCACCTTCACGCTACATGCACATCCCTCAGCCCTCAGCAACCAAAAATCTACTTTCTGTCTCTGGGAAATTCTTGAAGTGCCTCTGGACTTCATGAGTCCTCACTGGGTCCCCAGAGATGCCTGTTGCAACCCATTTCACAGACGTAGAAGGCAAGGCTGGAGAAGTACCAGGGAGTCAAAGCAGTGGATGGGTGAGGTCAAGCCCCTGATGTCCACTCACAGACCTGGGCCAGAATCAGGCCTCCCTGTCCCTTCACCTCCCCAACCTCCATCCCTTGGCCTGGCTCCACAGTCACCTGGGGGCTCTATGGGGCCAAGGGAGGCCCAGGCCCTGGCCATAGGAGGCAGGTAGGGCAAGGCTGGGCAGGGTGGACAGGTACCCCAGTGCTGCAGGTGCCCAGCAGTGGGTGGCACTGCCTGGGCTGGCTGTCCCTTGCTGTCACTGCTCTAACCACTAGCAGCAGGCGTCCCCTCTGCCATCTGAGCGCTTGCACTGCGCTTCCGGGAGGAGGGTTGCGGCCCGTAGTCAGTAGTTGGGGGGTGGGAACGGCTTCATACAGGAGTTGATGCACAGTTATCCAGCTCCTATATGATGCCTTTCTTCATCCCCTTCAACCACGCGCAGCCCCCGGACCCTCCTCTGCACCCTTGGCTGCACGGGGATGCGTCCTCAAGTCTGCTGCTGTCCTGCCAGCCTCTTCCCGGCATGCTCCTTGGGCTCTTCTCTCTCTCTCTTCTGCAGCTCTCTGAGTTCCTGGAGGGGAGGGCCTGGGGCTGGGCTATTTCTGAGGCCCCTCCTTGGCACGGAGCTATGCTCCTGGTGGGACACCCCCTGGGCTGACTCCACAGCCAAGGGCAGATAGGCTGGAGGGGGAGTTGGGTAGTCCTGGGGCTTCTCCCACTGAGGGACTGGGGCTGTGCTCCCACACAGAGCCCTCCTAAGGGACACGGCCCAACAGGATGGATGGACAGACGTTGGAGAGATGGTGCCCCTTTGTGCCCAGGGCGGAGGGGGTGGGGCTTTGGCAGAGCAGGGCTGGCCCTTTCTGTGCCCCAAGAGGAGGGTCTCCTCGAGGGGTCTCCGCCTCTACCCAGGACTCTTTCATGACCAGGAGGCTGAGGCCCCTCACAGGCGGCTTCTTACTCTCTCCTTAAACCTGTTCTGGAGACATTTCCCCTCTTCCCAAGGATTCCCAACTCTGGGTCCCCAGAAGCTGTCAGCTGGGTCCCCTTCTTCCCGTGTGCCCACCCTGCCCAGGCTGGGTACCTGAGGGTGCCCAACGGCAACATGAGCAGGGGGAACGGCGGTGGCCCCTGGTTCTTGGACCTCCGTATTCTGCCTCTCCAACTAACTCAGGTCCTGTGCATGGCAGAGGTGACCCGCACCAAGCCCTGTGATACTGGCATCATTAACCCCATTAACAAGCCACGACAGCCAGCCCAGGCATGAGCATTGGGGCAGCAGGGCAGCGAGTGCGGTAGCTGAGGCCATTAGAGAGGACAGGAGGGTGCAGGAGGGAGCACCCTCTCCCCTGCCCTTCCCACTCACCTCTCATCTCCCCTTCCTCACCCCTCCTTCTCCATGCACCCCTTCTTCCTGTAGGAGGGAGCACCCTCAACTCTGCCTTTCCCACTCACCTCCCATCTTCCCTTCCTCACCCTCCTCCCCAATGCACCCCCTCCCTTCCTGCAGGAGGGAGCACCCTCTCCCCTGCCGTTCCCTCTCACCTCCCGTCTCCCCTTCCTCACCCGCCTTCCCCCATGCACCCCCTCACTTCCTGGTCTGCCCCTCAGCTTCTGTGGTGTCAGGATGGGTATGCTTGTCTTTGTTGATCTCAGACAGATGGACAGGGGTCTGGACGAGGCTTAGTGTTTGGGTCTGAGGTCAGTGCTCATGGGCTTGGGGCGTGACGAGGGTCTTGTCGGCCCCGCAGCAGGGCTCTGGGCGGGTGGGTGGAGCTTGGGAGTGGGGGTGATGGCTTCTATTTGTCGTCTTTCTCTTTTTCACTTTGGGAGCAACTGGGGTCGCCAGGAGGGCAGGAGGGGACCTCACGTCTCTGCCCTGGGCAGATTGTTAAGAGCTGGTCAAGCTCCTGGCACAGGGGCCTGAGTCCAAAGCCCTAACTGGACCTGGGGCCGCCCGCAGGAGGGATGAGCGAGTCCGGACCTGAGCGGTGAGTAGCCCTCAGCTGTCTGGGTGATGTGCTGTTGAGTGTTCCAGAAACTGGCCCTGTGTGCACCAGGGCTGGAGGCTGGCACATTGGGCACCTCACGGGGGTGGGCTGGGCCGGGAAGGGAGGTTGACGGACAAGCCTCAGCAGGTGTGGAGCTCAGGGCTCCCCCCATCCCCTGACATCAGTGACCTGGGGGTGGACAGAGAAGGTGGAAAATGGGTGCATTTGGTTGTGGCCCGCCAGGTCCCGTGGGCCTGTGTGCCAGTGTATGCGCCAGGCTGGGCAGTCTGCTGTTCAGAGGAGTTTTCACCTTTTTTTGTGGTGGCCATGAAGTCATAACCCAGCATGACATTTAACATTAACCTTCCTTTTTCTTTCCCCAGGAGAAAAAAAGGTTTGTATTATTTTTCTTTTAAATTTTTTATTTCCATAGGTTTTAGGGAACAGGTGGTGTTTGGTTACATGAATAAGTTCCTTAGCGGTGATTTGTGAGATTTTCGTGCACCCATCACCTGAGCAGTACTCACTGAACCCAATTTGTACTTTTATCCCTCACCCCCTCCCACCCTTTCCCTGGAGTCCCCAGAGTCCATTGTATCATTTTATCAGTTCTCCTCTGGGCCTGGGGGCTGCTGCTCTTCTCTGTAAACTAAACTTGCTCTGGCCGGATGGGGTGGGAGAGCCAATGAGGCGAGGTCATCGCTGTCTGCTGGTGTGGGGGGCGGTGGCCACTCTAGCACTGGGAGCCCCCTAGTCAATCTGTGTGTGTGTGTGTGTGCATGTGTGTGTGTGAACTGTGGATAAATACGCTCACCTTAGTGTGTGTCTGGATTCCACCACTGTAGGTCACGGGTGATTATTGCTGGTAAATTCTGTTTGGCCTTAGCCTGCAAGGTAGTCCTGTTCATCACTCCACCTTTTTTTTTTTTTTTTTGAGACGGAGTTTCACTCTTGTTGCACAGGCTGGAGTGCAGGGGCGTGATCTCAGCTCATCGCAACCTCCGCCTCCCAGGTTCAAACTATTCTCCTGCCTCAGCCTCCCGAGTAGCTGGGATTATAGGCATGCGCCACCACACCCAGCTAATTTTTTGTTGTTTAGTAGAGACGGGGTTTCTCCATGTTGGTCAGGCTGGTCTCGAGCTCCTGATCTCAGGTGATCCATCTGCCTCAGCCTCCCAAAGTGTTGGGATTACAGGAGTGAGCCACTGCACCCGGCCTTGCCCCTCCACCTTTGATGGCCAGGAGGAAAGGATGGCGGTCCTCGATGGTCCTGGCTGCAGGGACATGGGGACTGCCAATCCACCCCACATTTACCCAGGGAGCCCTTACCAAGCAGGGACAGAGGTTTGCCATTAAAATCCAGCCTCTGGGACCCCTCGGGGTGGCCTCCAGGAGACCTGATCTAGGGACCCTCCATTATGACCGCAGACTGTATCCCAAGGTAGTTTACTTCAAGGGACTTGGGAGCCCCAAGAAGAATGTCATGTGGGAACAGAGCGGGTTTTAGGAACCAGCGGCCCTTGGAGACTGGGTCTGGTTATTCTGGAAACGACCCTCCCTCTCACTACATCCCCCATTTGATGATGGGAAAACAGGCTGGAAGATGGACAGCCACTACCTGAGGTCACCCAGCAAGTCAAAGTTGGGGCCTTCTGGGGCCAGGTCACTAAAGGGGATCTGCACCTCTTGCAGCTGAACCCCTGGCCTTAACCCATGGCAGCCTGTCTTGGGCTGCCATCAGAGGCAGAGTGCTGAGTGAATGGACAGACAGACATGGTGCCCTTGAGCTCCTGGAGCTGCTGTGGTGTTGGCTATTGTGGGGGTCATTGCTGGGCCTTGTGACTGGAGGCGGAGTGGGTGAAGTGGCCCAGGTGAGAGGACAAAGATCAGCCACCAGGAAGGGGCCTCCATCCTGGCTCTGTCCTCAGCTCCTCTGCAGCCAGTTCTGGGCCTTGATTTCCCCAAGTTTACCTTGGGAAATTGACATAAGAAGTCTGTGGATGGGGCTGGGAGCTCTGACTGCCAGGTGCGCCCAGCAGTTTATTCCTAACTCTGAATCCTCACAGCAGCCTTGGTGGGTTGGAGTGACAGATGAGGAAACTGAGGCTGGGAGAGGCCTTCCTGCAGCCAGCCAGTGGAGGGAGAGAGAAGCCCAGAGGTGTAGCCCCTGCCTTTGAACCTGGGGATCCTGACCATGATCTCCTGGTGCTGCTATCAGGGGTAGATTCTTCAGACAGGTGGATGGTGGGTGAAGGCCAGGCGCCCCTGGGGACTTGTGAGGGCATCGTTAGCCCTGTGTGGGGCTGGGCAGTATAGGGAAGGAAGGAGGCTGAGCTTGCAGTGCCAGCCTTGGGCTCCCGTGGGGTGTGTCCTTGGGCAGGGGCTCCCCACTGTGTGCCCAGTGGTCCTGGTCCATGATGGGTAGGAGCAGGAGGCCGAGCCACACTGTCTGGAGGCTGTCATGCTCCCGTGCCTGCCCTCGAGGACAGAGTAGGGTCTCTTCCACGTGGGAGCTGAGAACTCTGGGGCCAGGTGGAAATGGCTTTCCTAAGGGATGGGGCTGCTCCAACTCAGGCTAGTCAGGCCCCTGCGGGGCCCCTGAGCTTTGAGCCTGAGATCTGTTGGGTGGTCTCACAGTGTGTCTTCAGGAGCAGGTTCCTCAGCAGGGCAGAGAGGGCAGAGCTGGTGTGTCCTGGCACGGGGGGCCCGTGTGCACGGACCTGGTGTGTCCTGGCACGGGGGGCCATGTGCACGGACCTGGTGTGTCCTGGCACGGGGGCCATGTGCACGGGGCTCCAGTGTTTCTGCCCTCCTAGATGAAGTTCAAGGTCTGTGTCCTCGCAGAGCTCTCACCTGTGGAGGGGTGCAGTGGGGCGGGGGTGCTCTGGGAGGTTGGAGGCCCCTCCTGGATAGGTGTGACCCATGGCCAGGAAGAGGGGTCAGTGTGTCCTGGACTGTGGAGGGGGAACTCAGAGTGGGTGAGTGCCACCTGCCCTACCTCCCCAACTCCCTGTGGGACCCCTGGCAGCCCCCCTACCCAGGGCAGTGCACCCTCACCCTCACAACAGCCATTTTGCCACTTTGGGGACAGCATGACCCTCTGAAATGGGACCCAGGCCTTTTCCTCTTGGGGTGGGGGTTAGGACTGCTTGAGACCAGGGCTTGTGGATCCTGCAGTGTGGGGCTCAGACCGCACCTCGTTTCTCACATGGCGAGGAGGCCAAGGTCAGAGGTGGGATTTGGGTTTCGGGGCTCCCTTTTCTGGAACCCTTAGGAGAGGCAGCCCCCACTCCCCCGCCTCCCACTGCCCTGAGGCACCTCTTCTGTCCTCTCCTCTCTTTGACATGAGCCTGTGGGGGTTGCACGTCCCTGGTGGCCTCAATGGGGGTGGGTGCCTTCTCATGGCAGAAAGAAGTGCCCAGAGTCTTGGGGAAGCCTTCAGGAAGGTTGGGGGAGGCCTGCTGTGCATGTGCCAGGCCCCCAGGGGCTGTTTCAGGGCAGAGCGTTTCCTGCCCCCACCCTTCCTGCCCAGTCCACTTGCCTCCTCCTCCACCCCACCTACTCCCTCCCTCCTCCCATGCGTGTCCCTCCCCCACCTATCCTCCCACCACCTCCACTTTTAGAACAAACCCCAAAGTCAGACATTCTTTTATTTTGCTTTATTTGAGGACTGCAAAAAGATTGGGGGGTGAGAAAGTTCAGGGGGTGGGGAAGGGTCTACTCCCCGTGCAAAGCGGTGGTGTGGCCAGAGCCTCACTGTGACTCGGCATGGTCCCCTGGGTGTCTGTGTGCCTTCTGGGACTCCATCCCTGTATGAGGGGCCCCTGCACCCCTGCACTGTCCAGTGTTCGGTGTTGGGAGGGAAAGGTGCCCCAAGGCATGAAGGGGCCCTCTTTGCTGTGCAAGTCTGGTAAGTGGCACTGGTACGTCCGGATGCCCCAAAGAGCGGCTTTGTCCAGGTGAGTCCAGAGCTCAGGGCCAGAGGAAGGCGGGGTCAGAAAAGCTGAAGCAGATGTGGTGGAGGTGGGGGTGGGTTTGCTTGCAGGGCGGGATGGGGGTGAGGGAGGCACCACATCATCAGACGTTGGGAGGTTGGGGGGTGGGGGTTGGGGGGCGGGGGCGGGAGCTCAGGGGAGCAGGAGCACCGGCAGTGGAGGTAGAAGAAGTCAGTGGAGCACCCAAGGTCAGTGTCCCAGGGCGGCACAGGGTGGCCGTCGCCAGGCCGGGTGGGGGGCCCTGGCACCTGCTTGCTTGGCTGCGCCTGCTGTGCCTGCTTCTTCATCTGACCACGCGTCATGGGGTCACTTCCTGCTCGCCACTGCTTTCTCCCTCATGGATGTCACTCCCGGGCATGGGCTTGGGACCTGGAGAACTGAGAACTCATAGCCCAGGGCTGGCGCTGGTTCTCTGAGGACTGGATAGTCTGTTAGCACAGGTGGCATTGCTGGTTGATGAGTTGAAGAAGTTGTTGCCCTTCACAGTTGGGTTCCTCTTGGGTCAGGAGTGGCAGGAAGGGAAGCGAAGCGGGCTGAGGCACGGGGAGGCCAGGGGACGTCGGGAGGCGTCGGGGTGAGAAATAGAGGGGACTCTTTGCTGGAGACGGGGAGGCGTCTTCAGTCGAGGTCAGCCTCTTCGTCCTCGTCAGGCAGCTCTTCCAGCCTTGCCTGCTCCCTGGGCTGGCTCTCCCAGGCGGGGATGGGCAGGGCCCGCCTGTAGATCAGGGTCAGGAACCGGCTCAGGGCCCTGGCTGCCTGCTCCCGGCTGAGCAGGTGCAGCTGGCCATCTGCACTGCGGATGTGGAGCAGGCGGCTACCAAGGAATTCCAGGACCTGGGGATCCATCAGGTGGCGTGGGCGGGGTGGGTGGGTGGCTGCTGTGTGGCTGGGCGAGGCCTCCTGCACGTCGTTGTCCTGCTTGTCCTGCGAGGTGTCTTGCAGGCCGTCATGCAGGCCACACTGACGGTAACGTTGCAGGTCGTCTTGCAGGGCTTCTCGCAAGACGACATCCTCATCACCAACGACGTGCAGCTCCAGGTAGCGGTTCTGATGCAGGGCAGGGAGGTGGCCCTCCTGGGGGGTGACTCTGACACCAAAGAACTCACACAGCGTCAGCCAGAACCCAGGGGTGAACTGCAGGCCTCGGTGGGCCTGGGGGTGCAGAGCATTTCGCTGCCAGCGGCCAGGGCCCAGGAACAGCTCAGCCAGCTCCTGGGCTGGGATGGTGTTTGCGCCTACGAGAGCGGGCATCTGGGTGAGCAGCTGGGTGATGGCTGTCGTGATGCTGCTGCCCGCGATGAGGGACGAATCCAGGATGAGTCGTAGGGAGCGCTGGGGCTGGGGCCGAGCCACCTGCATGGCGGGTGCCGGCCGCGGCGAGAGGCACTGCCTCACGCGCAGTAGCACGAGGATGGCTGCCAGGGCTAGGGTGTTCTTCCAGTACAGGAGGCCTCGGAAGAAATGCAGAATGACGGCCCTGATCTGGGCCATGCTGAAGTGGGCGAGGAAGCTGTTGAGGATCTGGTCGATGGGTATCATGGCCAGCAGCTCTTGCCGTAGGGTCTGTTCATTGGACTCATCCTGTTCTTCATTCTCTTCTTCCCCGGATTCCGTCGATGGATCCCTGGGGAATCCCCTTGAGGCCAGCAGCAGGGTTTGCCTGGCGGCAGTGTTCCTCTGGAAGGCTCTCCTCCACCGGAGGTTTCTCACAGGTGGCAGAGCTGGGCCACCATCTTGTTCTGGCAGCTCCATGACGTCAAAGTTGAAGTGGGAGAAGAAGAAGACCCAATGCCCGGGGAGAAGTACGGTGAGCCTGTCATTATTCAGAGAGGCTAGATCCTCTGTGTTGAGAAGGATCATGATGGGCTCCTCGGTGTTCTCCAGGTAGCGGCACCACACCATGAAGGCAGCCCGTATTGGAAGAATCTTCATCTCCACTTGAGAGTACTCAACCTCGATAGGGGAGATGTTGCGGGAGTAGAAAGCACAGCAGGCTCTCTTGCCGGTTTGGTCGTCGATTTGGATCAGGGAGGCGTGCAGGGCCGTGCTGGTGATGCCGGTTTCCAAGTAGAATGGGTTCTGGGGCTTGGGGTGGTGGAGGAGGGGCGCCTTGCGGAAAGCCCTCTTCAGGCACTCGAAGGCCTCCTGCTCCTCGACTCCCCAGTAGAACTGGTAGGAGCTCAGCAGCTGCCGCACCAGGGGCTCTGCGATGATGCTGAAGCGCTCCACGAAGTGGCGGTAGGGGAAGACGAATTCGATGAAGTTTCGCAGAGATAGCCTGGAGCCAGGGGTAGGGTACCCTGTTACGATGGTCATGACGTTCTTGTTCAGTTTCACCCCTTTGGGGGTGACGACGAAGCCCAGGACTTCCACGGTTTGGCGGTGGAACTGGCTCTTGTCCAGGGAGCAGTAGACGTTGTGATGGCGGAAGCGGACCAGGACTTGGCGGACGTGGTGGAGGTGCTCCTCCTGGCTCATTGAGTAGATCAGGACTTCCTGGCCGTAAGAAAGCACAAAGAACCCTAGCATGTCCTTTAGGATGAAGTGAATCACGTTCTGAGGTATGATAGGGTCTGGGGAGAGCGCGAACGGCTGGTAGCTCTTCATCTCTTCAAGCTCCAAACCAAACGCTGCTTTCCACACATCTTCGGTGCGGTGCCCGTTCACGCTTTCCTCCACAATGGTCCCACGCAGCTCCAGTTTTGTGAACCACTCGGCTCCGTGTAACTGGTCAAACAGTTCCGGAATCATCTGTATGTAGTCCTGTCTGTTGGTCAGCATGTCCTGCAGGTCCCAGTATTCCTCCTGTAGCCTGGCTCTTTCTTGCATCCCGGCACCCACAGGTTCCCAAGGCGCAGTGGAGGGACACTCGTAAAAGGTCTCGCTGTGATCACTGTCTCCAGCCTGCTGAAGCTCAGAGGGCTCTGATTCAGAAAGATCATCGGATCCGTCTGAGCTTGGCTGGTCGGAAGTCTCATCATCTGCTTCCTTCGGGTTAAACACGTCGGCCAGGTCTGAGTATGGGTGTGGCAGTCCGGGGAGCAGGCTCATGCCGTGCCTCTCTAGTGCAATGCATGGCGGGGGCGGGCGGAAGCAGTTCTTCAGGCAGTAGGGAGAGTGGAAGGTGCAGCGGCCTTTGATCCAGTCGACTTCGGGGGCGTGGACTCGGAGCCAGCGGATGCCTAGGACCACGGAGAAGTTCGGTGAAGGTACGATGTCAAATTCGATGGACTCCTGGTGGTTCTGGTGGATACACACCAGGGGCTCTGTGTAGAGCCAGACAGGCTCGTTGCCAATCAGCGAGCCGTCCACGGATTGGACCGGCTGTGGGTACGGCTTCTCGTAGAGCTCGACGTAGTGCTCTTGGGCGAACTTCTCATCCATGAAGTTGCCGTCAGCTCCCGAATCCACCAGGGCCTGGACCGCGACGCTGTGGTAGGGGTTCACTCTCACCATGAGCAGCAGGAAGAGGTGGGCGCGATTGATGTCCGGATGGACTTCGCTGGGCAGCCAGCTGCTGACCATCCACCTCTCTGGAGCAGGTGAGTCGATCCAGGTCAGGTTCCGGGGGCGGGCCTCGGGGGGCAGCCTGAGCATGGCTCTTCTCTCTGCCAGTTTCTCTTCTATTTGCAGGATGAGCACAATCAGACTGTCTAGGGAATCTGGCTGAGGGACCCGGAATAGATAGTGCCTGATCTCCTCGTTGAGCCCCTGGCACAGGTGGGCCTGCAGGACTTCATCTGGCCAGCCCAAGATGGGTACCAGGCTCTGGAACTCATCGATGTACTCAGTGGCAGAGCGGCCGCCCTGCCTGATGGTGAACATGGCCTCTTCTGCCACACGCAGTGCCTGGCGGTACTCAAACACCTCTGACATGGCCTCCAGGAAGGCTGGGAAGTCTTCGATCAGGGGGCTGTTTTCCTGCAGTAGAGCTTTGGCCCATTCTAATGCCAAGCCGGACAGGTGATTGATGACATAGCCAACTCGTAGACGGTCGTTATAGAACATTCTTGGGTAGCTCTGTAAGGTCAGTTGGCAGAGTACGATGAACTCGTGGAATTCTCTGCGATCGCCAGAGAAGTGCTTTGGGGCGGGCAGTTGGCCTGCATTGATCCCTTTGATCAAGATCTCTTCTGCTACTCTCTGTTGCTCTTTGAGGTCTTGCATTCGGAAGTACAGCGAGATGATGGACCTCACCATGGCCATAAGTTCTGCGGTTGAGTGCTCGGTCTGGTTTTGCTCTTCTTGAGGAGTCTCCTCCCTTCCCGATTCCTTCAGGTCAGTGTGAGCCTCTTGCTCTTCTCGGGCTCCCGATGGGTTGACTGATGCTTCTTTCATCCTATCAGATGCTCCACTGAGTGGATCCCCCCTTGCCTGGTGTGAACCGTTGCATGACTCCTCCAGGTCTTGGAGTAGGTCATTGGGTGGATCCTCTATTTCCTTACGTGGGCCACTGGATGGCTCCTCCATGTCTTGGAGTAGATCAGTGGGCAGCTCTTCCATTTCCTGGAGTGGGCCACTGGGTGGCTCCTTCTTTTCCTGGGCTGGGCCGCTGGCTGGCCCTGCCTCTCCCCGCACTCCACTGCCCGATGTCGCCTTGGTGGTGTTGGATGAGCCCTCGGAGGACTCCATTTGTTTTGATGATGGATTCTTATGCTCCATCATCGTCTCAAATGAGTCTTCAGAGGGTTCTATCATTTCGTCGGATGGAAAGGAGTGTATTCTGAAGATTGGTAAGGTTGTGATGGCGTCCAGTCAGTAGCTGGGACTGTGGAGATCAGAACCTGGTGGTGGAAGGGGAGTGGGGGGTAAAGGCAGTAGTTTAGGATCTTGTGAAGTGGCAGTATCAGGGTCTCAAGGACAAATCAGATGCCCAACTAATCAGAGCAGAGAGAAATGGGGGAAAGCCTTCTTGTATCCAGCCAGCCTCCTTGGCTGGTCACTTGGGGTGCCCCCAGGGAGGGAAGATCTGTCAACCTCTGACCTGCCTCCCAGGCTTATTCAGTCTGCCTGTCCTGTCCATTTCCTCCATAGATGTGAGAAATTCACAGCCCATAAATTCTGTGGAGTGACCGGCTGGGAGCAGCCACCGTGGCAGGCGGGTACCTGGCAGGGTGCACAGGCTGCTCCATTTCCCCCTGGCACATGCACCTGGTCAATCCTCTTTTCCTGCTTTGGTCACCTGAGAATTACAGAGGTCACATCTCAGCACCATCCAAAGCCACCCCTGGCAGGCTCAGGGCTCTGGAGCAAGCCCAGCCGCCTTGGTTGTGGAGTGGGAATCTCTAGCAAAGATGCCTACTGTTTCACCAGTGCAGTGGAAGAGGAGAAAATGGGCACTTGGCCACTGTCCCGTCAGTTGGGTCAGCAGCCCAAAATAGCTCTTATTTCCTTCCCCATGTTCAAAATAGAAATTTCAGGGGGTGTGTACACGTCTGGGTTCTTATTTTTCTTTTCCATAAAGTTTATAACATACCTACTATGTGCTGGATAATTGCATATTTGTTACTTGATTCCAACTCAGACTTTTGGCCAATTTCTCTTTCTCGATTTGGTCTCCTTCCAATGCTATGTTCTCCCGAGCTCTGAGCTGTTGAGGAGATCTTCAAATAATCTCCTTCTCTTCCTACAATCTCCACTCTCCCAGGACTGCCCTCTTTGTGAGGCTTCTGGAACTTCACACATCTGGCCTCAATTTCACCAGTGCAAGCATGTCTGCACGCCTCTCCAATCTTATCCTCCCAGGCCCCCTTCTTTACTCCAGTGGGTCTGGTCTCCTCATCCTAGCGAATATCTTTTTCTCTCTGTTGCTGGTTGAGCCCTCCCAACAGACATGTATCTGGCAGAGTTGGGACATTGAGTGTGGGGGTTGGGGGGAACATGTGACATCTTTGGAATCTGACGGTCCCAGAGTGGATTTTTGGAAATCTAGTGTTGGGTGGTTTAAGTGGGCTGAGACAGAATTGAAAGGGAATGTCTTGGTTGGGGTTATTTGCACATTTCTTCTCTGCTGGGGCAGAGCAAATTAAGCTTTGATTATCTGATAGATTAGCTGTAAAGTTACTGCTCTTTATAAATTTAACACCTTTTGATACTTCTCAGTTTTCTTCTAAGCCACTGGACCCATCTGTAAAAAAAAAAAAAACATGCGTTCCCCCTTACATGAAACTCATTGGCTAAAATCCAAGCTTTCCAACAGGATACAAAATTCAGATCTGCTGTTTCTCAAAATTAAGTACACCCTTGTTAGCATGACACTTAAATTTGATCATGCAGTCTCTCTGATTAAAGCCTTCCACTGTTTATTTACTGTCTGCAATATTAAATCCAAACCTTCTAGCATAAACATATCTGACATGTAAACTCACCAAAACTATTCTCTGGCTAAAATGTAAGGGCCTTAATATAATATAAAATTCTTATTTTGCCATTCCTCAAGGTAGAGATCAAATTTTTTTAAAGCACAGTATACAAATTAGCATGGTATAAGAATTATAAGAATCATCATCATCATCATCATCTACACAGCACATTGCATAAATTAACTCACTTCCTCTCCATAAAAGTCCTCTGAGATATGCATTATTACTGTAAAATTCCAAACCTCTAATATAAAATTCTAATTGAAATACAAAATTTACCTAAGTAATTCATCTGCAGACTTATCTATCAGGAATAAAAATCTCAGCATGTCTCTCACTTAAAACTCTTTATTGGTGAAAATTTAAATTTCTTAGCAAGATGATTTAAAAACTACATTATGCACCCTCTTAATATAAAGTCTACACTCCTTAACATATTTACAAATTCGACCATGTGAATGATTAAATCCTTCAATGTTCCTGCCTTCAGCTCAAAATCTAATATCCTCGGCATGTTAGAAAAATCTTAATACTTCTTAACATCAAAGTTTAAACTGTTAGCAAGATGAATAAAGGTCATCTCATAATTTCTCTATTTAACACATATAAAAATTCATTTTTATTGCCTGTAAAGTTTCAACCACTTAGCGTAAAATAAAAATTTTCACCATGTAATTTACTTGCCAACTGATTAATACGAACCCCCAAATCTCATCAGGTCACTCCTAAAACCCTTTATTGGCTTAATTCCAAACCTCTTGCATGATATAAAATTCTGACCATGTCATTCCTCAAAATAAAAAGGTCACACTCCCTTGCAAGATACACGAATTTGCTCTTATAACTTCTGCTTAAAGCTTTATTCTGTCTCTTAATTACCTATGAGATAAGGTCTAATTATTTTTAGCATAGAACAGTACATTTTACTATGAAATTTCTCTGACTACTCTGCCCAAGACAAAATTTCTGCGATGTTACTGCCTTAAAAATCTCTTAATGGGCCAGACACGGTGGCTCACAGCTATAATCCCAGCACTTTGGGAGGCCAAGGCAGGTGGATCACTTGAGGTCAAGGGTTCTAGGTCAGCCTGGCCAACATGGTGAAATCCTGTCTTTACTAAAAATACAAAAATTAGCCAGGAGTAGTGGCTCATGCCTGTAATCCTAGCTACTTGGAGGCTGAGGCGGGAGAATCGCTTGAACCTGGGAGGTTGCAGTGAGCCGAGATTGCACCGCTGCACTCCAGCCTAGGCAACAGAGGGAGATTCCCTCTCAAAAAAAAAAAAAAAAAAAAGACTCTTAATGGCTGAAGTCCAAATTCCTTAGCATGGCATAAAAATGTAATCCTGTCATCCCTCAAAATAGTGTCCAAACTTCTTAGCATGCTATGTAAATTTAATCATATAACTTCTTTTTATAAAAACATGCGCTGTCTATAAATGACCTGTCTCCTCAGCATGGAACCCCGCCTGGGTGCCCTTGTGCCCAGGGGATGCCTCTGCTCAGGAGTGGTCTGATGCTTATTCATTATCTGGTTCAGCAAATCCAGATACCTTAACTTAAAATATGTTTACATTTCCAATTTCTCTGGAGACAAAACCCTCATCAATTTACTCCTTAAAATGCTTTACTGGCTGACATCCGAACGCCTCTGCATAAGATTTCAACAATGAGCTCAATGAGCTCATCCCCCACCCCTTCCAAACACAGCACTTGAATGCCTTCACCTCTCACATAAAATCCCATCTCCTTAGCATGTGAGCAAAATCTGATCATATCATCTTTATCATAGAGATCCTGTCTTTTAGCTGTGCCAAAATGCACTTGTTTGAGCATGTAACTTCTCAACTTAAAACTTCTCGAGGTTTCTTCATTGCCTGTAACATAAAGTCCCAACTACTTAACACAAAATGCAACATTTTACCATGTAATTTCTCTCAGGATGATCTATTAAAAACCCCAAATCTCATCCTGTTCCTGCTTTATTTAAGCCCTTTATTGGCTTAAATCCAAAGTTATTAACATGATATAAAAATTTGATCATGTCATCCCTTAAAGTAAAATTCACACTTCCTAGGACAATATATGAAATTTGATCTTATAACTCCTCTTTAAAATCTTACAGTGTCTCTTAATTGTAAATGGAAGAAAAGTCAAAATTCTTAGCATAAAATGTGAATTTTATTTTGTAATTCACTGCATACTATTTATCAAACGCAAAAAACTCACCAGGCCACTCTGTTAGAAAGTTTTATTGGCTAAATCAAATTCCTAGGCGTATGCAAAAGTCTAATCATGTTGGAGCCTCAAAATAAATTCCAAATTTCTTTTCATATTCATAATATTGATCATTTAACTCCTCTGATTAAAATCTTTCAACTTTGGTGTCAACATTAATCACACCTCCTAGGCAAGCTCTGCAGGTTGAAATTGGCACTCCCCCAAGATAGAAAGTCAAAATGTTTGTGCATGATTGTTAAATTGGTGGCCATTACTTTTCTTTTACAATTTCCAGTGTTTCCTTGTTGCTTGTAATGTGAATCCCAAAGCCGTTACCCGTAAAATATATTTTATCATGTTTTTCTGCATAGTTATCTCCCACAAGCAAGAATCTCATCATCACATTTCTTAAAACCCTTTGGCAAAAATCCAAACTCCTTAGCATGATATAAAACTTTGATCCTGTCATCCCTCAAAACAAAGCCCAGATTTCTTCCCAGGAAACTCAAATTATGAAACTCTTGCTTAAAATCTCAACGTGTTTTCATCACTACAAAAAGCCTCACCATTTTAGCAAGGCACCCACTTTTAATCATGGCACTCCCAGCTTCAAACCTGTCAAATTTCATGTCCTCAACATAAAATCTAAATGCCTGAGCATGAAATGAAAATTGGACCAATTATTTCTTACATTGAAAATCTTTGGATTGCTCTTCTCTACTTAAACTATAAAGCTGACGTTCTTTTTGCATGAAACCAGAACTTTTCACCACCTACAGTTTCCAGCTTCCATTTCCTGTTCCTCATGCTTCTCTCTGAAAAGACTGAATTTCCCATTCTCCAGCCTCCACATGCATTTCGATTTTATTGTCCCCAAACGTTTCTTTTCTTTTTTTTGTTTAACAAAGTCCCTCTGCCCATAATTCATTAATTCATACAGCAGCATGTCCTGATTCTTTTTCTGGGCCAGGCACGGTGCTCGATCCCCGATGGAGGGAAATGGAGGCAGACCCACCTTGCAGGTCATCACCAGGAAGGAGATGAGACTCAGGTCCTGGAGATGAATACCCCACTGGAGGTGAGTGAGGGGCCTTGGAAGCAGGGTGAGGGGGTTCCCTCCACACTTGCTGAGCATCTGCCTCTCTGGGAGGGCTTTGGGCGTTGTTGGGGCCTGTCGGGCCTCCAAATTCTGGCTTTAGATGGGCACTCTGGGATTCCCATCTGGCTTCACCTGCCTACCAGCTGGGCTGCCAAAGCCTAGGCCCTGCCTCTTCTCTGTGCTTTGCAGAAATCATATTCTCAGTCCTTCAAATGTGGCTCAATACATGTTGTTCTCAAATCTCATGACAGTTTCTTTAAGAAATATCTACTGATTTGAAAATTCCCGCCTTATTTAAAAAAAAAAAGAATTTAATGCACCTGGTTTAGGGTCAGAACTGCCTTTGAGATCTTCGAGTGGGACCCTCTTCCCCCCAACACTCAGAGACAGACGCCCCAGCCTCACCACCTTCAGTGCCCAGAGTCTCGGTCGGGTCAGCTCCTTGCTTGCCTCTGAGCCAGTGGCCCATTGGGTCAGGGCTGCCAACGTGTGTCTATGAAGGGTTGGGTGTGGGGGGGCCATGGGGGGGACAAATCCCTCAGCAAATACCTCTCTCTGTCAGCTCGCCTGTACAGTAAAGGAAATCTGATTTTAAAAATAGAGCTTGGAAGAGGAGATGAGAGGATATTTAGGAGCAGAGTTGAGCCTGGGGCGGGGGGCCGGGGTGGAGGAATTAGGGGAGAGGTGAGGACAGGGGAGGAGGGTGGGAGGCTGGGGGGCTGAGGAGGAAGGTGAAGCTGGTGAAGAGCAGGGAAGCTGCAAGGATGGAAGGGAGTAAGGGAGAGGTGGGTTCTCTGGAATGCTGGCTATGACCCCTCTCCTGGCCTCCAGAAACTAGCCCAGTCACACCTGGGGCCCCTGGCTCTCTGAGCTGCCAGGATGGGTGTCAGGTGAAGATCCCTGTCCATCTTGGCCTCCTTGTAGGTGGTACTCAGAGCTCCTTGGGTTTGAGGGACATAGCTACTGAGTCTTAGGGGTGAAGTGGCCTCAAAATGAATACCCCCAGCAGCTCCCTCTGCTGACTGGCCTGCTCTGGCCTCCTGTGATGGAAGGTGCAGCATCACACTGAGGGTGGACATGCAAAGACCCTGGGAGGGTTTGTTATTATTTATTGATTATTATTATTATTTATTTTGTTGAACTCATGTCAAGGTTAAGATGTGTCCATGGCAGCTTAAGGCTTGGAAGCCTTCCTGGTTTCCCTGGTATGAACAAGTGTCAAGGATGGCTCACTTGGTGAGAGTGGGTGAGGAGGCTGGTGAGATTCCTGGGGGCTTCCTGAGGGCCTCATAAGGAGCTTGGGTTGGGTCCCGGGGATCCCAGTGGACTGTGGAGTCTGCAGGGGCTGCTGGCCTGGCATAGCTTATGTTGGAGTCCCTCCCCCCGGGACCCTTCAATCTTGCACACCCCTGACATGTGGCTAAAGACGACTTGAGCCTTACAGGGTGGGAGGCCGTTGGCATCTTGGCCCAGGGCAGCCCAGTCACAGACATTCCCTCTCTTCCCCTATGGTCTGGACTGAGGTCCTTGAATGCCAGGCCCCATGGGCCTCAGACTTCATCGTAGTGATGGGGAAACTGAGTCTTTGGAAGGAGGAACAGGGAGTTACAGTAGAACTAGGCTGTCCCCAGGGCGTGTCTAAATCCCAAACCACCCAGCAGGGTGGGGGTCTTCTGTAGAGGGACCCCAAGCCCCTCACCTTGCTAAGCCACTGAGGTGACAGGGAGTGCCTGGGCCCAGCAGCGCTCCTGCTGCTGTGTCCCTGCCCCCTCTATGCTTGACTGGCAGCTCCAGGGGGCAGCTGGATCACTCTGCCCAGAATAACCCTGGGAAGGGGCGTGTGCCGCCTGTGGGAGGGGCTGTGTGAGGGGTCACGGGTAAGCTTGTCCTTCTTGTCTTGCCCAAATCAGCGGGGCCAATCAGCTGCTCCTGAGGCTGATCTTGCCTTTCAAGGCAACTGAGCAGGGACAGGCCTGCAGCAGCCTCCTAGCCTAGACGGGCACTGACTGTCAACATGAGTTTCCTCTCCCAGGTCCTCAGTTTCCCCATGTCTGCAGGGAGGGTTTGGATGGTGGTCTTCTCACTGTGCTCCTGTAGCTCTGGGGTTCCTGACAGGTGCCTGCGGGGGGTCCTGGGAAACAGTGATGAGAGGAGGTGGCTGACCCAACAGGTGGAGCTCAGGGACACCCATTGCTGCCTTAGTTTCACCAGCTGCTCCTATAAATTGGGGTCATCATATTATTTCATTTAAACAGAGGTTGCCAGATCTGAGCAATGGTTGAAAGCACAGATTATGTGGTCTCTTCTAACGGCTTGTCTTGATTTTCCAACCTGGGCTGGGAGGGGTGTAAGAGTGGAACCTGCTCATTTCTGGTGGGTTCTCTACTCTCACCCAGTGGGCTGCGTGGACAAGCCCAGGTGGCTGCAGGCCTAGAAGTGGAGCTGTTCTTAGAGTAGGAAGGTGAAGACCTTGAGGCAAACAAGGAGGGCCCCACCTTGGGGCCTGGTGGAACTAGAATGAGGGCAGGAGGCAGATGAGAGGCTGGCTAACCTTGCAGAACCTCAGTTTCTAAAAGGACGATTAGAAAGGTAGGAGCACCTCCTTCCCAGGGAAGATGGGCGCGTGAAGCCCTTTATAAACTGTAAATGTTATGGACAAGTAAGGGATAGCTACTGTCGTTAGGATTCTTACGATTATTACTTCCAGAACACCCACTGTAATTGTAACGGTCAAGATTTGGACAGCATTTCATGCATGGTGTCAACTTTAATTTTCCCATTAACCCCACAAGGGGACGATGCCCTGCTTGGAGAGTGAGTAAACTAGAGTCCAGAGGGGTGAAGTGGCTGCTCTGGAGCCATAATTATCAGCGACAACGGTGCACAGACCCAGGGCATAGGACCTTCCCCGGGAGGGGCAGGCTGATGACTGGAGTTGGTGAGGGGTACGTGCGGAAGACGGAATGTGACCCAGAAAGGGACGATTAGAATGCATTTATTAAATACATTCTAATGAGTCTCTGAGTACCTGCTCTGTGTCAGGCGCGATTCTAGCCACTCACCCCTAAAACTGACTTTGCTCCTAACGAGTTGGGGGATGTGCTGCCGTCTTACAGAGTTAAACTGGGATTCGGAGGGTGAGGTGCTGGCACAAGGCCCCCGAGAGACAGAGGCAGGGTTTAAAGCCAGGTTTCTCCTGGGTAGGAGCAGATGCCCAGAGTGGGGTTGGCAGTTGCCATTTGGGGACCTGTTGGGACCTTCAGGGCCAGAGATGCCATCTTCATTCCATGGTGTTGATACTGCCAGCCTCGTGGCCTGAGGGGCATCCAGACCACAAGAGTGGGGGTCTCAGTGTCTGCCTCCATCTCCCCGAAAGGTGCTTGCTGTCATTCCCAACTCATTCTAGCTTATTTGGTGTTTGAGGAGGGACAGGACAGCTGGCCCAGGACCTGCTAATTATAGCTGCTCAAGTATTTGAATACAGGCCTTGAGTACCCACCACCATGTCATGGTTTTTTCTTACAGACGAATGAACCCTTTAACCCTTGTCCTGAGTGCCAGCCCATCCCATTCACTGCCCCACCTCCCCTGCCGGCCCACCCGATCCCTGGGGGAGGTCGACATGGGACCTCTGTCCCACATCTTACCTTGGCTGCAAGCGTTCAAGTGGATCTCCTCTCGTCCTGTGCCACTCGATCCTCACTGCTTGCTAAAAAGTTATTGAATACATTTGTTTTTTTAATTATGAAAGTCCAGTCTTTTTGACATGCATACATTTTCTGTAGTAGCAACCACAGTGCACACACACAGTCTTCCAGCCTGCTCTGCTTGCGTGCCTTTCTGTTGTAAGCTTCTTTTTTTCCATGTGGCTACGTTGGGGAACTCCGTGATGCTTCCCGAGTGCTTACTATGCGCCAAGCGCTGCTTTCAGCATTTTACAGGTTTTCACTCTTTCAATCCTTCTAAGAAGCTGTGAGGGCCTTGCTTTTATTATCCCCATTTTTCAAAGGAGGAATCCTAGGCCCTGGGACATACATCCACCCACCCACCCGGGCCCACGCTCACTTTAATAACCCGGACTGGGCAAGGACTAAGTCCAGCCAGAGCATCAGCCTCGCTGGCGTCCTCACTGGCCATGGCCCTGCAGCCTTGCTCTTCAGCTCCTGGAAGCCTCCTGCCCTTGGTGGACACCCATTTTGCTCTCTAGCAAGTGGACAGAAAAGTTTATGTGAGTCTGGCTTGGCAGGGTGGCTCACACCTGTAATGCAGCTCGTTGGGTGGCCGAGGCAGGCAGAGCATTTGAGGTCAGGAGTTCGAGACCAGCCTGGCTGACAAGGTGAAACCTTGTCTCTACTAAAAATACAAAAATTAGCTGGGTGTGGTGGCATGTGCCTGTAATTCCAGCTACTTGGGAGGCTGAGGTAGGAGAATTACTTGAATCTGAGAGATGGAGGCTGCAGTGAGCCAAGATCATGCCACTGCACTCCAACCTGGGGGACAGAGTAAAACTCCGCCTCAAAAAAAAAAAAAGAAAAAAAAATAAAAGAAAGAAACGTGTGTTTGAGTCTGGGCCCCGGCCTCTGTTGGACGCTGAGTAAATCTTAATTTAGCACCTTGAGCTGCAACTCCTTCCTCCTGACTCTGCCACCTGCACGCACCATTCTAAGTGGCTGTGCCCCAGGCTGCTCATCCCTTCCACCCTGGGTCCCAATACACAGCGACCCCATGGGGTTTTTGTTCTGCTCCTTCATATTAATCTGCACTGGTGACTCCTTTGTCCCATCTTCCCTCGGCACACAGTAGGGCTGCTGGCAGCAGGTGAGGCCTGGGGCAAGGGCTCAGAGAGGCAAGATGCCATTTGGCCATGCCACTGAGTGAGCAGTTTCTCTTCTTGCCCTCCCAGGTAGCGTGAAGGGGAGATGGCTGCTTTCTCCTGGGAAGGGAGCAGATGCCTGGCCCAGGACCAAATCAAAAGGTCTGAAAAATGATATTCTTTGTCCTAATGTGTAAATTTTGACAATTTGCAAATTTGTAGGTTCTTTAGAATGGAACTAACTCAAGCCCTTCATTCTGCAGCTGAGGCTCACTGCCCCCAGTGGGCAGTGGGTCCAGGGGTTTCTGAGGCCAGGGCATGGCCCAGCCCTGCTGCCCCCAAGATGGCACCTGGCTTGGAGGGGTGAGGGGCCCTGTTAGTCTGACTTTGAAGAAGACCAGCCTTCCAGACTCGCTTGGTGCCCTGACAGGTATGTGTGCTCTTCTCTCTCCCACCCAACAGCCCCTTTTGGGAGACAGGGTCTGAGAGGAGTCAGGGTCATATAACCTTAACACAGTATATTATCCAAAAACCCACTAACTCTTTTACTCTTGTCTGTCTGCTATGTGAAACCAAGGGCGGTGTTAAAGTTTATCACCATGATATACAGATGTGTGTGGGGACATCTGGGATGGGGCTCAGGGGTCTACCTGGGGGTCAGAGAGGGCAGGATCTGCTTAGGGGAGATGGATGACTGTGGGGGTCAGACAGGGCAGGGTCTGCTTAGGGGAGATGGATGACTGTGGACATGTGGCTATAAATCATCCTCCCCGTCTTACATAGGATGGGGATGCAACTTGCAAGAGTTGCCTTGATTGGTACCTTAAAGGAAATAAACCATAAAATGCTTGGCACATAGTAGATGCTCAACACATGTAGAAAAAGCACTTATTTTAGGTGGATCTGCTCCCAAATGGCCCTTTTGCAAGCCTTTCTCATTTTTTGGAATCCAAAGGGAAGATGTAGGGAGCAGGGTCGGGGTGGAGGGGAAGGGCGACGTGAGGTTGCAGAGGGCATTTTCTTGAGGCAATGGCATATCTTTCATTGGTACTGGCTGGGTTTATGCGGACTTTGAGAGGAGTGGAGTGTCTCCAAGTGGGGCTACCCCAGCCTGCAGGTTGGATGCAGGTAACCTCATTCTGGGCACTGCATTTTTATTTACCATAAAAATATTTCATATTTGCTGGGTGTGGTGGTTCACGCTTATAATCCCAGCACTTTTGGAGGCTGAGGCGGGTGGATCACCTGAGGTCAGGAGTTTGAGACCAGCCTGGCCAACATGGTGAAACCCCGTCTCTACAAAAATACAAAAAATTAGCTGGGCGTGGTGGCGCATGCCTGCAGTTCCAGCTACTCAGGAGACTGAGGCATGAGAATTGCTTGAACCTGGGAGGCAGAAGTTGCAGTTAGCCGAGATTGCGCCATTGCACTCCAGCCTGGGTGACAGCAAGACTCCGTCTCAAAAAAAAAAAAAAAAATTGCAAAACTATGACAATCACCTCAAGGTTTTCACAGGAACCAAACTCAGTCCAAAATAAAATGCTGTGTAATAAATAGTGGAGCCTTAATCGCAGGAAAGGCGATTAAGAGCGAGGCATGCAGGCCGAGGGCTGCTTAACCTGTCTCAGATTTCTTCCGCACAAAGTCATGGTTGAAAATAGGTCTCTGCCTGGCAGAGGGGAAAGAAGTTCTCGAAGGCCTCTGTCTGCATTAGCTTGGTGAGAGGGGAGACATTTAACCAATTAACCAATTAGTGATCTGTGCGGATGGAGACTGAGCAGGACGAGGGTGCCACCTGACTGGGTGTAAAGTGGGCTTAGTTTTGTCTTCTTGGTGTCTGAGAGCCTCGGTGCCTTTCTATGTAGATGGGAGTATGCTTGTCACATCCTCGTCACACGAGTAACCCTGTGCCTGTTTGAGGATTCTGAGAGCCTGTGACGGCTGCAGGGGGCCCTGAAGCTTAGTGTGCAAGCAGGAGCTGGGGACAGAGGGGCTTCTGACGGGAGTCAGGGTGCCTCCCCTGGATGTGGGGGTGGGCTAGGGTGGGCAAAGGTTGCTTCCCGTTCTCCTGCAGCTGACAGTTAGAAATGCCAGTGCCGTTTAGCCACAGTCCCTCTGGGTTAGAGTCAGGAAGAAACATGGCAGTTGTGTGTTTTGCACAGGAATCAAGCTGTCAGTGGGTGCAGTGAGGCCCCAGCTCCTTACCAGCAAGCCTGCTCGGCTGCGAACGCAAGCCGCCGGGCCGCAGCTCTCTAGAGGTCCGTGTCCCCACTGCCTGGCCCCATCTCATGTCACATTCCCCCGAGGTCTCATTCCACTCTGCTAATCTCCAAGAACACCGGCCAGGGCATTGGCTTTCGGGTCCTCTTAAAGACCAAAAAGTAAAGCGCTCCCCTGTGGGTGCTGGACAGCTTGGGAGGGATTTGGGGCTGTGGGTGGTGAAATCACAGCCCTGGGCACACACCTGCCGGCCCCATGTCACTGACAGGCTGCTTGGAGGCTTGGGGCTCCAATGAGAGCATATAAATATTTTTTTAAAAAATATATTTGCGATAAAATAAATCCCCTGTGTCTGCAGAACTTGCTCTGGGCATGTACCCACTCCCGATCCATCAGGAAACATGCCCTTTGCTTTGTATTTGTAAAAACAGAAACAAAAACAAAAACAACCCACAAGCGAACAAATTAAATCCCCCCCACACAAAATGTTTATTCTAATTATGCAAGAAATGGATTGATAATTAATACACGCATTAGTAAAAATCAAACACTGCAGATAAAGCCATCTTTAATGCCTCCCTCAATCCCTCCCCACCACCCCCCAGCAAATTAACTGCTCTTCTCAGTTTCAGGCGTCTGGTTGCAGATATTTTTTTCTGTGCATTTGCATATGTAGATAAATATACCTCTAAAATCTATGACTTTGTTTATTTTTTACATAAACTGTATCATAGTGTACATTTCCTCTCGCAGCAGCTTGTGTTTCTTCCTTCAAGAGTCTGCTTAGAGATAATAAAGATCAACACTATTCCTTATAACGACACCTCAGTATCCTGCGAGCTGTACACACCAGAGTTTATTTAACCACCTTGCTGCTGGCATGAAAGCCTCAGGTCCTTTACCCTGGTGGGGGGGAGGTGAATTGGTGGCGGCAGGTGTAAGTAATTGCTGAGATTTGGGTTTGGGGAGTGGGCTCACGAGTGTTTATGACATTATTATAAATGAATATATGAGTGCATAAATTAGCAAAATAAAATGGGGCTTTTCTGGACCAATGATGAGACAGTGTTTATGAACAAAAGATCATGATTAATCCAGTTCTGCACAAAATACTGAGATCCATTAGAAGACAATAGGTCTTGGCTGTTTCATTCCTTTTAAGAGCTGTTTAATATTCCACGGTATGTATGCACCATTGTTGATTACACTCTTTTCTACTGTTGAAAATCCCAGCTGAAAGTGCTCTGGGGGAGGAGAAGCTTTGGTCACAGTCCTAGCCGTCAGGGTGGGTCACAGATTCATAGGTGTTCATTAAATTATTTTTAAAAAAAGAATACATAAAAATGGTGCTTAATGCAGATCAGTGAGGAAGCGTGTCACAAATCGAGGTTTTAATTAATACGATTCTGCTCAACTAATGCCCAATAAAAAAGATCTAAGCTGTTTCCATTTTTTGTTGCTGTTACCAACGACACTGCAGTGAGCATTCTTGCAGCTAAATCTGTAAACACATCCTCGACTGTTCCTTTTCCCCAGCTTCTTAGAGATGGGGTGGTGGGTTAAATTGTTTGCAAAAGTTTATTTTCATTGAGTGATCTTTCTAAAATGGCATTTTGACCTTGTTACTGTCTTGCTTTAAAGCCTCCATCTGACTTCCTGGAGCTTCCGGGACAGGGTCCAAAAAATAAGGCCTTATCCTGGCATGGAAGACCCTTTAGGGTCTGTCTTGGAACTCGCCAGCCTCAGCCCCTCCCCACTGGGTTTCCCTGCTAGGCGCACCTCACCCCCACAGGGGTACCTGTTCCTCTCAGCGGGCTCCCTGCTTCTTGCGCTTCGTGCGGTCATGCCTTTTCAGCCAGCTTCTCCCCGGCCTTAAAGAGCAGGCTTGAAATATGCCAGTTGGGGAGCCCAAAGTTAGATGTGCTCCACAAAACACTGTGTTCAGAAGCCCACCGAAGCCCAGACCCTGGAAGTGGGATGCCTCATGGACAATTTTTTCCCAGTTAAAGGGAATGTTTTGCATTTTTCTAGAATTGATTAAACTGGCCAACTGTTAATCACCCTCCTTCCTTTGTCCCTTTCTAGGAGCCCTGGGCTCCCTCAATGTTGCCTAGATCTGACTTTGCCTCAGTGAAAACCACCTCAAATTCTTTCTTGCACTGATGGGCAGATGGGCAGTGTCAGAGGATCGTGTCATCTGTCCTGTGGTGCTGGGTAAGTCTGCAGTGTTGTAAAGCTGCAAACATCCTTCTGGTTGGGGCTCAGGCTGGCACCCCCCCACTGCACCAGCCTACACTATACCAAGTTCCCCTGATGCCTGCCTTGTGCAGGGCCCCAGAACCCAGGGTCATGGGGTCCACAGCGCAGGAGTAGCGTCTCAGTGTTGTGAGTTCTGGGGATGAGGTCTGGGGTGTGATTACAGCTTGGAAATGGCTAATTGCCATTATGGCTTCTCCTTGCCAGAGGTAAACGGGTCTGGTCGCAGAACAGGAGGAGGACATGTGATGACTGGAGTAATGATGAGGGGCTCTGGGGAAGGACAGGGCTGAGAGCAAGCCCTGGGACCTTTGGGACGGAGTCATATTCTAAAAAGAGCACAGGCTTTGGGGGAGAGGGGCTATGAGGCCAAGGCAGCATCCCCCTGGGGAGCTTGTCAGGAGTAACAGGAGCCACTGGCAGTGTTCGGGCTTTTGGTCCCTTTTTTTCTCTCCCAGGGGAGGGGAGAAGGAGGCATTGCAGGAAGCCAGCCACCCTGAGCACAGACCCAGCTACAGAACAGACTTGAGCTGCGTGTCCTTGGCAAATCCCCAAGTGTTTCTGTGCCTTGGTTTCCTGATATTAAAAAAAAAAAAAAAGCACTCATAATCTCTCTCACACAGGGCTATTGAGATCTCAATGAGGAAATAACGCAAATAAATCATCCAGCACAGTAGCCAACACGCAGTACCCGGCAAAACTCGGCAGCTCTCCCCATCTTACCCCGTCATGAAATGCTTAACCCCCTCCCTGAGACAGGCAGCCGCTCCCTTTCAGGGCAGGGAGACCCAACAGAGGAAAACACAAACACCAGAGAGAGTTTGAGGGGCAATAAAAGCTGACACTCGCCCCCCTCCCAGACATCTTCCCAGGGAAAGGTATGCTTTCTTGAACACCTGGGGGCCGGGGAGGGGGCTGCCCTACCACTTTTAATCGGGCTTTCCCGAAAAGTTTGGTGAGAGTTTGTTTTTATGTAAATAACATATAAAAAGTCAGACTTCTCCACAGGCAGATTTTTTGAGGCTCATATTTTACAGACTTTGGCAAGGGTCGCTCGGAAGGAACAGTGGTTACAGTCTCCAGAGGTTCATAATTCCTGGAAAAACTTCTGGCCAAACCTGACTTCTCCTAAATTTCACAGAAAATTCTCCCTGGGCTGGGCTCAGGCTAAATGAGCTTTTTGTGTGTTAGTACAGCCTTACCTAGTGGAAGTATGACTTGCACGTTGCCTTTTACACAAAAGGGAACCTCCTCGGCCGCTGTGAACAAAGGCTCCACTCTCCGAAATTTTTGATTTGTTTACTCGGGAGCGTGAGCTTGGTCGGGCACATGTCTGACCCTGGGGCTATTTCTCTGCGGCCATATGTAGAGCTGCCCAGGTCTCTGCAATTTAACCCTGCGCTTCATGCCAGAATCCCATTTCCTAACTTCCTCAAGCACGGGGCAAGGGAGCCAGAGCAAAAAGGAGTATAGCGGGGGCTAAAGGGCTTGCTGCCCTGTGGCCTCTGCCTCTAAATAGGGATTTGGGTCGGTGACTTTTCACATCTACACCAAAGCCCTTCAGAACCCTTTGTGCACCACCAGCTATCCTGAACCAGAAATCCCTGTTCACAGAATTTCCCATGTGGGTGCCTCTTGTTCTGCACCCTGCATTGCGCCCCCTCCCCCGTTTATGTAAATGACACATGTAAATATCACTCTCCCAAACATTTTCACACCTGCAGCTTCAAATCAACCTTTTAATAGGTTAAAACAACAGCACCAACAAAAACAGAGGCTCCGAGAAACAAACAGTTTTTCCCGAAGGGCTTACAGTGCCTAACTGAGCTGCCAGGGCAGTCTGTCTGTCTGTTAGCCAGGAAGGCAAATCAGCCTGCGCGCTCCACCTGCAACACGATGCTGCCCCCCCACGGCGGGTCGGAGCAGCTGTGGCGACCCCAGGGCTGACAGATTGGGTTGTCAGGAGCAGGACAATGAGGCGGCAGTGAGGATGGGCTCCATCCTTGAATGACTCTGCCCTCGAAATTTTTCTGCACCATGGAGGTGCATCTCTGCCCCTGAGGACCTTGGGCATTTCACGGACAAGGAGCCCTGGCTGGCCTCACAGCCATCCCCCATATGCACACATGCACACGCACAGACACGCGCGCACACACACATGCTGAGTGCCTGCACTGGGAACAAAAGAGAGAAAACTCCTTTAGAAACTGCAGAACAGAGGCTTGTCTAGCAGAGGTCCCCTGATAAAGGCTCTGTCCACCTACAGTCCCTGGGAACTGAACCCCTGTGAATGGGCCAGGAGAGGCAGCTCCCAACTCCAGTGTGGGCTGCATTCATCAGCAGGCAGGCCCCCCAGCCCTGTCACTGCGTGAGGAGCTTTCATGAGTCCACAGAACATCTAAGTCACAGTCTGGCAGCTGGCTGCATCTGTGGTTGCTGCTCAGCCTCCAGAAAAGGGCCCCTCAACCTGACAGACCTCCTCACTCCTTCCACTCAACTCTGCCAGCCTGTTGCCCCAGAGAGGACACAGGCCAGCCTCTGTGGGCTCAGGAGCCAGGGCAGGTGCTTGGCCACTCTAGGTGTTCTGGCCCTCAAGAGGGGAGTTGGCAGCAGGACAGTCCCCACCTCCCCCCACCAGCCCTGGGCACTCAACCCCATTCTCTGCTCCTCTCCCTCATTGCCTTATTGGGACAGAGGCACTCCGCCAACCGTCTCTGTGCCTTTGCCATTTAGCCCAGGGCAAGCTACTTGGGAGAGGCTAAATGGCCTCATACTGACCCCTGCCTGGTCCCCTCTGGCCACCTCGCTCACTTGCCCGCTCGCCTGCTCGGGAGTTGGTGCTGTGGGAGCTTCTCAAAGGCCTAAACATGTGGGCTGCCAGCCTGGGCAGGAAACCATGCTGCAGCCTTCTCAGCCAAGCACTGGCCTGCCTCTCTCCCCTTGGATGCCTCCTATAACAGGGAGCTCCCTCTCTCCCCAAGCAGCCTGCTCAGGACTCGCACACAGAGCTGCTTTGCTGAGCCCTCCCCTGCCTTTTGCATCTGCCTCCTCGGCTGTGCGGCAGCCCCCTTGCCCCCTCTGCCCTCCGATCTCTGCAGGCTGTGGGCTCCCTCTCTTTTCAGTCCTCTCCTTTCTGTGCTGAATGGCAATACCCCCACCAATGGTGGGAACAGGTTTGGGCAGCTCTACACCTGTCCTAACACCTCTGTCTCTGCTCTTTTAGACCTGGGACAGAGCCCTTTGCCCTGCTGTTCTGCTAAAAGCCCAGGGGAGGGCGTGGTGCTCCCCTCCTGGGGCCAGCTGCTCCGTGTCTATCTGTTGAGCGGCTTCTAAGCTCTCTTGGGTTTTCTATGGCCCCTTTTCCAGTTGCCAGGGAGAACGCTCTGTATGCAGCCCCCTGCCTTTTCTGCAGGAGTTGCTGGCCTCCCGGCCAGCCCTGGTCAGCCCTGCAGTAGCAGCAGCAGCAGCAGCAGGCAGCCACGGCAGGGCTGGGGGCTCCCGAGCCAGGCAGACTGGTTTGACTCCCTGCTCTCTAGCTGCAAGACAATTCTCTTTACTTTTCAGACTCGGCTTTTCCCCTGTGAAATAGAGATGAGAGTTTCTCCGTCACTGGCTTGAAGTGAGGACTAAATGAGATAAGTGTAGGCTTGCACACATCAGACACTTCATAAATGCTTGTGGAGTAGACGGTGGGACCCAGGGAGGGAGAGAGAGGTATGTAACAAGTGTCGCAAGAGAGAAAACAGCCTGGCCTTTCAAGACCCTGCTCCCAATACAAACGGGAACCTCTCCTGGCAGAGTCCCCTCTGCTGGCTTAATCGCACAAATCAAGTCAGCCGGAGGCAGCCCCCGGCCTGTGGAACTCACAGTAGATGCAGCAGGCAGGAGAAATGACATGCAGAGCCCACATCTGCATTTAATAGACCGAGAATTTGCATTGTATATAACAGCACGAGGGGTAAAGCATGAAGGCATAAAGGAACATTTTTCCTGGCGGCTTCCTTGAAGGGCCAGCTTAGACAGGGGTCTGGGGAGGAGAAACTCAGCAGGATCCAGGCATCCCATAGACTATGGGACAGACATCCATCCATGCACTCATTCTCCAAGCCACCGCAGTGCACCTACCTTCCCCGGGCCCAGTCCCAAGCGTGAGGCTGGGGATGAAGTGATGCCGGTGGCTTCCTGTCCTCGAAGCTCAGTCGGTCTGGTGGGGGAAACAAACAGGGAATAAGTCACTGGAAATTGAGGTGATCTAGAGGGGGTGCAGGCATGGAGATTTATGGAGCCCCATCTTGGAACCAAGTCCTGAACTGGGCTGTCTGCAAAGAACTCACCCGGGCAATAACCCTGCACACTGGTCTCATGAGCCCCATTAGATTGATGAGGAAACTGAGGCACAGAAAGGCAAAGTCCTATACTCACCGTCTCTGAGCTGGTGTGAGGCTGGGCCAGGATGGAACCCCAGACTCTCCGAGGCTCCCCACCACACCCTGCTGCTGAAGGCTGCTCAGCGAAGCTGTGCCGAGTGCTGGGGGGGGTGTGGGTGGGCAGGGGACGGATTGATTAGTTATAAGCACCTCCCAGCGGTGCTTGAGATCCCAGCTCCTCTGTGGCCCAATCCGTTTGAAGGGCAGATTCAAAATTAGGTGGTAGCACCTATGGGCAGAGGCTTATGAAAATGGCATTATTAACCTGATGTGGAGAGGGCCCTGCCTGTCTGCAAGTAGATTGCAGATAGAGACGGAGGGGGCTGGGCTTGTTTGTGTGGACAGTGAGTTAGAGAGGACAGAGAACATCCAGGGGCCCTCCAGGGCTTCCGGACGGGGAGAACCAGATCTGGAGGGGTTGGGGCTGGACAAGTGGGAGGGGGGAGAGGGGGCATGTCTTAAGGGCGCCCCGGCACCTCAGGGAAATGCCCCAGGCTGGACTTGGAGGAGGATCTCCAGCCTTGACTCTGACACAGACAGGGACTATGGCCCTCCCCGCATCTCGGTTTCCCATCTGTGAGATAAGAGATGGAAACCAAACGTCATTTTGAGAAAAGCCCCCATTCCCACCACCTTCCTGGCCCCGCCTTCCCCCACCACCACAATCACGGTTGCTAGACACCTGTCTGCTTGTCAGAGCAATATTCAACAGGAGAGTTCCTTCGGTTCCTTCCTGGAGGGAGAAGGGAGAGGTGTGGACGGGGAGAGGGGAGGGGAGAGGTGCCCCCCACTCAGAGAGGCCGCTGAGCAGAGTTCTGCATCGGGTAGGAGTTGGGCCACCGAAGATTTGTGCCAACTCACGGTGCGGTGGAATCAGACAGTCTGAATTCTTCAGACACCAGCCAAGAGTCTGTGGCGCCCCCACGTGCCACAAGGGGGCTGCCTGGGCCACATTTCTGAGCCCGAAAAGTGAGGAGGGGGACAGTCAAGAGGGACCGGCGCTTTTGCTCTGGCAGCGGCGCTTTTAACTGCGACAGATGCGTGCGGTGCGGCGGGGGAGCCAGCCATGCAGTGTCGGGGCTGGGGGCTGCTGGGCGGGGGTGGTCGGGGCCGGGGGCGGGGGCTGCAGGTTGCGCCCCTCCCTCACAGACGGCTGCGCTGCAATGCAGCAGGCTGCGGGAGCTGTCCCGGGAGCTGTCCTGTCCGGTGGCCGGCTTTCCAAAGTGGAGAATGAGAGATGAGGGAGGGAGCACTTCCAGGCGCTGCGTGGTGGCCAGGCGCCCAGGAAGCCTAGGGGCCCGAGACTCTGCAGCGGGGCCAGAAAGAGAAGAGTGGGGGAGGAGGCCAGGAGTGGTGGATGGACCAGGGGGTAGAGGGAGGTGGGTGTGGACCTGGGTTCGGGCGCCAGTCAGCTTGCAGCCTATGAAGGACGGAAAGGAGGGCTACAGAGATACGAGGAAGAGTGGGGCTGAGGATAGCCAGAGCGGCTTGGCACACAGTTTTAGGGTAAAAGTATCAACTCTTATCTTTCCAAAAGAAATAAAAAAGCCAAAAAAAAAAGCGTTTGAAAGCTAGACAGCTGAATCCTTCCCAGCATGACTGAGCCGATCACTCCAGGGTCTTCCTTCAAAGCGTGTCTAATGGGAGACAGCGTTGTCCCATTAACCAAATTGGGACCAGAGTCCCAGGGAAGGGCTCATCAGATGGCCGCTCTGCCTTGAAGAGTGGTACCCTCAGGCCCTTTTCCAGCCAGGGAAGGGCCTGGGGGTCAGGGAGTGAGCTGGAGGGCTCGGGGAGGCAGGGACTGCGAGGGAGAGCGGGGAGAGGAGCGCTGGGGGTTGCAAGAGGGTCTCTGGGCAGCTGGCGGGTGTCTCCTTCCGCAACACTCTGCCCCGTGGTACATCGTCCTCCGTCCACTCAACGTGGATCCAGCCCCTCTGGTTACCTTTTCACTTTGAGGCATTTGCCACCTGTGAATCAGTTCCCTGCTACTCCGAAAAATTTCTTTCATACCCGAGGCCCCTCTGTTCTTTTAAATGGCACCCTTCACCCCCAGCCCTTCATCTTCTGCACTGTATTTTCACTTGTTGATTTAAAAAATCCCTTTATTATGGGAAATTGCAAACAACACAAAAGTAGAGAAAATAGTACATATTTTTACTGTTTACTCAAATTTCATATTGCCATCACCCGGAAACGGTTGCCATCAAACCCTGGCCCCTCTTGTTTCATCTAAACCCTAAACTGTGCTTCTACTCCCACACTCCAACCCCTACCCCTGGACTATTTCGAAGCAAATTTCAGACACTATCCTGTTTCCTCTGAGCATTTTTTAGTTTGTATCTCTAAATAAGAAGCTTTTTTTTCTTAAAACTAAAACCACAATACCATTATCACAAGTTAAAAAATTAATAGCATTTCCTTAATATCATCCACCATCTATGTAGCATTAAAATATTCTTGATTGACTCAAATTTCTTTTACAGTTGGCTTGGTCAAGTCAGTGTTCAAACTATCTCCTGCTCTTTCAAGGGGATCTGGGGCTCTAGAAGGTAAGTATGGCTACAAATTTAGGGGTTGAATATCTGCCTGGCCTTTACATGAGAAACTCAACCTCAGCAAACCTCAGTGTTCTCACTGAAAATGGGGCAAGTTCTGGGTCTCTCCTTCGGTCATTGAGAGGGTTAGAGCATTAACCCCTGAAGCCCCCAACCGCATGTCTAATATGTCAGAGACACTCAGCAAACAGTAGCTGTGAGAATGATTCTTTTTCCCAGAAACCTTTAAAGGGGAGTTGGGCAGGGGTAGGCAAAACATAGCTGGCTATCGTCCATAAAACAAGAGGATCCTGGCAGTCCAGGCTCCCTGAGTGGTTAAAACAGCACGTGCACCACATCCCAAAAAGGGCAGCCTACAGTCTGGGGGCTGGGTTCGCCTGGACCTCCTGGCTCACCATTTAGCTGCCTGACCTCAGCTGTTGTGACCTGGGACCAACAGGGCACCCCGGCAGGTGCCTATCCACTAGATGGCACTCTCTACTGTGAGTCCAGGGGGGCCCACCACCCCAAACCGCTTTGGCCACTGCGCAGCCCTGGGTGCCACCGGAGGATGCACACCACTAAAACATCGCAGATAATTTCTAAAAAGCACTTCTCAACATGTCATGCAAAAGATGCAGTGGTTTTTTTCGTTGCATAAATCCCAACCAGATTGCAGAAGCAGAGGGAATGAACATTTAATGACTTTGCTGAGGCCAGACACTGGTATGTCTACGCTCTCTTTAAATCCTCACCCCAGCGACATCTGATTTCCCTTCATTTTACAGATTAGAGGACTTTGAGAGGTTAGTGACTTGCCCAAGTTCGGCTAGGAAGCAAGACCCAGGATTCCAACTCAGGTCTGTGTGATTCCTCTGCAAAATGGAGAGGTGGAAGGATGGATGTCAGGTCTGATGAATGGATGGATGCCTACATCAAGATGCATGCATAGATGGAGAGATGGCTGGCTACCTGATGAATGCTGGTAAGATGGATGAGTGAATTGAAGCACAGGTGGCAGAAGGAGAGAGGAATGAGAGAGAATAGTCAATTTCTCACCAAGATCAAAGGCTTACTTGATCTTTGAAGAGAGGTTCCCTCTGAATGGAGCTTGCTGGTGAAGCTCCTGCCTTCTGAACAGAACTGGCTCAGGTGGCTCTGGGACAACAGGTGGGATGCCAGCTTACAGGGACCAAGTCCCAGCTGTGGTGCTGAAGCTGCTCAGTGGCAACTCTCCATCTCTGCTGCTTTCACGCAGCACTGAGGCATAGCAGGCATCCGCCTTTCCACTGGCTCTCCTGGATGACTAAGCCCTAAGCCCCAACCGCATACTCAGCCCTTCACTGGCACTTGGCATAATTTTATCTCCTCTAAATCATCACAGCCACCCTCCATGATAGCAATTTCCATTCTCAATTAAGCGAAAAGGAAACCGAAGTTTAGGAGTGGTAAGTGACTTACCCAAAATCATATAGAGAGGAAATGCAGACCCAGGATTTGAACTCGAGTCTTCTTTCCTTCCAAACTCATCCCCTCATCCTGTTTATTTCCTTTTCTCTATGACCATGTCTGAAGAAATCTGCCTTGGGGTTGTCTCATGTTGGACTCACTCTCTTGGTCTGTCAGTGAGCTGAACTTCTCATCCAGTCAAATCCAAGCTTATTTCCCAAGTAATATCTCTAGTGTATTCTATTTGTAATGATCACACAGGCAAGGGCCACACATATCACTGGCATCCTACAGTACAATTAATCAAGTCAAATTAGATTCCTGGCATCTCATATTCCGACTGAATGCTAATGGTAGCAGATGTAAAAATGACTCCATTGCAAGGCAAGGAGGGAGGGGACTGGATGTAGGGCTGAATGGCAAATCAGTAAGCCTTGCTGCAGACCTGGGTTAATATTAGCGATAGGTTTTGAGAACCTGCTCATGGGCTAGGCCCTACTTCACACATTCTAGGTGCTAAGGTTTCAATCTCAGCTTTGCCATTGACTACTTTTGTGAGTTTGGGCAACGTATTTAATTTCTGTGCTGCATTTTCTTCAGTTGTACCAATAGTACCTTACTAATACTGATAGTACCTTACTAATGAGTACTTGAGGATTAAATGAGGCAAACATATAAATTCCTTAAAAGAGCATTCCAGGCTGGGCATGGTGGCTTATGCCTGTAATCCCAGCACTTTGGGAGGCTGAGGTGGGAGGATCTATTGAGCCCAGGAGTTCGAGACCAGCCTGAGAAACATAGGGAGACCCCAATCTCTACAAAATATTTAAAAATTATCTGGGTGTAGTGGTGCACATCTGTGTTCCTAGTTACCCGGGAGACTGAGATGGGAAGATTGCTTGGGCCTGGGAGGTCAAGGCTGCAGTGAGCCATGATTGTGCCACTGCACTTTAGCCTGGGTGACAGAGGGAAACCCTGTCTCAAAAAACAAAAACAAAAACAAAAACAAAAAAAGAATGCTGTCCAGATGTTGAGCATTCAATAAATATTTACTTGCAGTGAAAATTACAGTTGTTATAAGTATTGTTATTGAGGTGTCATTTGATATCTTTGGCAGGTAAGAATCATTATCCACATTTTACCAGTTAACTGAACAGGTGCTCAGAGAGGCCTGTGTGCTTGTCTTTGGAGAATGAATCAGTGAAATAGAAACAGAAATACTAATTTAGAACTAGAAGTTCTAGTGATAGAAGTGAGAGTTCTATGCAGCAAATGGGCATGATCCATCTAAGGAAAGATGAAGCCCTAAGAGAGGTGAGACTCCTGTGAAGGAAGTACAGGGGCTTACACAGGGGTTGCATGGGAGCTGGGAAGAAGCTGAGTAGGTAAAAGGCAAGATAAATAATTACAGTCCTCTGAATCCAAGTTTCTGAGGTTGAAGTTCATTAAACTTCATGGTTTCTAGCAGTAGTGGGCAAGGTTCCCCAGTTCTCAGATATGATTTCATTCAACTTGTTTCCCTACCTGTTTTTGGGGGAGAAATAGTCACTTTAGAAATGTTTCTTGACTTGCTCTTTTGGAGGTGGCCAATTAGAAAAATTCTGAGTCTCTTATCATGGGGGGCATGAGGACTGGGACGCCTCCTCCTATTCCTGGGGCAGCACATCTGTAACTTGAGCGTAGGTGGCATGTGGCTGCACATCACATGGGGTGCCTCTGGCGGGGTGCAATCAGATGCCCTAACAGCCGGGTGGGAGGAGATGGGTTTAGCATTGGTGCTGACTTGCTGGGCTGTGTTGAGGTTAAGCTGTGATCCCAGCATTGCCTGACTTCAGATTCTGTGCCAGTCCTGTAAGAACTGTTGCCTCTGCATCTCCAAGATGGACAGTTTATTTATTCATCCAGGTCCAATGGTACATCCTGGGGATACCCTCTGCTTCTGGGGCTGCCTGTGTGGGAGGTCAGAAAAACCTTCGCACCTCACCCCCAAGCCCCGGCCATGTGATTTATTCTCACACTCACATTGCAGGCTGGCAGTGGGACATTGCTGACAAAACGAGGCTTCGGGAAGAAGTGGTAAGGCCAACTCTGGAGCGACACTGCCCGGGTTTGCCTCCCGGCTCAGCATCTCCTTGCTGTGTGACCACTTATAAGTCACCTAACTTCTCTGAGTCTCAGCGTCCAGAGGTATAAAATAGGACTAGTAATGCTTTGCTCAAATATCATCATCTCCGTGAGGCTTCCTCCTTCGTGTCACTCCCTACCCCCTTTCCTGCTTTATTTTCCTCCCTAGTTCTTATCACCATCTTTTATCCCATGCATTAGGCTTACCTTTTCTGATGATTTTCTGTTCCTATCTCCACCCACAGGGATGTTAATTCTCATGGGATGGGGATCTGTCCATTTTGCTCACTACTGTATCCCCGGCACTTAGACCCAGCAACGGTACAAAGTGCATGCTCAAAAATTTTGGGGGAAAAATTTATGAGATACTATTGAATTGTATCCACCCCAGAGGAGTGTCAATGTATGCAAAGCAGGCAGTGTGGTGCTTGGTACAGAGTATGCATTCAATAAATATTGGCTAATTATGATTATTATGTCTAATTCACAGGACTGTTGTGAGAATCAAACGAGATAATGTATGCTGAGGCATGCTGTGAACACTACGTGCTGGGTACAGGAGGTACAATATTAATGATCCCTGCTGCTTGGAGGGAACTTGCACTTAAAATGTTATGCTTTTCATTTTCACACCACTTGGGAGGGAGGAAAGGCTGGTGGGATGATCACCACCTGAGGCTCAGGGAGGGGACAGGCCTTCCCCAAGGCCCCACAGTATGAAGAAGGCAGGGGCAGGTCCCCACACTGGTGGTCTTCCCACGACTCCCTCATGAAAGTCCCCCAATGGACAGATTGATATGTAAATGACATTATACACCTACACCATAACTCTATATAATATATAGAATTATTTTCAGGTCCCTGAGTTGCTCTGAGGCCAGTTGCGGCAGGTGGTACACGCCCAGGACAGGCTGGGGGGAGGGGTAAGAAGGAAACTGGCTGTGTATCTTTGGTAAGGCCCATAGTGAAGCCTCTTTTGGTTTCGTGGAATCAAGTTGAACATCAAGAATCTCACGGCATAGACTTCCCCAAGGGCAGTCCCACTTCACAAAATGAATTTTCATTTTCCGAAGCACATCCCTTATTTGGATTTCTGTTGTTCAGGGTATTTGTTTAAGCTCTGATGCCATGTCCAAAAAAGAAAGGCCCGAACAATTCCCTGCCTGAGTCCCAAACCCTTGGCTTGATCTGAGCATTGAGCTAATTCATTTCTTTGATCAAACTGGGGACTGTTTGACCAGTGGGGTGGGCATCATGGGACGGGGAAAGGGCGGGGTGTGCGCAGGTGTGCAAGGCGGGCTACTTGAGGGATGGGCCATAGTTCAGGTCACCCTCCGGTTGGACCCACGAGGGCGCTGCATTCCTCATTCTACAAATCGTACAAGTCGGGGCACAAGACAGAGAAGCCAGGTCACGTCTCTGCAGTTACACAGCTCACGAGTGCCTGCTGGGGTGGAACCTGGTCTGTCTGTCTGTCTAACACCAGAGCTCGGGCGCTGCTGCAGAGGGAGCCAAGATTTGGGTGAGGGAGGGGCTCAGAGGTGGGATGGAGGGTTTTTTTGTATTTTTTTTTAACCTGGTTGCCATTGGCTTGAAAATAATAACATAACTTTGCTTGGGGACTAGTGCTGCAGCTATCTTGCTGACGGGGAAACAGGCACAGAGACGTTAGTTTGCTTTGCTGATGTCACCCAGCTAGTCTGGCATTGAGGCTGGATTTGGGAGGCGGGTACTGAGGTGTGAGCATATGTGCTCACTGGCTCGTGGTGTGTGCGCAGGTGCAGATGGCTCAGCAATCTGGGTTTGAGGGCTTTTACCAGTCCGCCAGCGGTGGGTGTGCTCTGAACTCAAGCTTGTATATTTCACACTGTCCCTTGACCCTTCTCTTTAGCCTTCACTGTAAACTCCTGCAAGCCACTGACCCATGGAAAATATTTAAGAATACATATATTACATATATGTTGTAAATTTATATATATATGTCTGGAAAGGGATTGTATCCAGGAGATTTGGGAGTGATTGTTTAAGGTAGAGGGAGGCAGGGGCATGAGAGGGGGAGGGATGGAGGTGGGGACCACCAGTGGTAATTCTCGTGGGTGGTTTTAACAATCAATACAATAAGAGAGAGGCATGCCAGCAGCAAGGACGGGAGTGGGTTGTAAACCAGGGATGGTGATTAATTCTTCACGATTGAGGGGCATTAAAAAAAGAGATCGGAGTGGTTCGTGGCTATTAATTTTGTTATTAAAAATAATCAAGGAATAAATAAGGTAATAAAGGCCTCGAATGGAACAATTCTGAGAAAGTGTTCTGGGCAAAGGATTATGACTAATCCAGGTCTGGTAACCTGATATTAACAAACAAAAAAGGCCTTGTAGGCTATTTTCTTTTTTTAACCGGCTTTATGTTCCATAGAATGGGCACACTGGGGTTTCTCTCCCAGAGAAGGTGAGTGCAGACAAATAAAAGCCGGCTTCGTGGGTGTTGATTGAACAGTTAAAAATGAATGAATGCGTAAATAAAACTAGAGACAGCCAAGCATGTACCAATGATAGCAATGTGTTCTTCACTCCCCAGCTTTATAAATATATAATTGATAAATCAATATTGTATGTATTTGTATTGTATTTAAGTTGTACAGTGTGACATTTTGATATACATATATATTGTGAAATGATTACCATAATCAAGCGAATTAACATACCCATCACCTCATGTGGTTCCCTTTTTCTGTGTGTGCAATGAGAATACTTAAGGTCTACTCTTTTAGCAAATTTCAAACATGAAATACATTATTGTTAACTATAGTCACCGTACTCTGCATTGGGTCACCAGAACTTACTCCTAACTGAAAGTTTGCATCCTTTCACTAAGATCTCCAGATTCCTCTCACTCCTGACCCCTAGTAACCACCTTTCTAGTCTCTGCTTCTATGAGGTTATTCCAAAACAAAAGCCAGATTCTAGGCTGTTGAGACTGAGGGTAGGAAGTGTATCAACAGGTATACGGAATAGTCATTGGTCTTGGGCTAAATGGTGACTTCAAGTGTAGTGGCTGCATAGTTAAAAATGAATTAGATGAGTACAAAAGTGACAAAATGAAAGAACGTCAAGAATGGACCACAAAGACAATGTTTTATGACCTAAAGATTAAGATTCATCCATTTGTGTACAATTGTGGACTATATAAAATAAAACAAGACTTTTACCTCAGTGGATAAGAAGTATTTGGATGTACTAATCAATATTTTTGTTCTGGATCAGTGGTGGGTTCATCTGTGTTTGTTGTATTTAAAAAAATAAGTGAAAACGTTGAAAAGGGTGAGTAGGAATCAAATATGATTGTCACTCCAAGTCTGCATCATCTGCATCCGTTAGGAAGAATATCTGGGTTGGTTCTTTCTTGGGTGAGATGCATAGGGACATATGTTTGTGATAGTCATGATTCTTGTTTTTGATTAGAGTGGTGAATTAATACACACTCATTTGTAATAATACAAATTAGTAAATGAATACTTGCGGAGAGCTATGCTTAGGCCAGTGGTGAGACTGTCATGAACCAAAGATTATGATTAATACTGTGCTTCTCACCTGATGGCCATTAAAAAAATCTAGTTTTTTTCATCCTTTTTAATATCAGCCTTGTGTTCCACAGAATGGAGGCTCCAGAGTGAAATTAATGACACTTTGTCGATGAAGATCTTGATTGTGACCTCTGTGGAAAATGAGCCATGAACCAACTAATGTGAGTAATGTTTAGTGTTGTTTTGAAGTTGGGTGGTTGGTTGATGGTTGTTTATTACATTATTAAACGTGACTCAATACATAAATAAGGTCAAAGATGACGGGCATGATGAGAATGTCATGAACCAAGGGTGATTAATTTCATATAGCATAACTGTTACCAAATTAAAAAACAATATTACTGGGCTGTCCTCTGTAGCAAATGAGCAAATAAAAAAAGGAACACACACACACACACACGTATACTACATATATATCACATGTATCGTGTTATGTTTATACGTGTATCCTATATATATATCACATACATAATATGTGTTATGTTTATTTTTCATATTTGCAGGCTGGGGTGGGTTTATATATGTTTATGGGGTAATTAAACATAAATGGATGCATGTATAAACAAGATCAAAGAGAGTCAAGCATGGACTAATGAAGACAATGTATCATGATCTAAGATTTATGATTGCACAGTTCTGCAAATTGGAGAGACATTAAAACACAAATATTTATGCTGTTTCATTAATTTCAGTAACATTCCACTATTAATTTATGCACTACACTTTTGCATGAACACTTCCCTATTGAAGAAGTTTGGGATGTTAAGTCGGTGGCAGAGAGTCACATAGGGAAGTAAGGTATTGGTCGTTTTCTGTTTGTTGAATAGGATTCATGATTGTTCTTTCATGATTTTTGTTTAAAGTGAGAAATAAAACTTAAAAGGGCCAAGCATAGGTAATAAGGATAATATTTCATGTAAAGTGAGGCTTATTAATTAAATTCTACACAAGTAAAGGCCATTAAAAATGATCCAGGGTGTTTATTTTTCTAATAGTTGCTGTTTGTTGCACAGAATGGACAAATCATAGTTTATGTAGTCATGCAGCATTTATGAGAATTTTGACTCTTACTTGGGTAGATAAGGTACTTAAAGAAAATGTAATTAATAGTTGATGTTGTCAAATCTTGGCTGGAGAGTTGTTTAAGGGTGTTCATAAATAAGTAAATGAATGAATGAACAAACACATGAATAAAACAAGAGAGGGCAAGCATGGGACAAAGGTGATCATATCTCGTTGTCATAAATTCTTTTTATTGTATGTAGCTTCAGCATCCGTTTTGAACCTAAGTTTAACTTTCTCATTCCAGAAGCAGGCTTAGTCACCCTTGACACAGTTTGCAGTTATCCACCTCCTCCCAGTTCTTAATATGATAGATCCAGACAACTGCCTTGTACAGCCACCTCCAGGATACTGCCTCCCTAAGGAACAGCTAGATACACTGACCCCACAGCCTATGTGGGCCACACAGACATACTGGCTCGCTCTAAATGCACCAGTGAGAACTCTCTGCAGGAAACCTGCTTGGGAAATGCCATAGCTTGCAATACAGGCTTTCCCCTTACCGCTGGCCCTGTGAGGTATGCAGGATCTGTAAGTAATAAACTGCTTCTGTTGTTTCATTTCATGTGTTTTGTTGAGTTGCTTCCTCTGTGTCTCACCTGACCAACACACTTGAATTGAACTTCTTTCCTGGTCAGGGATCTCCTAGAGAATGTCTATCTTGGTAGGAATAGACTAGACATAGGTCAGACAAGAACCACAGGGGGACTGCCAGTGTAAATGAGTTTCCTGTGAGAGGGACACCTGGTGACGGATAGGATACTTAGGCATTAGACTGTCTGCTGGGATAAAGGCGTATCCCATAAAAGACATGCTGTAAAGACCCATGACCACCTCTCCTGCATCCCCATCAGGAAGAGCTAGAATTTATATTCACTCTCTTGAGACAGGCCTCGATCATGTTAGAGGAAAGTACAACACTCATCATCCTAGAATTATGATTATTCCAATTCAGTTCATCCAAGGCTCCTTTAAAAATGCATTGGTTAAAGAGTCAGTTAATATTCTTGTTTTTGCATGGTGGCATGTTGGATGTTGATTTTAGTACAAAAAAGAAATAAATAATTACCTAAGTGTGTAAAATAAACAAAAGGCCAAAACATGGACTGGTGATGAGAATGGTCCAAGAATGAAAGGATTATAGTTAATTAAATTCTGACTGCCATACAAATAACCTACCCTGTTTCACTTCCTTTACCAGCTGCTTTGTGTTTCATTTTGTACATGTACATAGTTTATTTACATGTTTGCCCATAAATAGGAATCTGCGCTATTTACTCTGACCAAGGAGCACACAAAGAGATGAAAGATGATGTCAGTGTTCTATTAGTGGAGTAAGAGATTGGATTTATGATTGCTCATTACGACTTCTTTAGAAATGATCAAATCAAATAAAAGAGTGTCAGCATAAACCAATGATGATGTTTCATGAAGCAGAGAACATGATTAAACCAATTAGGTTCATTAGAAAAAGTTCTAGAATATAACCTAAGAGTATTTTCTAGTATTGTCCAATGGAACTTTCTTTCTTTTTTTTTTTTTTGCTTTGAGACAGGTCTGACTCTGTTGCCCAGGCTAGACCTCCCTGTGCTCAGGTGATCCTCCCACCTCAGCCTCCTGAGTAGCTAGGACTACAGGTGTGCGCCACCATACCCAGCTAATTTTTGTCTTTTTTGTGGAGACAGGGTTTCCCCATGTTTTCCAGGCTGGTCTTAAATTCCTAGGCTCAAGCAGTTCACCGGCCTTGGCTCCCAAAGAGCTGGTTACAGGTGCAAGCCACCATACCTGTCCCCAGTAGAACTTTCTGCAGTGATGGAAATGTTCTGTAATCTGTTCTGTACAGTATGGTAGCTACTAGTCCATGTGATTATTGAGTCTTCGAAATGTGGCTGGTGTTCATGAGTAACTGAATTTCTAATATTACTTAATTTTTATTAATTTAAATTAAAATAGTCACATGTGGCTACTGGCCCATACAAGTCTGATATCCAGTGGGGCAGTCAAATTTTAAAGCTACTGCATTAGTTAGTTGTGTTAGGTGGTTGGTTCATGGCAGTTTTTTGAATATTAAATATGAATACATAAATACAAAAATTAAATAAAAGAGAGTTAGTTATGGGCCAGTGTACTAGTCTGTTTTTATGCTGCTGTTAAAGACATAACCAAGACTGGGAAGAAAAAGAGGTTTAATTCAACTTACAGTTCCACATGGCTGGGAGGCCTCAGAATCATGGCAGGAGGTGAAAGGCACTTCTTACATGGTGGAGGCAGGAGAAAATGAGGAATATGAAAAAGCAGGTGCTCCTGATAAAACCATCAGATCTTGTGAGACTTATTCACTACCATGAGAACAGTATGGGGGAAACCACACCCATGATTCAAATTATCTCCCACTAGTTCCCTCCCACAACATGTGAGAATTACGGGAGTACCATCAAGATGAGATTTGGGTGGGGACACAGAGCCAAACCATATCATTCTGCCCCTCGTCCCTCCATTCTCATCTCACATTTCAAAATCAATCATGGTTCCCCAACAGTCCCCCAAAGTCTTAACTCATTTTGGCATCCAAAAGTCCACAGTCCAAAGTCTCATCTGAGACAAGGCAAGTCCCTTCCGCCTATGAGTCTGTAAAATCAAAAGCAAACTATTTACTTCCTAGATACAACGGGGGTACAGATATTGGGGAAATACAGCCATTCCAAATGGGAGAAATTGGCTGAAACAAAGTGGTTACAGGGCCCATGCAAGTCCGAAATCCAGTGGGGCAGTCAAATTTTAAAGCTCCAGAATGATCTCCCTTGATTCCAGGTCTCACACAGGTCATGCTGATGCTAGAAGTGGGTTTCCATGGTCTTGGGCAGCTCCCCTACTGTGGCTTTGCAGGGTATAGCCTCCCTACTGGCTGCTTTCACAGGCTGGCATTGAGTGTCTGTGGCTTTTCCAGGCACATGGTGCAAGCTGGTGCATCTACCATTTTGGGGTCTGGAGGACGGTGGCCCCCTTCTCACAGCTCCACTAGGTGGTTCCCCAGTAGAAACTCTGTGTGGGGCCATCAACCCCACATTTCCCTTCTGTGCTGCCCTAGCAGAGGTTCTCCATGAGGGCCCCACCCCTGTAGCAAACTTCTGCCTGCACATCCAGGTGTTTCCATACATCTTCTGAAATCTAGGCAGAGGTTCCCAAACCTCAGTTCTTGACTTCTGTGCATCCTCAGGCTCAACACCATGTGGAAGCTGCCAAGGTTTAGGGCTTGCATCCTCTGAAACCGTGGGCGGAGTTTTACTTTGGCCCCTTTTAGCAATGGCTGGAGTGGCTGGGATGCAGGATACCAAGTCCCTAGGCTGCATACAGCATGGGGACTGTGGGCCCAGCCCACAAAACCATTTTTTTCCTCCTAGGCTTCCAGATCTGTGATGGGAGGGGCTGCCGTGAAGACCTGTGACATGCCATGGAGACATTTTCCCCATTGTCTTGGGGATTAACATTCAGCTCCTTGTTACTTATGCAAATATCTACAGCCAGATTGAATTTCTCCTCAGAAAAAGGGTTTTTCTTTTCTACTGCATAGTCAGGCTGCAAATTTTCTGAACTTTTATGCTGTTTCCCTTTTAAAATGGAATGCTTTTAATAGCACCCAAATCCCCTTTTGAATGCTTTGCTGCTTAGAAATTTCTTCCACCAGATAACCATAAATCATCTCTCTCAAGTTCAAAGTTCCAAAAATCTCTAGGGCAGGGGCAAAATGCTGCCAGTCTCTTTGCTAAAACATAACAAGAATCAGCTTTGCTCCAGTTTGCAAAAGGATACTTAGGCATTAGACTGGCATATTAGGAGATAGTTCCTCATCTCCATCTGAGACCACCTCAGCCTGGACCTTATTGTTCATGTCACTATCAGCATTTTTGTCAGAGCCATTCAACAAGTCTCTAGGAGGTTCCAAACATTCTCCAGTCTTCTTCTGAGCCCTCCAAATTGTTCCAACTTCTGCCTTTTGGAACTGTTACCCAGTTCCAAAGTCACTCACACATTTTTGGGTATCTTTTCAGCAACAAACCCCACTCCTGGTACCAATTTACTGTATTAGTCAGTTTTCGTGCTGCAGATAAAGACATAACAGAGACTGGGAAGAAAAAGAGGTTTAATTGGACTTACAGTTCCACATGGCTGGGGAGGCCTCAGAATCATGGTGGGAGGTGAAAGGCACTTCTTACATGGTGGTGGCAAAAGAAAATGAGGAAGATGCATGAGTAGAAACCCCTGATAAAGCCATCAGATCTCGTGTGACTTATTCATTACCATGAGAGCAGTATGGGGGAACCGCCCCCATGATTCAAATTATCTCCCACCAGGTCCCTCCCACAACATGTGGGAATTATGGGAGTATAATTCATAGACGAGATTTGGGTGGGGACACATAGCCAAACCATATCAGCCAGTGACGGGAATGTTCCTTGAAACAAACATGGTTAATCCAGTTCTGTACAATTGAAACTCACTGGCAAAAAATGTCTTTCATTTGTGAAAAAACAACATAGGCTTACTCATTTATTTTATGACTATTGAGCAGTACATGAATGTGTATCCCATAGTTTCTGTGAACATTTCTCTGATGTTGAAGGTCTATGTATCTTGGTGGTAAAGCATCAAAAAGTTATTGTCAAAGTCAGTTAGTGTGTTGAATAGTGGCTTTGTGGATATTCATCATATGAAATTATTTACTTCAAAAATGATTAATAAACACTAGAGATTCCATTGCATGTGGCAAGGATCATAACGTGACATAGACCAGGGTTTGTGATTAATTGAAGTCACTACAAGCATAGTCCATAAATAAAAGATCTCTTGTGTTACATTTGTTAGTGAGGAACATGTAGACAGATGCAACTCATTGTCGATATACATAAAGAAGCCTAAGAATGGACCAGTGATGAAAGTGTGTCATGAACCAAATATTATATCCATACATTTCTCAACAGATGAAGTCCATTATATAAATGTTTCTGTTTCTCCAGTTATGGTTAAGGATGAAAAGATTATCTACCTATCCATCTATCTATCTATCTATCTATCTATCTATCTATCTATCTATCTATTATCTATCTATCTATCTCTATAATATACTACTGTTTTTCTTGGTTTTGATGGTAGATTCATGGTGTTTTACTTGATTATATTATAAAAATCAGTAAGTGAATAGATTTTTAAAATTCAAAGACCTTAAATAAATAAGTTATCTGTGTTCTGTATGGTAAATATTCTATAGACATGAAGGCCACAAGAACCACTCCCACTTAAAAAAGAATAGGAGGCACTGAGCAGTGCCACCCCACGGCAACTCCACAATCCTGCTGGGCAGACGACGTGGGCTCTCCCTACCTGGCCTGTCACTCATATAAGAGGGGGCACATAGAGAGGGGTTTGTAATGGTCATCATTCTTATTTTTATTTTAGGTAATTCACTCAATGGTGTTCATTAAGTTAGTTAAAATAGTCAATTGATTAAGTCAATTAAGAAAGAAGTGTTAATTTTGGGTCAGTGGTGAGAAAGAGGGCCAGCCATGGACCAATGCTGAGAATGTGGCACAAGCCAAGGATTATGGTTAATCCAGTATTTTACAATTTTAATATTTCTTTAAAAAGTTTAAATCTAGTCTCTTTCACACGTTTTCACACCTGCTTTCTCTTCTACAGAGTGAGTGCACCGCAGGTGATCAGCTATTCTGTAATGATGAGGGCCGGGCTGCTTTCTCTGTGGGCAGGGAGCATGGAGGCTGATGACAGGACAGTCAGGGTCCTTGTTCTTGGTTTGGATGATTTGCTCATGGATGTTGACTGTATTATTTAAAAGAAATAAATAGCTCTACATATTAAAATATTGCAGAACACGCATGGACCAATGATGAGAATGTTATATGAATCAGTGTTCATGGTTAATCCAATTCAACACCACTTCTATTAAGAGTACAGTCAGACTATTTTATTTGTGCTGCTAGCAGTTTAATATTCATATACATTTTACATCACTGTTGATTTAAACAGTCCTCCATTGATATACACCTATGCCATTAACTGCTTAAGAGGGTATCACATAGGAAGATTGAAAGTAATTATCAGTATTCTATTGGGCAAGAAGATGGTGGATTTATAGTAGCTCATTGTGTCATCTTTGAAATATAGACAAATTAAAAGAAAGAGGGCTAAGGATGGGCCAGTGATAATTGTGGCATTGCTATGTATGAAGAATGTTGATTGATCCATTGATCCATGTGTGTCATACTGAGATGCATTATGGGAAGAGATCTAGTGTATTACCTCTGTGGGAAATTAGATTATAGACATGCACTGTCTAGTATCATCAGTGCTAGCCACGGGAGCTCCTGTGCACTTGGAATGTGACTAGTCTAATCAACATGTGATCTACATGGAAAAATACACACCGAGTTTAGAAGCCTCAATATGAAAAAGGTAAAATATTTCTAGAATTATTTATATCGATTAAATGATAGTATTTTAGATATTGGGCTAAATAAAATACACAATTACAGTTGATTTCATCTTTTTCATTTTACTTTTTAAATACCGTAGCTTCTAGAAAATTTACAAGTATTTGTGTAGGTGGCATTATATTTGTTATTGCTCAGCACTGCTATAATCCAATGAGAGGAATATTCAATTTTATGTTTTTCTAATCCATGTGTACTGATTGTATTATTATTGGCTAATCAGTGACAAATCAATGACAAGTGAATAAATGAATGAGAAAAAAATGGAAACAGCACATGCTAACCATTCAAGTGTATACTGCTGAAACAAGAATTATTTTCCTTTTTTTCTTTTTTTGAGATAAAGTCTCACTCTGTCACCCAGGCTGGAGTGCAGTGGCGTAGTCACAACTCACCACAGCCTCGACCTCTAGGCTTGAGCAATCCTCCTGCCTCAGCTTCCCTAGTAGCTGGGACCACAGGCTTGATGTCACCACACCCGGCTAATTTTTTTGTATTTTTTGTAGAGATGAGGTTTCACCATGTTGCCTAGGCTGGTCTCAAATTCCTGGGCTCAAGTGATCTACCCGCCTTGGCCTCCCGAAGTGCGTGAACCACTGTCTGGCCTATTATAAGTAGTTTTTATTAAGCATCAAAACCCGTAAAAATAATGGCTACGGTCTAATGGTTAATTCTTTTAGGTAAGGATGGTTAGTTTATTTGACTAAGGAAGATATGAAAAGATCATGTAATAATCGATGCTGTTCTATTTTGTTGGTGGTGTCTTGCTAGTCTTCAGTTTTTTGTTTCAAAGAAAATAACTGACATTAACAAATACCTGATTAAGTAGCTGACTAAATGGAAGAGGATTAAGCATGGCAAGTGCTGAGTGAGGGCAGGATTAATCCATGTAGGCACCACTGAAATCCACTGTAAGAGATACCCAATCTCTTACCTTCATAGATGGGCCTGTAGCAGGGTCTTGATCTTAACCCTTTTATGCCTCATGGTATTGATTACATTAGTATAGTGTAAGTGAATCGATGAGTAAATCATTAAACAAATTGAACAAATGTATAAACAAACTTTTTTTTTTTTTTGGAAAGGGAGTCTCACTCTGTCGCCCAGGCTGGAGTGCAATGGCGCGAACTCGGCTCACTGCAACCTCCGCTTCCTGGGTTCAAGTGATTCTCCTGCCTCAGCCTTCTGAGTAGCTGGGATTACAGGCACCTGCCACCATGCCCAGCTAATTTTTGTATTTTAATAGAGACGGGGTTTCATTATGTAGGTCAAGCTGGTCTGGAACTCCTGACCTCAAATGATCTGCCCACCTAGGCCTCCCAAAGTGCTGGGATTACAGATGAACTTATTAAACAAGTGTGTAAATGAATAAAAAAAGAAAGCCAAGCATGAACCAATGGATTATTATTATGTTTTTGAAGCACTGAAGTCAATAAAATACACACAAGCACAGGGCTGGATGGTTGCTCTTACTTCTAAGGGAAAGATTTTTACATAAATAAGAAAATGGAAGAGGACCAGTGTTGAGAATGTGTCAGGTGATAAGAATTAATATTAATCCCGTTCTAGTCATTGAGTTCATTGAACTACAATGAGAATGAAGATCTAGTTGATTATCTCTGTGGGTAATGGGCAGATTGACAGATGTTAGTTTTATTCAGAGTTTTTGAACAGTTTCTTTGGATTCTCAGCTATGAATTGTAAGGGAATGAATGAATAAGTTTATGTCACAATAAGTTAAAAGAGGACAGATGACGGACCAGTGATGGTCATAAATTATGAAGCAAGTATTAGGATAAAGTCATTTCTGTACTGCTGATGTCCACATAAAGGATATAATGTCTGGACTCCTAAATGCTTAATGTTCACAGATGTGTTCTTGTTATAGTCAGTTTTGGGTGCTAGTAGATTTATCCTTGTTAATTTTCTTTCAAAAGATAGATATAAGATTAAATTAACCTATTACACATTAAATAGTAAATAAGCAAATAGATGAATACATAAAGAGGGTCAAGAAGGATTTGTCAATTAAATAAAATTTTATTTTATTTTAAGAATAAAATAAAACTTAAAAAAAGAATGAGCATTGGTGAAAATGTACCCTGAAACAAAATTCAAGATCAATATAACTCTGAACAAGTGGGTTCCACTAAAAAACAGATGGAAGAAAATAACTTCATTCAGTTTACAATTGTTTAATATGTCATTTTTTCACCACTCTTAATTTACGCATTCCGCCATTGATAAAGATTTAGGTTTCTAAGCTATTGACAGAGAAAACACAAGGAAGGAAAAAAAATATTGTCAGTGAAGTAAAACAAGTGGTTCCTTTATGTTCTTTGTTAAATATTTAAAATTTGAAAAAGTCGAGGAAAGGCTAGAGAAAGAGGGCCCTGCCTGGACCACACTGAGTGTGGGACTGCATAAGGATTTTGGTTGTACCATGTGAATGATACAGTGAAGATCCACTGTAGAAGGAGATTTGGTGGATTAGCTCTTGGAGAAATTAGCCTACATCTATCAGTTATAATATTCATATATCTTATTCTTGCTTTGTTGTGATTCATGAATATTGATAAAGTAATTTTTGTCAATTAATGAATTAAATCAATAACTGTATAAATAAGTAAAAAAGTCTCAAAACTAAACCAATGATAAGTACCCTGGGGTGCTCAAATCAAGGATTTTGATTAAACTATATGACTCTGAGGTCCATTATAAAAACAAACCCAATTTACTGCCTCAGTGGGACATGAGCTTGTAGCTGCAGTGAGTAATATAAGCATCTCGTGCTTTGGATTTTGCAGATCTGATATGAATCTGATATGAATCCTATTATTAGTAGTAAATCAGTGCATGAGTAAATAAAGACACATACCAATGAATTCAGCCAAAGAGGGCTGGATATGCACCAATTATGAGAGTATGTAATGAGATATAAATTATTATTAAATATTTTTGAGAAGCTGAGTTCTAGTAAGTAAGTAGTTCAAGGCTGTTACCACATTGGTTAGGAACATATGGGCAGATGTATGTTTCTGGGTTGCCAGCTGTTAATTTTGTCGTGTATTTTAATATGAAAAGGGAAAAAAGGAAACATAAATAATTGCTTACAGAACTACCTAATTGAAAGATCAAGCAGGGACCAACTGTTGAGCTTGTGGGCAGATGTTAGTGTTATTTAGAGCTCTTGTTCAGGGTATGTAGGTTTACAAATTTTGATGGTATTATTCTAAGTAAATGAAGGAAGGGATTATTTATTTATTTACTTATTTATTTTTTATTGACAGAATACTTTTTTATTCTCTATAGCATCAAGAACAATACTTCCCTCATAGCAATGACAAAATAAAACTATAATAATAAAATAATAAAAAATAATAAAAATGTTAGCAATATAGCTAACAATTGTTTACTATATATTAATCACTGTGCAATTTTTAAAAAATTTTCTATTTTTATTTCAATAGTTTTTGGGGAACAGGTGGTTTTTGCTTACATGGGTAAGTTCTTTAGTGGTGATTTCGGAGATGTTGGTGCACCTGTCACTTGAGCAGTGTCCACTGTACCCAATGTGTAGTCTTTTATTCCTCATCCCCTACCAGCCTTCCCCTGAGTCCCCAAAGTTTATTATGTCATTATGCCTTTGCATCCTCATAGCTTAGCTCCCACTTATAAGTAAGAACATACAGTGTTTGGTTTTATTCCTAAGTTAATTCACTGAGAATAATGTTCTTCAATTCCATCCAGGTTGCTGTGAATGCCATTATTTTGTTCCTTTTATGGCTGAGTAGTATTCCACAGTCTGTGTATATATATATATATGTATCACATTTTCCTTATCCACTTGCAGGTTGTTGGGCATGTAGGCTGATTTCATGTTTTTGAAATTGTGAATTGTGTTGCTATAAACATGTGTGTGCAAGTGTCTTTTTTATATAATGACTTCTTTTCCTCTGGGTAGATACCCAGTAGTGGCATTGGTGGGTTAAATGGTAGTTCTACTTTTAATTGTTTAAGGAATCGCCATACTTTTTTCCATACTGGATGTACTAGTTTGCATTCCCACCAGCAGTGTAAAAGTGTTCCCTTTTCACCACATCCATGCCAACATTGATTAACTTTTGATAGTTTAATTATGTCCTTTCTTGCAAGACTAAGGTGGCATCCCACTGTGGTTTTAATTTGTGATTAGTGATGTTGAGCATTTTTTCATAGGTTTTTTTGGACATTTGTATATCTTCTTTTGGGAATTGCCTATTCATGTCCTTTGCCCACTTTTTGATAGTTTTTTTTTGTTTGTTTTTTGCTTTTTTGCTGATTTGTTTGGATTCCTTGTAGATTCTGAATATTAGTCCTTTGTCAGATCATAGTTTGCAAATATTTTCTCCCACTCTGAGGGGTGTCTGTTTACTCTGCTGATTATTTCTTTTGCTGTGCAGAAGCTTTTTAGTTTCATTAGGTCACATCTATTTTTGTTTTTGTTGCATTTGTTTTTGTGTTCTTGATCATAAACTCTTTGCCTAGGCCAATAAGTAGAAGAGTTTTTCCGATGTTATATTGCAGAGTTTTTATGGTTTTAGGTCTTAGATTTTAAGTCTTTGATCCATTTTGAGTTGGCTTTTGTTTAAGGTGTGAGAGATGATGATCCAGTTTTATTCTTCTACACGTGGCTTGCCAATTATCCCAGCCGCATTTGTTGAATAGGGTGTCCTTTTCCCACTTTATGTTTTTGTTTGCTTTGTTGAAGATCAGTTGGCTGTAAGTGTTTGGTTTTATTTCTGGGTTCTCTCTCCTTTTCCATTGGTCTATGTGCCTATTTTTATACAAGTATCATGCTGTTTTGGTGACTATAGCTTTCTAGTATAGTTTGAAGTTGGGCAATGTAATGCCTCCAGATTTGGTCTTTATGCTTAGTATTGCTTTGGCTATGTGGGCTCTTTTTCAGTTCCATATGAAATTTAGGATTATTTTTTCTAGTTCTGTGACGAATGATGATGGTATTTGGATGGTAATTGCATTGAATCTGTAGATTCCTTTTGGCAGTATGGCCATTTTCACAATATTGATTCTATCCATGCATGAATGTGGGATGTGTTTTCATTTGTTTGTGTTATCTATGATTTCTTTCAGCAGTGTTTTGTAGTTTTCCCTGTAGAGATCTTTCACCTCTTTGGTTAGGTATATTCCTAAGCACTTTTTTGTTCTTGTTGCAGTTACTGTAAAAGGGATTGAGTTTTTGATTTGATTCTTAGCTTGGTTGTTGTTGGAGTATAGCAGTCCTACTGATTGCATGAAAGGGATTATTTAAAAGAGGACAAACATAGATGAATAAAGTTAATGTATTATTAAAAATGTTCATATAAATAAAAGGGGAATGGGGTTCTGCACACTGTGGATAAAGAACATAGAGTCAGTTATTTGTAATAATATTGTAGGCCATTTTGCATTTTCCTTGAAGAAAACAAGAATACTAACAAATTATTCCATGAGTGAATAAAAAATAAACAAATAAATGAATAGATTCATAAATTAGGATCAAACACAGACCATTGGTGAAAATGTGTTAAGAAATGGGAACATAAATGTATCCAATTCTAATCAAGGAAGACCTATAAAAAAGATCACCTTGTTTCTTACCTATGTGGGTGGGGCCTAAGTGATAGAATTTGGAACATGCATAGTTTTTATTATTTTTTTAGGGCGTAGGTTCAGGAGTTTTCACTATATTGCCTAAATTAGTAATTAAAGAAGTCAATAAATAAAATCATGGCCATTCTTGGGCTAATGATGGGAATTTGACAAAAACTGGAGGGTTTTTTTTTTTTTTTAATAAATTTGGTATAACAGGACTTAGGTCCTTTAAAAAATCTAAATCTGTGCTGCTTCTTGAATTTTCTAAAATCTAGTTTTTACTCCACATTCTGTATGCCAGATCTGACTTATTTGTTATCCAGTGATGGAGATCATGGCTGTCACTTATGTGGATAAGAAGCAGAGAGGCACATTAAGTAACAGAGTTCTTGTTCTTGCTTCGAAGGGGGCTATTCATGTTGTCCATGGAATTAATTCAAAGGAATGAATGGCTACCACAAACATAAATAGAATTAAAAAATGCTGAGAGAGTGGATGTGAAGTGTTCTCACCACAAAAATGACAACTATGAGAAGTAATGGTTATATTAATTAGCTAGAGTTAGTCATCCGACAATGTATATATACTTCAAAACATCATGTCGTACGCGATAAATACACATAATTTTATCTGTCAATTAAAAATAAAATAATAAAATCAAAACCAATTAAACAATGCCATGCATGGACAAATATTGGGAATATGTAATGAACCATAGGTTAAAATGAATTCATTTTAGTACAGCTGAAGTCCCTTACAAAGATGAATTTATTTTGGTACAGCTGAAATCCCTTACAAACATAATTGGAGGGGGTTGTATTCATTTTCACAGTTGCTTAATATTCTACTCTATTGTGCACCATATTTTAAGAAGATTTCTCTATTGATAAAGATCTAGGCTTTTACATTGTTGGGGAGGGAGCACCTACAAATACGGAACAAATTGCCAGTGTTCCAGTTGTGGAATGAGATGATAGGCTGTTCATTGTACTGCTGTTAAGTTATGAGTAAATTAAGTGAAAGACGATTGAGCAAAGAGCAGTGGCACACGGGATGGGTAGGAAGCAAGGTTATTGATTAATTATAGGCATAGTCTGAGGCCCAATTAAAAAGAGATCTCGTCTACCAGCTCTGTGGGAAACGAGCCTGGAAATAGCGTTCTGCAGCAGTCAGAGGTCTTGTTCTTGGGTTTTTGTGATTCATGGATATTAAATTATTTTGTGGGTGAAACCATGAATGAAATAATACGCATAATCAATAAACAGTGCATAAGTAAATACACGAGGAAAAAGTGAGTGATGAATAGTTCTGGGGCATATGAATCATTAATTTTGATTAAACCCTAAACTCTGAAGTCCATTAGAAAGAGACCTTGCTCTTCTCTGTAAGGGAGTGGAGTTCAGAGTAAAAGTTCTGTTTCTTGGGCTTTAGTGCTTCCTAGGTAGGGAATGTAAGAGAATCAATGAATGCATTAACAAAGAAATGTGTAAGTGAAGATAAAGACTGTCATTTGTGGACGATTTATGAGAGCATGTCATGAAACAAGTATTTCTAGTAATATATTTGTAGAATACTGAATTTCAATATAATACATAGGCAAAAGCTGTCATTTGGAGTACATAGGAGCTCCAGACACACAGAAGCACATAGACAGATGCATCTAAGTGTCCATATTGGTATTCTGGATTGGTAAGAGGTTGCTAGCTGTCAGCTTATTAAGAAGGAAAATATTTACGTAAACAAAAGATTACATGACTGTAATAGAAAAGGAGCAAATATGTGCCAATTTGAGGATGTGTTACATGACACCAGTTATGATCGATCTAATTGTATCCACTGAATTTTATAAAAAACAACAAAAATGGCAAGGGATAGAGTCGGTTATTTCTATGGGTTGTTTTGTTTTGTGTTCAAGTTCAAGTATAGAGTCTAGGATCTCTGGTAATTATATATTGTTTTTTAAGTGGAATGAATATAATTATATCTCAAGGGCCAACTCTGGACAGTGTGGAGCATATGATGTGGAATAAAGCTGATGACTAATCCCGTTCTACCCTACTCATGTCCATAGAGAGAAAGTGGGATCTAGGTGCTTCTTACTTGGGTTAACTTGGGTTAAGTTCATAGAGAAAGATCATAGAATATTTCAGTTCTGGGCTGCTGGTGGGTTTACTATATTTTATTGAGAGAGGGCCAAACATGAACCAATATTGAGAATGTGTCATATGACCAGGGTTATAATTAATCCAACATTATTTAGTGAGTTTTATTTTTAAGAAAATTAAAATAGGTTTTTTTTTGGCTGTAGCTATGGGCTATGAACATGTAGACAGATATTGACAGTTCTTATCCTTTGTCTTGGAGTCCATTGTTATTGATATGTTGTTCTAAGGGAATAAAGGAGGTTATTCATATCTAGATCAATTATTTAAGAGAAGGCCAATCATGGGCCAATGAGGAACATGTGTTATGAACCAAAGATAATGATTACTCTGGTTATACTCTAATGTTGTCCAGATAAATAGAGCTCCAGGTTGCCCCTGCTTTGGGCAAAGCACACATTGAAATTTCCATGGAGTAATTCTTTAGAAAAACAGATATGTAATTTATTCCACGCATGATTGTATATATGAGTAAATAAACGAATCACTAGATATGTAAATCGGAAAGATTCTGCATTATTGATGAGAATATGCCATAAAACAAAGGTTTACATTTATCTAATTTTGCACAAGTGAGATCCTCTAAAAGTGATCACCTATCTGTTAAATTTATGGATAGGGAGTATGTAGACAGATATTTATGATAGATAGGCTCTTATTCTCATGTTGATATTCATTGTATTATTTAAAAGCCCAAACTACACAAGTCAATAAATAAGGAGTGCCATTTTTGGGCAATGATGAGGTGACCCAAGTTTATGATTAATCTAATACTGCCAAACAAATTTCCATTAAAAAGTGTAACTGTAGGGTCTTTCTTTCTCTTGAAAGTATGTATTTTACTTCACCAAATGAGCACATTATGGTGAAGAACTGATTTAATCATTCTTTAATGCTAAAGATCTTGCCTTTTGCTTCTGTGGGTAAGGAGAGAAGAGATTTATGTAAGTAACAATTAGTGTTTACTGTTCTTGGATTGGGAGGTTGGTTCATGGGTGTCGCCTGAATTTATTAAAATAATAACTGGATATATTAATAAATAAAACTAGGTAACACCAATATGGACCAGTGATGAGAACATCTTCAGAATTGGGATTTATGATTAGTCTGATTCAGTACTAGTAAAATTCAATACAAAAGATACAGGGTATTTCATTCATTTTCAGAGATGATTCAAATTCTGTTTTATTTTTGCATGGTGATTCAGTTAAGTACCTCTCCATTGATAAAGATTTAGGCTATTAATTCCTTGAGGGAGGAGCACATAGGAAGATGGACAATATTGTTAGTGTTCTAGTTGTGCAGTAAGATTATGATTCCTTGGTGATTTATTATACCATATTTGGCACTTGAAAAAGGGCCCAACCATGGACCAGTGAGTAGCATGGAGCTGACATGAAACAAGGATGTTGATTAATTTTTAAGTGCAAAAAGTGCATATATGTATATATATGTATACAAACACACACATATATGTTGCAAAAAGTGACTTCATCTATTAGCTCCTTGGCCAATGGACATATATACAGTCATTAGTATTCACAGATGTTGTTCTTGAGCTTTTTGATTCATGAGAATTGATTATACTATTATTAATGAATCAGTGAATAAAGAAATAATGCATAAAGTATGTCAAGTATAGCCAATCATTAGTATTCTGAGCTGTAAGAATCAAAGATTTTGATTAGATTCTGTAACTCAGAGGTTTATTAAAAAAAAGAAACTAGTTATTTCTTCTGTCAGAAAGGGGCTTACAGCAAAAGTTAGCAATAGCCAAAGATCTGATTCTCAGTTCTTCATGCCTGTGAACCGTATGAGAAGTGAACCAATGCAAGAATAAAGATGTAGAAATTAATGATGGCTAATTATGCAAGTCTGTAATGAAACAAGGATTATTACTAATTATTCTTATTTTCTGAAGCACTGAGTTTCATAACATAAATAGATTGTCTCCCTTACTGTTTTCCATAAAAGACATATCTAATTTCATGAGAGTGCCTGTTGTAATTTTGGATTGATGTTGGGTTGTCGGTTTTATTTAGAAAAGAAACAAATCATTTACATTAAAAGTAATTGTTCCAATAATTGCCTAATTGAAAGAAGGCCAGGTGTGGGCTAATATTGAGAATATGATCATAGGTATTATTAATCCAATTCTGTTCACTGAACATTATTTAAAAAAACAAAAATGATCTAGCCATTTGTATTTTTGGGCAGTGAGCATACAAACAGATATTAGTCAGTGTTCTTGTCCAGCGTCTTGGCTTTTATTCATTTTGATGTATTGTAAAAAGTGAATGTATAAATGAGTTTGTGTTTCAATTATTTAAAAGAATATGGAGGATTGGCCAAAGTGTCATCAAACAAAAATAACAATTAACCCGTTTTTATAGATGAAAAATAAAAGAAATCTACATGGATCCCACTTTAGACAAAGTGCATGTCAACAGTTGCATGAAATGGTATTTCACTTCTGGATTATTGTTTGGTTTTATTCTTTTTTTAAAAAAAATGAATAAATGATCAAATTATTTTCGGGGTAATTAAATAAAAGAAAGAACACAAGTGAGTCAGTAAATGCTTAAATTAAGGTAAATCTTGGATCACTGCTTCATGGCACACTCTCAGAAATGCTCAAATACAGTGCCTTAAAAACGATTAATGAGGTTTGGGTGTTTATGTGGTTAGGGAGTATACAGATGGATAGTTGTTAATGGTTACATTTATTACTCTTGTGTTGGGTGGATTTAAGAGTTCATTATATTAAGAATTAAACAGTAAGTAAATTCATACATAAAAGGTATGGTTATTCTTGAGTCAATAATGAGAATGTGTTAGGAACCAAGGTTTATGATTAATCTAAAAGAATTTCTAAAAGAAGTGAAGTCTTTGCTGTTTCATTGTTTCTAAAGTGTGTGTTTTCCTTCACACAATGAACATGCCACAGCTAATTATTTAATAACAATAAAGATATTGGTGTTTTGCCTCTGTGGTTAAGGAGCTCAGAGACTGTTGTAGATAATAGTTAAAGTTCATGTCCTGGGTTTAGGTGGCTTGTTCATCACTAAATTATGTTAGAAGAATAAACGGCTAATATATACATATATAAAAAGCATACCATGCAAGAACCAATAATGGAAGTGAACCAAAGTTTATGATTAGTCCAATGCAGCCCAACTTAGGTCCATTACAAATGATGGAGGGCTTTTATTAATTTTCAGAGGTTTTTAATATTGTATTTTATTTTGTGCCGTGGTTGATTTACACACATTTCTTTAATGTTAAAGATCAAGGCTATCCACTCCTAGGGAGAAGCAGATAGGAAAAGGAAGATAGTGTCAGTGTCCTCACTGTGAGTTAAGATGGTGGTTCACAGTTGTTCATTCTATTGTATTATTATCTTTTGCTGTGTAATGAATTACTGAACAATTTGATGGATTAAAACGACAATAAACATTTGTTATTTCTCATGGTTTCTATGTGGCAGGAATCCAGGAGAGGCTTACTGGGGGCAGTTTTGGCTTAGGGTTTCTTGTGAAGTTGCAGGCAAGATGTCAGGTGGAGTTGCAGTCATCTGAAAGCTTCACTGTGCTAGAGTGTCTGCTTCACTTACATGGCTGGAAAGTTGGTGCTGATTGTGGGAAGACACGGTTTCTTCACAAATAGACTCTTCCTCAGGACTGCTTGAGTATCCTTACAACGTGGCAGTTGGTCCCCTAGAGCAGTCAATCTAAGACAGAGAAATGTGGAACCCTCAATGTATTTTATAATCTAGCTCCAGAAGTCATACACCATCATTTCCACAGTATTCTATTGGTAATACAGGCAGTCATGATTTAATATGGAAAGAAGCTACACAAGGCTATGCATACCAGGAGACATGGGCCTTGGGAGCCATTTGGAGGCTGGCTACCTCATGTACTATCTTTAAAATATGGACAAATTAAATAAAAGAAAATCTGGATGAAATATTAATGTGAGATTGGTATGAAGCAAGGAAGTGTAGTTAATTATTTGTACAATGCTTAGATCCATTCTAAAAAAATACAGTATCACTTCTATGGAAAATAAGCTTATAGATCTCAGTAATATTCAAGGATCTTGTTCTTAGATTTTTTTGATTTGTGTCTATTGGCTTTGTTGTTAGTGACTCAATGAGTGAAACAATAAACAAAGGTATGAATGAATGAATAAAAAAGGAATGCTAGGCCTAGACCAATGATGAGTATTCTGGGGTGTCTGAATCAATGATTTTGATTAAACCCTGTAACTCTGAGGTCCATTACAAGAGGAGACCTAGTTAATACCTATATGGTAAATGATATTATAGTAGAAGTTAGAATTATTTGGGATTTTGTTCCTAGGCGGTTGAAGTTCATAGGTGTGGATTGTATTACTATAGAAAAGATTTAGTAAATGAAAAATGAAACAAATATGTAAATAAAGGAAGACAAGTAGAGCCATATGTTGCCTAATTATGAGAATGTATAATGTATTTACTATTATTAACACACTTCTGAAGCACTCAGTTTCAACATAAATTGATTAAATCTGATACCTATTTGGGTAAGGAATATATATACAGAGACAAGTACCTAGAAATCAGTATTGTTTGTCCTGCATTATTTAGATGATGCTGTTTCTTAATGAACACAAGAAAATATGATCTAGTCTGGGAGTAATGAGCAAATGACAGGTGTTAACGCCATTCATATTTCTGATGCAGTCTGTGTGTTCACAGATATTGATGATATCATGAGTGAATGTATACACAGGAGTGAAGGTATTTAGTTATTTGAGGAAGGTAAAGCAGTGTTTCTTGACTTTGGCTCTATTGACATTTTGGGTAATTCTCTATGGTGCAGGATTGTCTTCTATATTGTAGGATGTGTAGTAACTTCATTGGCTTCTACTCAGTAGATGCCAATGTTGACCCTCCTCCCAGTGTGACAATCAAACATTTCTTCAGACTTTGGCAAATTTCATCTGTGGGGGGCAACGTTGTCCCCAGTTGAGATGAGAACCACTGAGGTACGACATGGACTGAAGAGGAGCATGTGTTAAAAAAGTGTGAATTATTTATCCTGTAGTATCTTACTGATGTTCAGATAAAGAAAAAGCAAAACAAAAGACCTAAAACTAGGCTCTTCCCCCATGGGGTCAGGTTCATGTGTATAGTTGCATTTAATTGTATTATAATTCTGGGTTGTTGATGGGCTGATCATACTGTGTTTTATCTGAAAAAACAAATAATTGTTCATGAATACTTACTAAATGAATAAGTGAAACAACAAATGAATAAAGAAATACATAAAGGAGAGTCTAGCATGGACTATTTTGGTGAAAATTTACCATTAAAAAAAGTGGTTAAATTTACCTAATTCTGTACTGTATAAATGAGATCCATTATTGGGAATAAAGTTCTAGATTTTTACCATCTGGGTAGAAAACACATAGATGGATACTTGTAGTAGCTTTTATTCTTGTGTTGGGTGCCAGATAAATCAGTAAATAATATTCCAGTCCATTCTTGGGCCACTGATTAAAATGTGGTGTGAATAAGAGTTTATAATTAATCTAGTACAGTCCTACAAATGTCCCTTGAAAGATTTAAATGCACGTAGGCTGTTCTTTCTTAAATCTGCTCTTACTTTACACAATAGATGCACCATACCTGATTTAATTATTTTTCAGTGGTGAAAATTATGGGTCTTACTTCTGTGTGTAAAAAGTGTAGGAATGGATTTAAGTTAATTTTTATATTCTTGATTTGTGTGGGCTTGTTGATGCTTTTTATTATTTTAGAGAAATAAATGGGCACATATTTAAATAAAGTAAAAAAGCTCTGGGCCAAGATCGCGCCACTATACTCCAGCCTTGGCAACAGAGTGAGACTCCGTCTCACAAAAAAAAAAAAAAAAAAAAAAAGCTCTTTGCATTGCCCAGTGATAGAAATGATTGTAAACAATAACAAAATTCTATTTCCATTCGACACAACTGAGAACATTAAAGAAAATAAGTTAGAGGGTTTTTAAATGACTTTTAGAGTTGAGGATTATTCCATTTTATTTTTGTACCACAGCTAATTTATATTTCCTCAAGTGACCTAATCTGTTGAACATATATATATATATATATATATATATTTTTTTTTTTTTTTTTGGAGATGGAGTCTCTCTCTGTCACCAGGCTGGAGTGCAGTGGTGCAATCTCGGCTCACTGCAATCTCCACTTCTTGGGTTCAAGTGATTCTCCTGCCTCAGCTTCCCGAGTAGCTGGGACTACAGACACGCGCCACCATGCCCAGCTAATTTTTGTATTTTTAGTGGAGACAAGGTTTCACCATGTTGGCCAGGATGGTCTCGATCTCTTGACCTTGTGATACGTCTGCCTTGGCCTCCCGAAGTGCTGAGATTACAGGCGTGAGCCACGGCGCCCGGCCAATCTGTTGAATGTTTAAGGGCAGCACGTAGACAATGGTTTATATTGTCAGTGTTCCTACTGTGGGGTAAGATGGTGTGCTCGTGGTCATTTATTGTGCCACATTTAAAATACGGACAAATTAGGCTGGGCACTGTGGCTCACACCTGTAGTCTCAGCATTTTGGGAGGCTGAAGCATCAGAGGTCAGGTTGCCCAGGCTGGAGTGCTGTGGTGCGATCTCGGCTCACTGCAACCTCCGCCTCCTGGGTTCAAGCAGTTCTCCTGCCTCAGCCTCCTGAGTAGCTGGGATTACAGGCACACACTGCCATGCCTGGCTAATTTTTTGTATTTTAGTAGAGACAGGGTTTCACCATCTTGAACTCCTGAGCTCAGACAATCTGTCCGCCTGGGCCTCCCGAAGTGTTGGAATTACAGGGGTGAGCCACTGTGCCTGTAATTTTGGGTTCACAGCAAAATTGAGCAGAAGGTACAGAGATTATTTCCCATATACCCTTTGTCCTTCTGCATGTATAGCCTCCCCCATTATCAACATCCACCCCATTAGAGTAGTGCTTTTGTTATAACCTACATTGGCATATCATAATCACCCGAAGTCCATAGTTTACAATAGGGTGCACTCTTGGTGTTGTACATTAGGTGGGTTTGGACAAATTTATAATGACATATATCCACCATTATAGTATCATACAAAATACTGCAATGCTCTAAACATCCTCTGTGCTCTGCCTAGTCATCCCTCCCTCCCCTGCCAACCCCTGGCAACCACTGATCTTTTATTGTCTCTGTAGTTTTGCCTTTTCCAGAATGTCATACAGTTGGAATCATACAATATGTGGCCTTTTCAGATTGGCTTCTTTCACAAGTACTCTGCATTTAAGGTTCTTCCATGTTGATGCATAGCTTAGTCACTCTTTTTTTTTTTTAGTGCTGAATAATATTCCATTTTCTAGGTTTACCACAGTTGATTTATCCATTCACCTACTGAAGGATATCTTGGTTTCTTCCAAGTTTTGGCAATTATGAAAAAAGCTGGTATAAACGTGTGTGGGCAGGTTTTTGTGTGGATATAATTTTTCAACTATGGGTAAATACCAAGGTGCATGATTGCTGGATTGTATGGTAAAACTATGTTTAGTTGTAGAAGAAACTGCCAAACTGTCTTCCAATGTGGTTGTGTTGATTTTGCATTCCCACTAGTAATGAATGAGAGTTCCTGTGAATCCACATTTTTGCCATCATTTGGTGTTGTTAGTGTTCTGAATTTTGGTCATTCTAATAGGTCTGTGGTGGTATCTTGTTGTTTTAATTTGCATTTTCCCAATAATATATGATGTGGAGCACCTTTTCATGTGATTATTTGCCACCTGTATATCTTTTTTGGTGAGGTGTCTGTTAAAGTCTTTGGCCCATTTAAAAATCTGATCACTTTCTTATTGTTGAGTGTTTTTGTTTGTTTGTTTGTTTTTGAGATGGAGTCTCACTGATCTCAGCTCACTGCAACCGCCACTTCCCGGGTTCAAGCGATTCTCCTCCTCAGCCTCCCAAGTAGCTGAGACTACAAGTGCCTGTCACCATGCCCAGCTAATTTTTGTATTTTTAGTAGAGACGGGATTTCACCATGTTGGCCAGGGTGGTCTCAATCTCTTGACCTCGTGATCTGCCCACCTCAGCCTCCCAAAGGGCTGGGAGCCACCATGCCGAGCCTATTGTTGAGTTTTAAGAGTATTTTGTGTATTTTGTATAACAGTGCTTTATCCAATATGTCTTTTGCAAATACCTTCTCCTAATTTGTTGCTTGTCTTTTCATTTTCTTGACAGTTTCTTTATGGAGCAGAAATTTTGAAAGTTCAAAGATCAGTTGATTATATTTATGTGAGTCTATTTCTGGGCTTTCTATTCTGTTCCATTGATCTATTTGCCTGTTCTTTTTCCAATACCACACTGTCTATTACTGTAGCTTTGTAGTAAGTTTTGAATATGGGTATTGCCAGTCCTCCAACTCTGTTCTTCTCTTCAATGTTGTGTTGGCGATTCTGGGTCTTTTGCCTCTCCATATACATTTTAGGATAGTTTTGTCAACATCCACAAAATAACTTGCTGGGGTTTTTATTGGGATTGCATTGAATCAAGCTGGGAAGAACTGACACCTTGACAATATTGGACTTTCCTATCCATAACCTCCATAACTTTTTCCACAATGGCTGTACTAAATTACATTCCTACCAACAATATAGAAGAGTTCCCTTTTCTCTGCATCCTTGCCATCATTTGTTACCTTTCATTTTTTTGATGAAAGCCATTCTAAAAGATAAGAGATTATATCTCATTGTGATTTTAATTTGCATTTCCCTAGTGATTAGAGTGACTGATAATTTTTTTATATATCTGTTGACCATTAGTATGTCTTCTTTGGAAAAATATCTGTCCAAATCCTGGGTCTGTTTTTAAATTGGGTTTTCTTGCTATTGAATTGTTTGTGTTCCTTATATATTTTGTTTATTAACCCCTATGAGATGTATGGTTTGCAGATTTGTTTTCCTGACCTGGAAGTTGTCTCTTCATTTTGTTAATTGTTTCCTTTGCTGGGCATAAGGTTTTTAATTTGATGACATTCTACTTGTCTATTTTTACTTTTGTTGTCTGTGTTTTTGGGGTCTTATTAAAAAATCATTGTCTAGACCAATGTTGTGGAGCTTTTCATCTAGTAGTTTTATAGTTTCAGATTTTATGTTGAAGTTTTTAGTCCATTTTGAGTTGATTTTTGTATATTGGGTGAGATAAGGATCTAATTTCATTCTGCATGTTGATAACCAGTTTTCCCAAAACCATTTATTGAAGATACTGTCTTTTTCCCATTGTGTTCTCTCGGCACCTTTGTCCAAAATCAATTGATTGTAAATGTGTGAGTTTATTTATGAACTTTTAATTCTGCTCCATTGGCTGATGTATCTGTTTTTATGCCAGTATTATGCTGTTTTGATTGTAATCACTTTATAATATATTTTGAAGTCAGGGGTTGTAATGCCTCCAGCTTTGTTCTTTTTGCCCAAGATTTTTTGTATGTGGCTATTCAGTGTCTTTTGTGGTTCTATATGGATTTAAGGATTTTTCCCCCTATTTCTATGAAAAATGACATTGGAATTTTAATAGGAATTGAATTGAACCTGTAGATGCGTTTAGGTAGCATAGACATTTTAACAATCTTAGTTCTTTCAACCCATGAACACAGGGTGTATTTCCATTTATTTGTGTTTTCTTCAATTTCTTTCACTAGTGTTTTATGGTTTTCAGCATACAGGTCTTTCACCATCTTGGTTAAATTTAGACAATATTTTTGGTGCTGTTGTAAATGAGCTTATTTTCTTCATTTTCTTTTAATTTAATTACTTATTAATATAGTCACTACTGAATTTTTTTGATGATTTTCTATCCTGCAATTTTACTAAAGTCATTTATAAGTTCTAACCGCTTTTTTTTTTGTGAGGTAGTTTGGATTTTCTGTATATAAAATCATGTCATCAGCAAATAGAGACAATCTCACCTCTTCTTTTCCTATAAAGATGCCTTTTATTTCTTCTTGTTCTTCTAGGATAAGTCTACTTTTCTTCCACGTAACAACCACAGGATAGATGACATTCATTTTCTAAGAAACAAAATCTTGGCAGTTAGATCCGTGGGGTAAAGAATATAGATACTAATGTAAGTTAACACCTCAAGTTCATGTCCTTGGTTTGGATGCTTTGTTCAGGAGTGTTTAGTGGTATTTCAAAGGAATCAATATCTATAACAGAAATTAAAATAACCAGGAATGGACCAGTGATGGAAATGTGTTCTGAAAATATGTTTAATATGATTTGGCACAACTGAAGTGATAAAAATATAGTAGTTAGACCATTTATATTCACAATTATTTAACATTGTATCTTATTTTCTACCTCAAATGATTTAGTCTTTTCCATATTGGTATGGTCCAGGCCGATAACTCTTTGTGTGGCAGCCTGAGAGAATATGGAAGACATTGTCAGTGTTGGAAGATGGTGGTTTTATCACTTTTCATTGCACTATCTTTAAAACATGGGCAAATTGACTAAAAGAAGACTACAGAAGAAATAATGGTGATTGTGAATTTGGTATGAAGCATGGATGTTAATTAATCACACATGTTCTCTGAGGTCCATTGTAAAAGGAGACCTAGTCTTCAGGGAGAGAGCCACTAATGGGGAGATCTTATTCCTAGAATTTTGTGATTATATTATTGTTCATGAACCAATGAATAATAAATGAATGATATAAAGGAAGAAAAACGTGCTTGGACCAATGATGAGTACCATGGGGTATCTGAAACAGGATTTTTGATTAAACCCATATGCAATTCTGAGGTCCATTACAAAGAGACATGTATTATTCCTTTTTTGGGAAGTGAGCCTATGGTACCTTTTCCTTGGACTTTGTGGTTCTTGGGGATGGATTGCATTTTTGTTATAAAATCAGCCCATGAATTAAAAATTTATCAATGAGTAAAACAAGAAACATAAGTCATGTACTTATTATCAGTGAATGTAATGAAACATGGATTATTATTAAAACTTATCTGAGACTCCCAATAAATTAATACCCAAGGCTTCTGCCATTCTGGTAAGGAGCATATGGTCATTTGTATGCAAGAGTCAAAGTTTTTGTTCTGTGTTAGTGGTGGGTTGCTGACTATTTTATTAAGAAAATGAAGCATCTTTAATCACGTAAATAGTTGGTTAAATAACCACTTAACTGAGACCAAGCAGAGACCAATGATGAGTGTATTAATCTATTTTTTAATGGATTTTTATTAAACAAATAAAAAAAGAAATAGTGTATTCTTCCTGAGGGCAATGACTCTAGACAGATGTAAATATTCTTGTCCAGTGCTGTGAGAGCACAGATATACTGAGATCTTTTGTATATGAGAAGGAAGGTGCACTTTTATGTGTCAGTTTATATTTTAGAGTCAGCAAACCATGGACCAATTAGGAACAAATGTTATGATATGAGAACGCTGATTCTTGTTTTTTTTTTTTCATGATAGACATTCTAAGAAAAACTCTAGGCTCTTTCATTGTTTTTGGAATACATACATGGTCCTTTCCAAGTAATTTCTTAGAAAAATGTTTTTAAAAAGACATTTTTAAAAAGAGCCTTTTAAAATGTTTTTAAAATAAGGCTTTATTTTTCTCTGTAGAATGAAAACCATGTAGCTGGTTTTATTATCCTCTAATCATGAAGACCATTATTGTTATTTGTGGACTAAGGAGCAGAAAGACTGATGTAAGTAAACATCAGATTGCTGTTTTGGGCTTGGATGGTATTCATTCATGGGAACCCACTACATTATTTTAATAAAATAAATGGTTAAATAACACATGAAATTAAGGAATGCCAGTCATAGACCTATGATTGTAATGTGTCATCAACAAAATTTTATGATTAATTCAACCCAACCCAACTGAAGACCATTGTTAAATAAATGAAGAGCATTTCATATATTGTCATAGTAATTTAAATTCCCATTTAATGTTTTTGCTATAGTTGCTTAACGTATTCCTTCACTGACAGACATTTAAGATGTTGACTTTTTGAGGTAGAGGTACCTTGGGAGATATTATATATTAATTTGCTCAATTGTGGGCTCACATGGTAGGTCCATGGTTTGCAATCACATTAATGAGTAGACAAATCAAGTGGAAGAGAAGCTGGTAGACACCAATCGTAAGTATGAGATTTAAATGCAGCAGAGTCGCTGATGAATCTCTATGTGTAAACGTGGTTGATCACGAAATATGATCTAGTGTATTTGTTCTGCGTGAAAGGGAGTAATGAACAGATCTTGGTTCTGTTAAAGCCTTTTGTTCTCAGTTTTGTGTCATTAAGGGATATTGATCATGTAATTATTATTCCTGAAACCATGAATGACTGAGTCAGTTCAACAAGGTATAAATGAATGAAGAAATAGAATGCTTAGCCTGGATCAATGATGAGTATTGGTGGAGGTGTCTGAATCAACACTTTTGATTAAGCCCTCTGTGTAACTCTGAGATCTGTTATTGAATGAGAACCAGCCGATATTCTCTGTAGAAATTACCTAATAGAAGTTAGGAAAATTCAATAAAACTTGTTCCTGAGCTTTTGTAGTTCAAAGATATGGAATGTATTATTTTAAGTGAATTCAATGCATAAATAGAGAAATGTGTATACATGAGAGAAGATTAACAGGCCTACTTATGGAACTGTTCTTTGAGTACAATGAAAAAGTATTATAAATATTAACACTGGCAATAAAACAAGTATAATTATTAATCTGAGGTAAAATCCTATTATACGGAACATATTGTATCTGCAGTTGAGACAATTTTTTGGGTTTTATAGTTTGCTTTTTTTTTAATTAAGAAAAGGGAAAGTGTTTGCATCAGCCAGAAATCCATTAAGTAATGTCTACTTAACAGATTTTTATATAGAGAAGTATTCATAATCATTATAGATCTTATTCTTGGGCTAGGTGATGCATTCAATAGTGTCTATTATACTATTTAAAAGTAAATGTTCAATACTGGCCTGAAAAAATTGCGTTTTTGAGCCAAGGTTTATTGTTATCTAGTTCTGCTTGACTAACATCCATTGAGAAAACCCTATATCTATTCTAAATCTGACTTTTTCTCTCCAGAGTGGACATAGGCCAGCTGATTTAATAATTTAAGAAATAACTGTTATCCTGAGTAAGGAGCATAGAGACAAATATAAGTAAGTTCCTTATTTCAAGTTCTTTCTTTGAATGGTTTGTTTTTGGGTGTTAGCTAAAGGATTTCAAAGGAATCAATGTCTACATACATGAAATAAATAAAACACCCCAAATGGACCAATATGGGAATGTGTAATGAACCATGAATTATGTTTAATCTAAATCATCACAACTGAGGTGATTACAAAAGAAGACAAAAGTTAACTTATTCTCAGAGCAGCTCAACATTATTCTTTATTTCATGCCATGGTTATTTTACACATTCTCTTATGGGTAGAGATCCTGGCTGACATCCGTTTTGGGGCAGCGCATAAGAATATGGAAATAGATGATTTCGTTGTTTTTTATCGGACCATCTTTGACATATATATGAATTAAATAGAAGTGGGCTATATCAGAATGAATGCTGAATGTGAACTGAGAGCATGCAGGGGCGTTGACCAATTCACATGTGCACCTTTACGTGTCATGGCCTAAGAAATGTAGTCTGTAGCTCTATGGGCCAAGAGCCTGAAATTTAATAATCTTGTTTTGGGGATTTTTGATTGTATCATTATTTGTGAGTCAATAGGTTAATCAATAGATGAAAAAAATGCACATCATGGACCAGTGATGAATGTCATGGGGTTTCTGAAACAACAATTTTGATTAAACCCATCTGCAACTCTGAGGTCCATTACAAAGAGACACCTCTTCATTCTTCATGGGAAATGAGTCTATAGAACCTTGTTCATGGGCCTTTTGTTGCTTGAGGGTGTGAATTACATTATTATAATAAACTTTGTCCATGAATATAGAATTTTATCAATGAATGAAGAATAAGAAAGGTATGCATGCACTTACCTACTGAGGCATGTAATGCAACATGGGTTATTATTGGAACAATTTTGAGATTCTTAGTCCCAATAAATTAGTGGTTAAGGCTCTTATCATTTTGGTAAGGTGCATATGGTCATCTGTGCACAAGACTGAATGTTTTTGTTCTGTGTTGAGGCAGGTTGCTGGTTGATCATTTTGTTAAGGAAAAGGAAATACATTTACATAAATAAATAGTTGACTGAGTAACTGCAATTGAGAGAGGGAGAGCATGGAATGATGATGAGATCTGTATACGACCACACTCATGATTAATTCAATCTTTTATGGAATTTTACTTAAGCAAACAGACAAGTTTTGTACTAGATTCACAGTGTTTATTATATTATCTAAAACAAAAAATTTCATGGTGAGAGATATTTCATCTTGACAAAAACAATTTATGTAAGTTAATAAATAGAAAGAAGTGCTTTCTCTTCTCAAGTGTTCAGAATAGGGTACAAAACAAGGTTTATGATTGTTTACTACACAGCTATGATTCATTTTAAAGAGCTAAACATACAGCATTTGATTCTTTTTAAAATTTGCGTTTTATGCTGCAGAATGAACGCACTCTACCTGATTTAATTATAGTCTTCTGGTGAAGATCTTGCTGTTATCTCTGTGAATCAGGAGAGAAGAGATCGATGTAAGCAAAAATCAAATTTTATGTTCTTGGGAAACTTGATCAAGTTTATTCATTGAATTATTTCAAAGGAATAAAAGGCTACGTACATAAATGAGTCAAAGGTGGTTATGCATGGACCAATGGTAGAAATGTGTTATGAATTAAGAATTATGATTAATCCATTTCAGCACAACCAAATTCATTAGGACAAAAAGTTGAAAGGTATTTCTGTCATTTTCAGAATGCCTTAATATGCTGTTTTTGTACCATAGTGGATTTAAACACTTCCCCATTGTGATTGTTATTGACTGTTAACTAATTAAGGGAAGAACATAAGAAAATGGAAAATCTTGCCTATAGCTGTGGTATAACTTTGTGGTTATACCATGATATAACCATAGTAACATCTTAAAAATATGGATGTTAAATGAAAAAAGCCCAACCATGGACTAATGGCATATATGGAATTGACATGTTGCAATTTGTGGAATGAATTAATTCACCTTTCCAATACTGAGGCTCATTGCAGAGAGAGCCAGTCCTCTAGTTCTGTGGAATATGAATCTTACAGACATAGTTACTTCTTCAAGGATCTTTTTGCCCTCTAATTCATGGATAGTGATTTTACTATTAGTGAATCAATGCCTAAATCAAGAACAGTATAATTGAATTAAAGCACAGAATACCAAGTCTGGATCAATGATGAGTATGCGTGGGGCATCTGAATCCAATATTCTGATTATACCCTATCTGTATCTCTGAGGTCCATTGCATCTATGGGAAATGTGCTTGGAGAGAAAGTTAGACATATTCAAGGAATATGTTCTTGGTCCTTTTTGGTTAATGGGTATAGATTGTATTATAAGCAAATCAATGAATGGATAAAGAAAAATAGAAATAAAGACAAGGAAGACTTCATTTCATTCAATTATGAAAAGAGCTAATGATGTTTTGAGTTTAAATAAGTCTGCTCCTCCTTTGAGAGCATATAGATAGATATGCACTCAATGTTCCGAGTTAGTGGCAAGTTTCTGGTTGAGTGTCTTGTTTGATTTAGAAAGGGATAAAACATATACTTAAATGATGTATTTAGTTTAATAATACTGAATATAAATATTAGCCAATAAAATTAATATTCATATTCAATAATAATAATATTACAAATCATGCTAAATACATTAACATAAATTTTTATAATAAAAAACAATTTAATACAATTAATAATAAACATTAAAATACTAATGATTAGGTTGTGAAATGTGGAGAAAGTCTAAGGATGAACATTGAAAATTTGAATGTAATAACCAAAAATCCTCTTATGTTTGCTCATTTTTATTTAAAAAGAAAAATGCAGATGCATTTTTATGACTTTTATGAGTAATAAGTGAATAAATAGATGCTAGTGTCATGAAGGGTTTTTGTCCAGTGTACTTTGAATTCATGAATAGTGGCACTATTATTATGAGTAAAAGAATCATTTTATATCTCCATCCCTTATTTAAAAGAGGGCAAATCCTGGACTAGTGAGAAGCATATGTAATGTATGAAGGGGTGTGATTAATCTTGTCTATCCTCTTGAAGTCTACTTAAACAAAAAAGGTCCAGGACCCTCCTTCCTTTGGAAGGGTTGTAAAGACCCACTCTCTAGACATATTTTGATATTAACATTTAAATGGAAATTAATTAAAAATAAAAATTCAGTTCCTCAATCGTACTAGCCGCACCCCAAGTCACATGTTGCAAGTGACCACCATTTCAGAATTGCCAATAGAGAACATTCGTATCACTGAGGAACGTTCCAACAGCGCATACAGGGCTAACATGAGCAGTTGCAGGTAATAGTATTTAATTTTAGGTAGCAGGTGACTTCACCATTTTGAGTTTTCTTTAGAAAAGAGAGTAGATAATTAAATTATTTTTTGAGTTATTAAATAGATGAGTAAATAAATGAATCAGTAAATAGTTTGAATTAAAATAACTGTGGCCCACTGGTCAGACTGTGTTTTAAAACAACAATTTAAATTCATCTTATAGTGCAAAAATTTTCCTTATTAAAAATGTGTCTTCCCTTTATGCTAGGAATACCTAGGCAGGTATTGAAAATTGCTCTTTTAGTGTTGGGTGGTAGATTCAAAAATGTTCATGGTATTATTTCATGCTAAGAATTACGTCAATACAAGAAAAAGAACTACTGTTGGGTTGATGATTAAAATTTGACACAAACCAATGTTTATGATCCATCCAGTAATGGAGAACTAACTTCTACTTAAAAATGGATTTAAAAATGTACACTTTTTATTCTTATAAAAATCTGCCTTTTCCTCCAGAAAGAATAGACGAGATTGGATTTGGTCATTTTCCCAAGGTGAAGAGCATGGTGATTTCTTCTGTGGTAAGGAGCAATGTTAGTAATGGAGTTTCTGTTGGTGGGTTATGCGGTTGGTTCATGTGTGATTATTGAAGAAAGGAACAAAAGGCCATATGCACAAAAATAAAAACATCAAGTAACAACCAATAATAGGAATGTGTTGTAGGCCAAGGAGTAGGACTGACCCATTTCAGCACAATAGAGACTTATTTTTTAAAAAGGTAGAAGGAATTTAATTTTCAGAAATGTTTCATATTTTGTAGTATTTCTGCACCATGCTTGATTTAAGCATTTCCATATTGGAAGAGATTCAGGTTGTTAACTGTTCAAGAGAAGCTCTTGTAAGGTGAAACATGCTGTTTGTGTTCTAGTAGGGGATACCATTGTGGATTTTCATTGTTCATTATACCACCTTTAAAATTAGGCAAATTAAATGAACATAGCCCAGTCATCGGCCATTCATGTTGATAGTACTGATCTGGAGCAAGATTTGTGGATTATTCCACATGTGGCACTGAGATCTAGTCTGACAGCTTTGTGGGAATTGAACCTAGAGATGCATTGTCGTGATATCCAGGATCTTGTTCTTAGAGTTTGTGATTCATGGGAAAATGAAGGTATACATGAATGAAGAAAAAGAGTGCCAAGCCTGGACCAGTGATGAGATTGGAGGGTGTCTGAATCAAAAATTTTGATTAAAGCCATCTGTAACTCTGAGGTCCATTTTAAAAAGAGGCTGCCATTTTTCCCTCTAGGGAAATGAGCTTATAACACAAGTTCAGAATATTCAGGTATCTTGATCATGGGTGTTCATAGTTTTTTGGTATAGATTCCATTTTATAAGTAAATCAATGCATAAATTTTGCATAAATGGGTAAATATAAGGAGAGCCTGACATTGACCAATTATGAGAGTATGTAATGACGAATGGATTATTATTATGTGCTTCTATAGCACTGCATTCCAGTGATATATATTGATAGAGGTTGTTGCCTTGTTTTGGAAGGAGTATGTGGACAGATGTATGCAAGACACAAAATAATTTTTTGATGTTGATGGTTGTTTACTGATTGGTTTTATTTAGAGGAGGGAAAATTGCATAAATAAATAATAGATGAAACAGTTATTTAATTGGAAATAAGTGAGCATGTTTCAACTTGAGAATATTCCTTATGAAAAGTTATTATAAATCCAACTCTGTAGTGAGTTTTATTAAAAACTAAAAAAAGCATCTAGTTTCTAAATCTTGTGGATAGCATAATGGACATATGGAGACATAATATTATTCAAGCTTCTTCTATAATGTAAGTAAATTCGTATATATTGAATTCTTATATGTGAATAGAATATGTCCTTGTCACAGTTAATTTTTTAAAAGAGGGCATAACACAACTGAGTGAGAAATGAAAATGAAAATTAATCTTTGTCTATACTACTGATGCTGTCTTCCTGGATAGGTGTGGGAATACAGACATTGAACATGAAAAGCTTCCTGCTGTGGGTTCTTCAGGAGTTTACTGCTGTGTGTGTGTGTGTGTGTGTGTGTGTGTGTGTTAGTATTTATGAATGTATAATAAAATATTCCATGCGTCATAACATAAATCAAAACAATAAATGAATTAATATATAAGTAGGGTAAAGCATTTACCATTGATGATAATATGCCATGAATCATGAATTTAAATTCATCCATTTCTACACACGTTGAGTCTATTAAATGAAAAAGACGATCTAAGTGGTTGCCTGTGTGGGTAGGTGTCTATAGACAGATGTGTGCCATAGTCATAGTTTTTGTTTTGGGTGATGAATTTAACAGTGTTTATTGTATTATTTAAAGTTAATAGTTAAATCAAGAAATAAAAATAAGTGCAGTTCTTGGGTCAGTGATAAAAATGGGATTTGAATCAACTTTATGATGAATTTAACATCACACAACTAATGTCTTTTAAGTCAATCTAAATGTGTACTGTTCATTCTTTTGAAAATTTGTATTCAACTCCACACAATGAAGACCATGGTTGGTTTAATCAGTCTCTGCTGATGAAGATCTTGGCTGTTACCTTTGTGTATAAGGAAGCTAAAGACAAGTAAATAACAGTCCAAAAACGTGTCAATTAGGGTAAATTTTTCATTAATGTTCACTGAATTATTTAAAGTTAAGGCGTATGTAGATCAATGATATGAATGTGTTATGAAACTTAGATTATGGTTAGTCCAATTAAGCACAATTTTGGTTAAAAATAAGATGAAAGACATTTTATTCATTTTTTACATCTGATTAATAATTCATCTTATTTTTGTACTGCATTTAATTTAAGATTTATTCACTAATAAAATCTATGGCTGTACTGTTCAATGTCTTTTCCTCTATCCACGTGTGCTGTTTATATTTAAAATGATTACAGGTACATGCACTTTTAAATGTAATTTCTTGGTTGCATTAGCCACATTTCTAGTGCTCAGTAGCTGTATGTTGCTATTGGTGACTGTATTGGAGAATGCAGTTACAGTACATTTACATTGTATGCAAAGTCCTGTTAGACAGCTCTTTAAAGAGGGAGGAACGTATGGAAAGGTGGAAGACAAGTGGAATGAGATGGCTGGGAAGCAAGGATGTTCATTGATCTATACTTGCTTCACTGTGGGCCACTACAAAAGGAGATCTAGTCTATTGAGAAAAGGGCTAGTCTATGCGAAAAGAGCCTGTAAACACATCTTGGTTATATTCAAGGATATTGTTCTTGGATGCTAAAATAACAATGGGTATTGATTTTATTACTGCTACTGAATCAATGAATGGATCAATAAACAAAGGTATAAATGAAGGAAAAGATTGCTTATCCTGGATCAATGATGAGTACCCTGGGGTGTCTGAATCTTGGATTTTGATTAAACCCTATAACTCTGAGGTCCACTACAAAAAGAATACTTTTTATTATGTCTATGGGAAATGAGCTTATTCCAGAAGCTAACAATAATCAGGATTTAGTTCTTGGGCTTCTGAGTATGGACTGTATTATTTTTAGTAAACAAGTACATGGATAAATCAAGAAAAGTGCAGTATAAATAAAAACAGAATGGTTATTCCTGTTCCAAATATGAGAGTATATAAAATAACAAGAATCATTACTAATACATTTCTGAAGCACTAAGTCCCAGTAAAATAAATTAATCAAAGCTGATCCTTTGGGTAAGGAGCATTTAGATAAATGGATGTTAGAGTCCATGTTGTTGTTCTGCTTTAGGGTGTTCATTTTTTGTTTTTTTTTTTAAAGAAAAGGGCAAAATGTTTACTTTAATTATTGCTTAAATTACTACCTAATTGAGAGAGTTTACACATGGATCTATCTTGAGAATATGTCAAATGACCAGTTATAATGAATTCTAATAATCTTCACTATTTAAATTCAGTTCCTCAGTTTAATTTACGAAAACAAGGAAAATGATCTGAATTTTCTGTTTAATGAGCATTGGACAGGCACTGATATTGTCCAGTTTCTGTGAAGTCACAGATATAATGATTTTATTATAAATGTAAAAAGGAACAAATTAATGTCTCAATCAATTATTTAAAATAAGGCCAAATCATGGATCAATGAGGGTCAGGTATTATGGAACAAAAAGAGTGATTAATCCAGTTCCATACAACAGCTCTCCTGTATTGTCATTATTTCCATAAACAAAATTGAGGTAGGCTCTTGCATTTTTGGAATGGTGAATATGTTTATATATTTGGATAGTATTTCCCTTTCAGTCTCGTTGGTGCAATTTCCTTAAAATACGGAATAGACAAATGCCTCCATGTGTAACTATTTAACTTTATATGTATGTATGTATGCACGCATACACAATTGTTGAGAATGTACTCGAATCCAAGATGCAGATTAATTTAATTCTTTCTAGCAAGATTCATGTAGAAAGGAGATTTAACTCTTTCCTAGTTGAGTAGAAGGCAGATAAACAGACAGACGGGTTTAATAGTCACAGTTCTTATTATTTTGCTTGGTTTTACTTATAGTAGTTAAATTTCATACTTGAGTCAACTAATCAATGAATCAATGGGTATGTCATTCATCTTTTAAATATATGACAAGCACCAGGGTTTATTTCTAATCAATAATTGTTGACTTGAACGGAATTAAAAAAAAATCTAAATCTAGGCTGATCCATTTCTCTCTCTCTCTCTCTTTCTCTCTCTCATCTACCGATTTTTATATTCACCTTGTACTCCACAGAATGAATGCACAATGATTCAATTATTCTCCAGCGAGGAAGATCATGGTTATTGTCTGTTTGAGTAATGAGTGTAGAAACCTACGTAAGTAACAAAGTGATTGCTTTTGCTTTAGTGGTTGTTAAGAGAGTTAACTCTTTCTGGAAAGGAATAAATGACTACGTATGCAAATAAAATAAATGAAGTTATATGTGAATCGTTCAGCACATCTATGGTCAGTTAAGAAGAGAAAAGCAAGACCATCTTATTCATTTTAATAGTTAATTATTGAGTTAATTAATGTAAAAATTAATTATTCAATTTTATATGAGTCACAGTTGATTTTAACCTCCCTCTATAAAGACAGCTTATTCACATTCCAAGATGGAGGATATTGTCAGTGTGGAGTAAAATGGTAGGTTCATAGTTCTTTATCATCACATCCTTAAAGTATGGACAAGGTCAATGAAAGTTGATCAAGTTTTGACCAATTAAGAGTATGGGATTAATATGAAGCAGATATAGTCATTAATCTGCTAATCTGAAAAACAATCTATCACACAAAGGGATCTATCTTCGTTCCTCTGTGAGAAATGACCTATGAAGAGATGTCAGGGTTGTCTGATTTCTTGTTATGGGGTTTTTGGGATTCATAGGAATTGATTATACTGTTAGTAAATCAATGAAACATGAGATAATGTGTAAATGAATGATGATGAAGAATACTAAATATGGACCAATGGTGGGTTTTTGTTGGGTATGAACCAAGGATTAAGATTAGTTCAAATATGCAGTAGTAATGTCCATTCCCAAGAGGGATAGTGGTAAATGAGCCCATAGACAATGTGGCAGTACTCATGGTATTTTAGTTTTAAGGTTTTGATGGGTATTGATTATATTATTATAAATGTATCGATGATTGAATCAATGCACTAATGTAGAATGAAAGAAGAAAAGAATCTACTACGGGTGTATAGAATGAAACAATAATTTTTTGTTTCTTCTTTACATCTTAATTTTATTTTAAGTTCTGGGTTATATGTGCAGGATGTGCAGGTTTGTTACCTAGGGAAATGTGTGCCATGGTGGTTTGCTGCACCTGCCAACCCATCACCTAGGTATTAAGCCCAGCATGAATTTGCTATTCCAAAAAATATTTCTGAAACACTGACTTTCACTAGGACTTTATGAAGCATTTTATCCCTTTGGATGAGGAGAATATAGGCAATTTTTGTAATAGTCAATGTTCTTGTTCAGGTTATAGAGTGAATTCATAGTTTTTCATTTTATTAAAAGAAAAAAGCTGTTAAATAAATAAGTAAAAGATTAACCCACTAACTAAACTAAAGAGGGCCAAACATTGACTGTTAAGAAGCCTGGGTTCCTTTTTATTTAACTGCTGTTCAGATATACAAAGAATTTCAAGGCTCTGTCCACTAAGGGTATTTTATATGTAGACAGATGCAAACATTGTATTTTAGTTCTTAGTTGTTGGTTTTCTTAACCTGTTCATTTTCTTTAGAAATGTGAATGATAATTAATCCATAAGGAAGTACAGACGCAAATACATAGATACAGATGTATACAAACTGATGTATACATAAATAAGGGATACCGTAGACCATTGATGAAACTGTGCCGTGAAACAATCATTTAGATTAATTTCATTTAAATGCAGTTCATTTAAAGGTAAACCTAAATTATTGTTATCTATGCGAGACGGGCATAGAGACAACTATTCATTATATAGTTCTTTTTTTTGTATTTAGGAATGAGGTTTATTGTACTTATTAGTTTATTAAAACTTGACTTTGAGCTAGTCATAGGTCAGTCATAAGCTAAGGATAAAACTCTGTTACCTATCAAGAATTTCAGTTAGTCCAATAACACATGACATCCATAAACAGAAAGAAAAATCACAGTTGTTTCATTCTTTCTAACATCTCTTTTGTACTTCACAGACTGGAAGCGTGATGGCTGATCCAATCATTTTCCACTGATGAAGGTTTTGATGGCTACCTATGTGAGTAGGGAGGACATAGGCTGCTGTGAGTAATTGTCTTAAATTCTTAAGTCTAATATCAAGGATTTTGTTAGTAAATTTTGATTTTATTATTATAAAGGGATCAATGACAGAACCAATAAACAAGCATATAAACAAGTAAAAAAGGAGACTGAAGCATTGTTCAACTATGAATAAATGTGATTAGGCAAGGAAAACTAATAATATAAATGGAAAACACTGAAGTCTCAAGAAATATTATGTGTCAAGCATGCTACTTTGTCTAAGCGTCTTAAGACACTGCATATAAGAAATAGTCAATATTATTGTTCTGGATCAGTTCAAGTTCAAGGTTGTTAATTTTATTAAAAGAAAAATATGTAAATATTATCACAGATTAATAAATACCTAAACTATTGTGAAAATGAAAGGGTAATACAAAGGTGACTGAAGACAAGTTATCAGTGTTTATCTTCTGGTCTGCTTTGTACTCCTCAGAATGAACAGCCCCATCTGATTTAATCACTGTGCAATGACTGTGAACTGTACGGTTACCTCCGTGTGTCACAGGAAGACTCTTGTGAGTAGTAGTCAAAATTCTTGTTTTGTTTTAAGGGTATTCTCTGTATTCTTAAGAAGTCTAAAATATAATCAAAGAGGGTCAAGCATTTTTATTATTCACTACTTAAGTACAAATTTATTCTTAAGAGTTCCCTATTCATAGCTATTTATTTTATGATTACAGCACTATTAATGAATTGATTAATTGAATGAATTGATTAATTAATGAATTAATTAATTGAATGAATTGATTAATTAATCAAAACTAATGTTTTTGATAGAGTCAATCTTGGACCAATGATGATGACTGGTGGCGTATGAGTCATTGACGATGAATACAGGTCTGGAAGTCTGAGGTCCAATATAATAAAAAATCTAGTCTTCACCTTCTGATCCTAAGGATAGACATTAGGAATATTTGAGGATGTTGTTCTTGGTCTTCATGTTCATGCATTTTCCCTCTATTTTTATAATTGGATCAATGAATCAATAAGCAAATATATTTTAACTGCATGAAGATAAAAATAGTGAGGCATTGTCCAGTTATGGAAATATATGGTGAAATAAGAAATACTATTCATTTATATATAAAACAATAAGGTCTTTTTTCTATTAACAAATAAATGACTCAAAGGTATTACTCGCTTGCTGCAGGATGGCATATACAGTAAAAATAATAATAACCTATATCAGGTCATTTGGGTCAGGACCATGTTCATGGTTGTTTGTTTTCTCAAGAAAAAAATAGTTTCACACATACTTACATGACTAATAGAATGAAAAGAGAAATGTATGGATAAATGGACAGAATATTTCCATCTTTTTATCTTTTTTGCTTTGTACTCTCAGAATGAACACCCTCAAGTTGACTTAAGCACTCTTCCATGGTCACGAGGTTTCTGTTTGCCTCTGTGTGGTAGAAGCTTGGAGACCAATGTGAGTATACTCAAAGTTCTTGTCTTGGTTCTGGGTTTTTAATGGGTATTCATTGTTTTATTAAGAACGTTACAGATAATCCAAAAGGTTAACCATGGTCCAGTGGTAAATATGGCATTGCCATGAAACATTATGTTGATTATCTAATATTAAAAAATTAAAAATGATTAATGATAAAATCACTGTGACAGATGATCCTATAGAGAGCTATACAGTATTTCTTGTTCTTAAGTTTTTGTAACATTATTTAATTACTATTAGTGAAAGGATGAATTAATCAATAAACAAATGTAAAGTAATGGAGAAAAGGAGGGCCAGTCTTCAGTCCATGATGACTGGTGGCAAATCAGCCATGGGTAATGAATACCATGTCTGCAACTCTGCCTCTGTTGAAAATACCATACCCTATGGGTAGATTTAAGAATACACAAGGCTCATGTTCTTGGTTTTCACACTAATGGATTTTGATTTTATTATTATAAATAGATCAATGAAAGAATCAATAAAGCAATATAAGCACACATGAATAATGAAATCATCATACAATTATGAAACTATGTAGGGAAACAAGAGAAGCCATTTATATACATATGGAAAAAAGTCTGTTAAGAAATAAATGGTTCAAATGTGTTACCTCTAGCTAAGGATGATACAGAGGATATAAATAATATAGATAGATAAAATAATTAATAAACAAATATAAATAAATCTGAATAAGTGAAGTACTGTCCAATTATAAAAACTGTATGAGTAGATAAAAGAAACTATTCATATATATTGAAAACAATAGCGTCTATTATGAAATAGTCAATATACAAGGAAACGCTCTTGATTTGTGTCAGTGTCAAGATCATTGTTGGTTTTCTTAAAAAAAATTAATAAATATTAACTGAATATTTTAAATGTCTAAATGATTGGCTAAATGAAAGGTGACATGCATAGATCGAGGAAAATAATGTCTCCATTTTTATTTTCTTTATCTGCACTGCTTTGTACTTACAGGCCTTCTGCTGTGATCGCGTTCTCCACAGTTGCCTCTGGGTAGGAGCCCGGACACTAATGGAAGTGAGAGTCAATCTTCTTGTCATATGTTTGTATTTGTTTAGGGTAGATTTGAAAAGATTCACTATAAATTTTTAAAATAACCAAAGAAAGCCACCCATGACCCAGTGGAAAGTATGCGGTGGACATGAAACATGTTGATTAATCAATATTTATAACACTGTGGATAATTAATGAAAAAAACATGGTAAATGACTTTATAGACTGGTGTTAGGGATACTTAAGCCACCTTGTTCTCAAGGGTTTTGGGATTTTGTTCATAAGCATTTTGGATATGTAGATATTTACTTTAATATGATTGGTTTACTGATAAATGAACCGGTAAAGAAATGTAGAGATGAATGAGATAAAAGAGGCCCAAGCCTGGACCAATGATAATGACAGTTGGGGTATGAGTCAGGGAGCTTGAATAATGGTTTGTATCTGGAAATCTGAGGTCCAACACAATAAAAAATTTAGTCTAATTACTCTGATGGAAATCCAAAATAAAAGGGCAAAATCTTTGTATATTCCTAATACGTATTTGATAGCATTCTTATAAGTAAATCAATGATGGAAGCATTAAATTAATATATAAATCAATAAGTATGATTTATTATACTATAGATGGTGAAGCTTTATTCAATTATCAATATATGTGGTCAGGCAAGAAATATTAATAATAAATGTTGAAAACACTATTCCCATTAAGAAATAAGTGGATCAAAGTGTTACCCTTAATGATCATATAGACACTGATAAATAATAGTCAACTTTATTACTCTGGTTCAAACCAAGTGGAGGTTGTATGTTTTGTCTAGAAAATATATAAACTACAAAAAGTTAATAAACACCTAAGTGAATGAGTAAATTAAATGTGGGGAGTAAGATTCAATTAAGATAAAGTCCTAATTTTCTTTTAATCAAATGCTCTGCTTTGTACTCCTTAGAATGGATGCACTGGAGCTGATTTAAGCATTCTTTTTGGTGGTCACAAGATGTATAGTTGCCTCTGTATGTTTGGCGCATGGAAAAAAATACGAGTTTTTGTGGACATACACTCTTTATTTGAAAAGTATGAAATATAATCAAAGAAAGCCAGCCATGGCCTAGTGATAAATATGGAATTGATATGAAACATTATATTGATTAATCATCTTTGCAGATGATTACTAAAAGAGATAAAGTGATTCTATATAGAGATGCAGGACTATTTCAGGCTCATTCATGATCTAGGTTTTTGTGCTTCATGGTTATTTTATTATTATCAATAAAAAGAAAAAAGAAAAAAATCTTAAACTGTCCAAAAAATTAGGGAGACCAGTACCCAACTTTCATGTAGGGCAGGGACTAGTGTCCATTTCCACCAAGCAGCCTGGAAATGCGCATCCTCACAGGGCGTTGGAGAGGTTTCTCAAGAAGCGAGTGCCTCCATGGGGGAAATAATTCACCCCAGATTAAATGCTGCTTCAGACCTAATGGATGGTAAAAACAAGATCCAAAAGGATCAAACTCTTTCCAGGTAGATTAACTGTATCCCAGAACAAAGCTCAAGGATGTTTTTAGAAATACATATATATCCAGCACACAAGCAGGGTAAAATTCACAACATTTGCAAATTTACCAGGCATTCAAACGGGCAAAAAATACACAACCCACAATTAAGAGACTAATGAATTAATCAAAACCAACTGAGAACTTATACAGATGTGAGCATTAGCAGAAAAGGACATTGAAGTAGTTATTAGAACTGTCTCCCTGGCCGGGCGTGGTGGCTCATGCCTGTAATCCCAGCACTCTGGGAGGCCGAGGTGGGTGGATCACCTGAGGTCAGGAGTTCGAGAGCCAGCCTGGCTAACATGGTGAAACCCCACCTCTACTAAACATGGACCAATGATGACCACTGGTGGCGTTTGAGTCATGGACGATGAATACTACGTGTCTGAAACTCTGAGGTCCAACAGAAAACATAACTGGATAGATATCAGAAATGTGCAAAGATCATATTCTTACTTTGGATTAATAGGTTTATCATCAATAGATAAATGACAGAACAATTAAACAAGAAAAAATAAATAGAAGGTGAATCATTGTTCAATTATGAATATACATGATGATGTAAGAAATATTATCACTAAAAATTTTAAACACTGGTGCCCCTTAAAGAAATGGATCATGAGTATCGTCTCTTTGGCTAAGGTTCATCTAGACTCTAATAAGTAAGGGTCAGTTTCATTTTCTGGTTAAGTCTCATTTGAGATTGTTCCTTTTGTTATGAGAGAAGACATTTCCATTCTGAAAAATTAATATCAAAATAACTGAATAACGGAAATATGGAAAGGATCAATGGAGATAAGGTTTGAATTTTTTTTAAAAGAGTTACCTGCTCTTTGTATTCTGCAGAATGGATGCACTTGAGCCGACCTAAGCATTCATGGTCATGAGATTTGTGGTTGCCACTGTTGGTTAGGAGCGTAGAGATCAGTGTGAGTAATAAAGTTCATGTCTTTCTCTAAGAGACTTTTTAAAGGGTATTCATAATATCATGAAAGTGTGAAAAATCATCCAAAAGGCCAGCCTCAGCCAATGATAAATATAAGGTTGGTTGAAACAGTATATTTACTAGCTCATTTATGACACATTGAGGATAATTCATGAAAGATATATCAAACTGACAGATTATATAGAAAGTTCTAGAATATTCTGTGCTCTTACTCTTTGGGTATTATATTTACATGGATTATAATATTAATATTCGTGAATTAATGCATAAATACATGTAAATGAGAATTAAGCTAAAGAGTCCTAAACCTGAGCCAATGATGAAAACTGGTGGTATAGAAGTCAAGGATGCTGAATAATGTGTGTCTAGAACTCTGAGGTTCAATAGAGGAGGAAATATAGTCTATTGCTTTTGAAGTGATCTTAAAGTTAGGTTTTGGAAATACAAAAGGGCCATCTTCTTGGATTGTTTTTGTGAATTTTGTTTCTTCTTTAAAATAAATTCATTGATGTAATAATCAATGTACACATGTGAAAAAGTAAAGATGAAGAGTGTGAAGCATGTCCACTCAATGTAAATGGTGAGACAACAGAAATCATTAAAATGTATTGAAAATATGACTACGGATGACATAGGCAGTATAGTGAAGTTTCTTATTTTGCATCAGAACAAGTGTGCTGTTGTTCATTTTTTAAAAAGAAAATTGATAAATATTACCACAATTAATAGATACCTGGATGACTAAGAGAAGGGTCAAATGAATGAATCCGTGATAAATATTTCAATCCTGTTATCTTCTCTGCTTTGCACTTCCCAGAATGGACACACCTGGGCTGGCAGAACATCTTTCCTTGATCTGGAGCCCCATGTCTGCCCCTCTGTAGAGGTGCACATGGGCCAATGTGAGTTAACAGTAAAATTATTTTTTGCTTTTGCTTATTTGTTTAGGATATTCAGTGTAATATTTAAAAATATTATATATTAATATAATCAAGGGAGGCCAGCCATGTCTAAGGATGCATATGGACTTGACATGAAATATTGTGTAGATTAATGGATATTTTAAACAATGAACATGATTGATGAAGGAAGTATTAATATACTAATTGAAGCAAATGATTATGTAGACAGATACTAGGAATACTTAAGGATCTTGTCCTTAAAACTTGGTGATCCAGAGGTATTTATGATATTGTTAGTGAACTAATGAATCATTAGGAAACAACTTATAAATAAAAGGAGAAAAAGAGGGCCAATTCTGGCTGGATTGATGACCACTGGTGGCCTAGGAGTCATACAATGAATACGTGTCTAGAACTCTGAGGTCCATCACAAGCAGTATCTAGCCTAGTCCCTCTGTCTGAAAAACTCCTGTAGACAGATGTCAGGGAAATACAAGAACCTTGTTCTTTTTCTTTATGTTTATGAATTTTAAAAATATTATATTATTAAAATCGCAATGAAGAATAAACAAATGTGTATAAGTGAATATAGATGAGGGTGAAGTATTGTTTATTGTTGAAATGTGTAGTAAAGAGAAATAATACTAATATAAATTGAAATGTTTGGATAATTAATGGACCAAGTGTAATACATCTTTGACTAAGGATCATATAGATAGTAATAAGTAATGGTTAGTGCTCTGAGTTAGTTGCAAGTTTCACATTTGTTGTATTAAGAAAAAATTAATAAATACTCAAATGACTATGTAAATGAATGGTGAAAAATATAGATTAATGTAAAGAATATTCAATTTTTTAATCATCTTCTCTGCTTTGCACTTTTCAGGATGGATGCAATGAGCTGATCATTTTGCTGTGATCAAGGCTATGTTGCCTCTGTGTTAGGCCAATGTGAGTAATGGTTCATGTCTTGGTTTAGGTTGTTTAATAGTATTCCTGATATTATTAAAAATCATTTAATATAATAAAAAGTTAACTGGCTTAATGATAATGTGCAACATTGAGGTTAATTAATCAAAGAGATGTAGTCTCTGTGGGAAATGATTGTATAGACAAATGTAAGGATTCTTCAATTATCTTGTTCTTGGGTTTTCAAAATCATGTCTTCATTTTATTATCAAAGAAGAAATGATTTATTCAATAAACATTTAGAAATGAATGATGAAAGAGAGATCCAACTATGAATCAATGGTGACCACTGGTGGCAGATAAGTCATGGATGATGAATATGAGAAGAAAAGAATCTAGGTTTTTGCTTCTGTTGGAAATGATCCTGTAGACAATGTCAGAAACATACAAAGATCATTTTCTTATCTTGGGGTCATAGATTTAGGTTTATTATTACTAATATATGAATGATAGAACCATTAAACAAATATAAACAGATAAAAATACAAGTAGAGATTTAAGGTAGAGTGTCTGGCTATGAATGTAGGAGATGAGGTAAATTATTACTAAAAATAGGAGATACTGATTCCTCTTATCAAAGAAATGGATCACAGTGTTTCCTCTTTGACTAAGGATTATATAGAATCTAACAAGTAAGAGTCAGTTTTATTTTCTTGGTCAGAGATTGTTTCTTCTGTTAAGAGAGAAAGACACCTATAATATGAAAAATTAGTAAATACCCAAATCACTGAATAAATGCAATGCAGAAAGGCAGGATCAACAGAGATTAGGTCTCAATGTTTTTAGTCTGCTCTGTACTCTTCAGAATGGACAGACCCGAGCTGATTTTGGTGTTCTGTGGCTATGAGATCAGTGGTTGCCTCCACGTGTTAGGAACATGGAGACTGACGTAATAGTCAAACTTCTTGTCTCAGTTTCAGTGTTCTTCTGAAGGGTATTCAGTAAGTGCAAAATGTAATCAGTGACTGCCAACCATCACCCAAATGTAAAAAATGTAATTATTATATATGAAGCCTTGAGGTCAGCTGATCCATAGGCAGATGTTAGAAATATTATTATATTTCTGCTTATTCCATAGACAGATGTTAGAAATATTCAAGAATCTTGTCTTCTAGTTTTTGTGATTCTTGGTATTTATTTTAGTATTATTAGATTATTGATGTGTTATTCAATGATATGAATGAAGAAAATGAGAGCCAAGCCTGGATCAATGATGTCCACTGGTGGCGTATAAGTCATATATGATGAATATATGTCTGGAACTCTGAGGTCCAAGAAGGAAGGAATCTAGGTTATTGCCTCTTTTAGAAATAATCCTATAGATTATTTAAGAATATATAAGGATCTTATTTGGCCTTTTTAAATGAGTTTTTACTCTATCATAATAAATTGATCAATAAAACAATCAACATATGGATACAAATACATAAAGGTAAATAGGGTGAAGCATCATCAAATTATGGAAAGATGTGGTGGCAAGAGAATCCACATGTATGTACACTGAAGACACTGAATTCCATTAAAAAATCAATGGTTCAGGCTGTTACACCTGGTTAAAAATCATGCAGGTAACATAAATAATAGCCTGGATTCTGGGCTAATGGAAAGTTTGATGTTGTTTTTCTTAAGTTAAAGTGTCACATGTATTACCCCAAATCAGTATATACCTCGAACTACAAAGATCAATGGAGAGAATTTCTCAATTTTGTTTTTGTCTGTACTACTTTGTATTTCTTAGAATGGACACACCTGAACTGACCTGTGCATTTGCAAGCTCCATGGCTGTCCCGGTGTTTGGAGCATGGAGACCGATTTGAGTTATAGTCACTCTTCTTGCCTTGGTTTTGGTGGCTTATTTAGGATACTCACTGAATACTTTTTTAAAAAGTATTAAATACAACCGAAGAAGGCCAACTGTGGACCAATGATAAGTATGGATTTGACATGAAATATTATGTTGATTGATCAATTTTTGTAACAATGGGAATGATTAATGAAAGAGGTATATTCAGTGACATACACATACGTCACTAAATGAATGATGTGATTCCATAGATAGATATTAGGGATATAAGAATCTCTTTTCTGTGAGATTTTGTGATTCACAGATAATTATTTTATTATGTTTGATGAATTGAGTATTAATTAATAAGCAAATATACAGTAGTATGAAGAAAAAGATATGTAAACCTGAACCAATGATTGATGGTTTAGGAGTCATGGGTGATGAATAATATGTGTCTGGAACCTAAAGGTTTGCAGAAAACAAAATCTGATGTATTTCCTAGGGTCATTTGCAAATGACAATCAGTGTTTGAAATGATAGATTGATGTTAATAATGTGTAAGAATCTACTTCTTTTATTTTGGATTCATGGATTTATATATTGTTATTATTTAAAACTGATCCATGATGAAAGTATTAAACAAACATATAATTCGACAAATATGAAGCTGGAGAGATGGACTTCAACCGTGTGATGATTCAAGATATACTATCAACATAAAATGAAACACTAGCTCCCAACATGGTGAAACCCTGTCTCTATTAAAAATACAAAAAATTAAATGGACATGGTGGTGCACGCCTGTAATCCCAGCTACTTGGGAGGCTGAGGCAGGATAATCACTTGAACTCGGGAGGTGGAGGTTGCAGTGAGCCGAGATTGCGCCATTGCACTCCAGCCTGGGCAACAAGAGCAAAACTCTGTCTAAGAAAAAAAAAAAAAAAAGAAATGGACCTAAGGGTGTTACCTCTTTTTCATTAGTGATCATATAGATGCTGGGTAGTAGGAATTTTATTGCTTGGAGCAGTCCTTTTGAGGTTGTTTTGTTCAGAATGAACATATATGTTATGAAAAATTAATAAATACCTAAATTATTGGGAAAGCAAAGATCGACAAAAAGGTCTTAGTTTTTAAAATCAGCTGCTTTGCTTTGTATTTCTTAGAAGGGATGCACTGGCACTGATTTAAGAATTCTCTCATAGTCACAAGACGTATGGTTGCCTCTGTGTAGATTCCTGGAAACCAGTGTGAGTATGAGTCAATATTCTTGTCTTGGTTTGAGCGTTTTTTAAGAGGTATCACTGTGTTATTATACACTTTGGCATTTAATTAGTTAATGTCTTAAGAATGGGATTCATGTAATGCATTATGTTGATTAATCTGTATGTGAAACACTGCATTAAATTAATAAAATATATCTAGTGTCTATGGGAAATAATTTTGTAGACAGATATTAGATATTCAAGAATCTTGCTCTTGAGTTTTTCTGACTCTTTGGTATTTACTTATTCTTATTAGTGAGTTGATGAATTTATCTATCAATAAATGAAGACATGAATGAAAAAAAAGAGCTCCAAGTCTGGACCAAAGACAAAGTTTGGTGATGTATGAATTATGAACAATAAATACCTGTGTTTGGAACTTTGAGGTCCAACATGAAAACTAGTTTACTCCCTATGATGTAATTGATCCTATATATATATTGATCCTATATATATATATCAGATCTTTGCTATTTCTAATATATATATAATATATATATATTAATATATATATATTATATATTATATAATAATAATATTAAATAATAATATATATATTAGAAATAGCAAAGATCTGATTGTGTTTCATAGCGATGGATTATATTTTCATAAGTTGATTAGTGCACAAATAACCAAAGAAATGTATGAATACACGAAGAAAAATGGAACCAAGTATGAACTAAGTATGTCCTGTATAAAGTTGCTCTTATTTAGAAACAAATTCTAGGATTTTACTAGGGTCAGATAGGCATTTCTGTTCTAGATTTCCGAAAATGAAAATATTACTCATTTTCTTGAAAAGGAATAGATGGTTGGAAAAATTAATTCATTTGTTCCTGAATTATAAACTCATTTAGACTAATAATGAATGAGTTAATAGATAAAAAGGTCAAGAACTGACCACTCATGAGAATGTTATAAAGCCAGGAATGAGAAGCAGCTGATTCTTTAAGGCAAAGCTAACTTGCAGAGAATAGCAAGACGATTACATGTTTGAGTAGCGGCACTGGGGCCAATATGTCCCATAGTCAGATGTTTTTCTTAATGCAGGTGATGGATTCAAGAGTGTTCACTATTGATGTAAAATTCATAACCGAAATAATTCAATAAATAAAAGGAGAGTGAGTCTAATCTAAGGATGGGGAGTGTCGTGAACCAGTGTTTGAGATGAACCTAACCCTGATCATTTCATATTTATTCAGACACAGCCTGAATCTTTTTGTTTCTTACCTGTAACATCTACTTTGTACTTCGCAGTGTTGATGTTCATGGGTGATTGATCATCCTGTAGTGACGGTGGTATTGACTGTTCCCCAAAGGACAAGGAGTGTGTTCTTACGTAAGTCATAGTTGACATTCTTGTTTTTGATTCGGTAGTTTGCCTGTTCATTGATGTTCATAGTACTATATAGAAGGTAGATAAATGGCCACGTACTGAAAGAAAATCAAAGGAGATAAAAGGTGAGAATCTGTTATAAACTAAGGATTATAATTAATCTAATTCATTACAACTGTGGACAATTTTGAAAAGATGAAGATTGATGTCATTTTAGTCATTTTATAGATAAACTAAAAATGGGACATTTTTAATATCCCATTTTAGCATTTTTCATAGTTTACACAAACGTTCCTATATTGCTAGATAGCCTAGTCTGTTAACTCCCTGAGGAAGGAGCACATGTGAAGTAAATACTTGTCATTATCATAGTAGGATCAAGTGGAATATTCTTCCGGCTTATTGTTACATCTTGATAGACTATATAATTTAAACAAAACGGTTCAAGCATGGATCAATGACATAACTGAAATCAAATCTAGACAAACATGATTATTATTATATTTCACAACATTTTTATAGGTCTTTACAAAAAAAGACCTAGCCTATTACCTTGTTTATTACCTGTCTTGGAAATCAACCCATTGACAGATATTAAGACTATTCAAGAAACTTGTTTAGGGCTTTGGTGGATTGTTAACACATACTAATTTTATTATCATAATAATAAAATTAATAAACATCTCATAAATTAATATAGATAAATATGTCTAAGTGTGGCCTCATTTTGAGTATATTTACTGGAACAAGAATTATTATGACATGTCTTAAATGTTATAATCCATTAATAAAAATAGACCAAGCTTGTGACCCAAGTCAGTAACCTGCATATACACATAAGTGAATACTCATTGTCTTTATTTCTGGAGCTTTTTAGTTTGTACTTGTTTTTGTTTTCTCTTTTAGTAAATTGAAAACATTATATAAATACATAAATCAAAACATAGGTAAGGAAGTGAGATGAAGCTAAGCGTGGACTACTTATGAGGATGTGTTTTTAAGCGGGGATTATAACTTAATCCATTTTAGTACAATGGAGCACGATTTAAAAAGAGATCAGTGTTTTCCATTCTCTTTTCATAGCTATATATTATTCCATTTTGGGTTTTACTCCTGTTTATGCAATATTCCTTGATGGATAACGATCTATGGGTTAGATCCAAGGCTTACATTTTAGGTAGTTGTGTTTTTATAAGTCATTATCAGGGTTTTAGATGTTGAACGGGGTGATGAATTGATAGTTGTTCGTTGTTCCATCTTAAACGTAGGTACATGTTAAATGAAGAAAAGGCCAAGCACCAATCAGTGATATGAATGGATTGATCAGTTTTATGATTAAATTCATTTCTGCACCCCTGCAATTTATTTAAAAGGGAGATTTGGTAAATTAAATCTATGGAAATTGGGCTGCAGACATATTTCAGTAATAATCCAAGATCTGATTCTGGGGTTTTGTTGGGTTCCTGGGTATTGAATTCAATATTATAATGCATCAATGGTAATATCAATAAACATATATATAAATTAATAAAGAGGAAAAGGACAAAACTGGAGTAATTATCCAAATAGATTATGATGGAAAAAAATTAGTTAATATAATTCTGAAAACTAGTATTTATTAAAAAATAAACAGAATATCTGAAGGGTGATTTAGGGATATGTACATAATAGTCAAGGTTCGAATTTGATTAGTGATATTCTAGGTTTTTTGCTTAGTTAAAAGTAAGAAACTAATTGCTATATTAGCTAATCCATATGTCAGTGTCTTAGAAAAATCAATGGAATGATTGTCTCATGCTTTTCACACCTGTCCTATATTCCACAGAATGGACATCATGATTGGGATTGTCTTTATTAAACTTTGTCAGGAGAGTAAAGATGAATGTGGCCGCGTGTTGTGGCTCATGCCTGTAATCCCAGCACTTTGGGAGGCCGAGGTGGGCGGATCACCTGAAGTCGGGAGTTCGAGACCAGCCTGACCAACATGGAGAAACCCCGTCTCTACTAAAAATACAAAATTAGCTGGGCATGGTGGTGCATGCCTGTAATTCCAGCTACTCAGGAGGCTGAGGCAGGAGAAACGCTTGAACCCGAGAGGTGGAGGTTGCAGTGAGCTGAGATTGTGCCGTTGCACTCCAGGCTGGGCAACAAGAGTGAAACTGCATCTCAAAAGAAAAAAAAAATAAAATAAAATAAAACAAAAAAAGAAAAAACCAGTGTAAGTAGCTGTTAAAGTTCTTGCTATGGTTCGACTGGTTTGCTTCCTCACTGTGTTATTAAGAAATTTGAAGCATATTTAATGAATGTCCTCCCTTCCCACTGGCCCTGCCAGGCATGCTGCCATCTGTTATCTGGGACTTGTGAGTAGTCCACTGCTCCTGTTATTTCATGTGCTTTGCTAAGTTGTTTCTTCTGTGTCTCACCTGACCAACACACCCAGACCTAACTTATTTCCTGGTTGGGGCTCTCCTAGAGAGTGCCTGTCTTGGTAGGAATAAACTGGACACAGACAAGAGCCTCCAGGGTGTCTGCCTGTATAAACAAGTTTTCTATGAGAGGGACAATGGGTCATAGGTTGAACACTTGGGCATTACATCTGTGAGAATAAGTCCATAGTAGATTTCAGTAATTTTGAAGGATCTAAGTATGGGGTTTTGGTAGATCCTGGGGATTTATTGCATTATTCGAAGGAAATAAATGAAAGAATCAGCAAAGCATACAGACACACATATAAATAAATAAAGATGAATAGGATAAAGCTGGATTAATTGAGGAAAATGCTATCAGACAGGAATTTTTGGTTGTATAATTCTGAAACACTGCAATGCATTAAGAAACCAGTACATCAAGAGTGTCACCTGTCTAGGGTAGGGTAATATAGAGTAGTGGTTCTCAAATGCGAGCTTTGGAGTGATCTGGAGGGCTTGTAAAAATACAGAAGGTCACCTACATTCTCAGGATTTCTCATTCAGTAGGTTTGGTGTGGGGTCTGAGAATCTAAATTTCTAATAACTTAATTTCTGTAGGTTCCAATATTTTCCCAAATCATGCTGATGCTGCCTCCTGAGAAATATTTTCAGAATCACTGAGAAAAATATATGAAATAGTTAATGTCCTTGCTCTGTGTCAGTGATAAGTTCCAGTTTATTTTATTAAGAGAAGGCAATTAATTAATGAAGCAATTAATATTTATTTATTTATATTTGAGATGGAGTCTCACTCTGTTTGTTGCCCAGGCAGGAGTACAGTGACGCGATCTCAGCTCACTGCAACCTCCGCCTCCCAGGTTCAAGCAATTCTCCTGCCTCTGCCTCTGCCTCCCGAGTAGCTGGGATTACAGGCGTGTGCCACCACGCCTGGCTAATTTTTGTATTTTTAGTAGAGACGGGGTTTCACCATGTTGGCCAGGCTGGTCTTGAACTCCTGACCTCAAGTGATCCGCCCACCTCGGCCTCCCAAAATGCTGCAATTACAGGCATGAGCCACTGCGCCCCGCCCAATTAATATTTAAAAGTCTAAGTAAATGAAAGGGGAACAACATGGCTCAGTGGAGAAAATGTCTAATTTATGTAACATCATTGTTACATTGTACAAAATGGATGCACCTTAGGTGATTTAAGCATTCTGAAGAGACCAGGCTTTCTAGGATACTGCTACATTTTAGGAGGTTAGAAATCAATGGAATTGGCACAGTCTTTGTCCATTGAGTGGGTTTTCATGGGTGTTCATTGTACATCTTTAAAATGAGTGAATGACTACATTTTAAAGAAATGTAGTCATTTCTTTAAATATCTGACTACATCAGATATTCTATTTATTTTTTAATAAATACTAGTTTTCAGAATTATATTAACTAATTTTTTTCCATCATAATGAATGATTTTACACGAATAAAATCAAACAAGGACAAGCCTATACTAACGATGAAGAACCAAAATTTAGGATTAATTTGATTTAGTGTTATTTGGGATGGTTTTTAAAAAAGATCAAATCCCTATCACAAATTGTTCTGTTTAGAATTCTACTGCAGGTTTTCCCTAAGCATTCCTCAAATGATAAAGATGTAAGTTACGAAGAAGGGACACATAGGAACTAGAAGCACTTGTCAGTGTTTTATTCTGGTGGTTTAGTCATGTTTATGTAGAAAGAATATACAAATTATGTGAAAAAAGGCCAAGGAAAGACCAGTGATGCGAGTGGAATACATTCTGAAATGTGTTTTATGATTGAAATATCTGTGACCTACTGCGGTCCACTACAAAGAGGGGTTTAAGTGTTTGCATCTGTAGGAATGCCTACAGATAGATTTCAGTGATATTCAGGAATCAGGTTCTCAGTCTTTGGTGCTTCATGGATTTTGATTTTGTTGTTATTCAGTAAGTGAAAGAATAAACAAATATGCCAGTGTATAAAAATGAATAGAATGAAGTGTATCTAACTATGAAAATACGGGGTGAGGCAAGAATTATTGTTAATATAACATGGAACCACTGGAGTTCAGTAAGTAATGCTATCTTTACCCCAAAATGTAACCCCTTAATGCATCAAAGGGGTTACATTTTGGGGTAAGGGTAAGTAAGCAAGATTGTGATATATGTTCTTGCTTTGAGTCAGTGATGATGAGTTCAAGTGGCCACTTACTGCAGAGGGAAAAAAATAAATTATGCCATAAAATAATAAATACCTAAATGACTGAGCAAATGAAATGAGGAAGGCATGTATCAGTGGAAAGAATATCTCAGCTTTCTGTTACTTGCAGTGCTTATATTCCTCAGAATGAAAGCTCCTAGCTGATTTAAGCATTCAACTGTGGCCATGAACTCTTACGTGTTAGGAGCATAGAAACCAACATAAGAGTCAAAGCACTTGTCTTAGTATGAGTGGCTTGTTTAAAAATATTCACTGTACTGTCTACAAAATGTTTAGTCAAAGAAGTTGACTATGGTGTACTATGGCATTGATATGAAATGTATGTTCATTAGTGGATATGTACAACATAAATTAATCAATGAAGGTTATAGTTGCTGAGTGAATTTACTCTGTAGACAGTTATGGATACTTAATATTGTTCTGTGGAATTTGTGGTTCATGTACTTTTTTTTGTAATTAATCTATTGAAGGACTAATAAATCAACAAATATAGAAATGGATGAGGAAAAAGATGTCAAGTCCTGAACTCGTGGTGATGGCTGGTGGCATATTTAGTCATAGATGATGAATAAATACATGCCTGAGACTCTGAGGTTAGTACCTAGACAGAGATCTATTCTGTTATTTTTGATGGATGTAGTCCTGTAGAATGATTAGTTATACACAAAGGTGATGTTCTTGGACTTTTGTAGTTCATGAATTTTGATTATATTGTTACAAAACAATCAATGACAAAATGTATACAATTGCATGAAGATGAAGAGGGTGAAACATTGTCCAATTATGAAATATGAGGTGAGGCCTGAAATACTATTAATATAATTTGAAAGTCCTAAGGTCCATAAGTAAATAAGTGGATCAAGGGTGTCACCTCTTTGGTACAGTATCATATAGACCAGGGGTCGCTAACCTCAGGGCTGCAGACCAGTATCACTGTCTGGTGTGTTAGGAACCAGGCCACACAGCAGGAGGTGAGCGGCAGGTGAGCAAGCATTACCACCTGAGCTCCGCCTCTTGTCAGATCAGTAGTGGCATTAGATTCTCATAGGAGCAGAACCTGTTGTGAACGGTGCATGCCAGGGATCTAGGTCACATGCTACTTATGAGAATCTAATGCCTGATGATCTGAGTTAGAACAGTTTCATCTGGAAACTACCCCTCCCTGCCCTGGTCCGTGGGAAGATTGTCTTCTACAAAACCCATCCTGGGTGCCAAAAAACGTTGGGGACCATTGGTATAGACAGTGATAAGTAACAGTCAATGTTATTGTTCTGCATCAATGGCAAGTACCATCCTGTCCTATTTTTAGAAGAGACAAATAATAACGTCAATTAGTAAACATTCACGTGAATAAATAAATGAATGTTGGAAAGCCATTGTCAATGGAGAGAATGTCTCAACTTTTTAATCACTGGTTCTCCTTTATATTCCTCAAGATGGAGGCTGTCTGCATTAGGAGCATGGAGACCAACGTGAGTAACAATCACATTTTATGTCTCGATTTGCATGGTTTATCTAAGGGTATTCATTATATAATGGCATATGAAATATAATCAAACAGGGCCAAATGCACCCCAGTAATGAGGTTGGGATTGATGTAAATTATGTTCTTTGATATATATAAAACATTAAGGCTTTCTGTATCAATCAAGTTTTATTTTCTGGGTTGGTTGCAAGTTTGACATTGTTCCTGTTGTTGAGACAGTGAGAAAGAGTACACATATATAATGAAAAATTAATAAATAAGTCAATGAAATTTGGAAAGGAGGGATAAATACAGATAAGGTCTTAATTTTTTTCATCACATTTTCTGCTTTGTAATCCTAGAATGGATGCTCTTAAACTGATTTAAACACGCTTCCATGGTCACAAGCCTTATGGTTGCCACGGGGCATTAGGAGCATGGAGACCAATGTGAGTAATCATCAAAGTTTGCATCTTGGTGTGGGTTGTTTGCTTAAAGGTATTATTCACTCACTATATTATTGAAAAGAGTGAATTATAATCAAAGATGACCAACTGTTGTGCAGTGACAAAATTGATATATAAAGCACTATGTAATTAATGGATATATGAAAAACTGAAGATAATTAATAAAGGAGAGATGTTGACATAAGATGACTTTATATACAGACTAGAAATATCAAGGCTCTCCTTCGGTTTTGTGAATATAGGGCTTCAAAATTATTAGTGAATGAATTAACTAATCAATGGATAATGTGGAAGTGAGTGGAGAAAAAGAGAACCAATCCTGGATCGATGATGTGATGACCACTGGTGGCTTATGAGTCTTATATAGTGATTATGTGTTTGAAACTCTGAGGTCTGTTAGAGAAGATACATGGCCCATTCTCTCTGTTTCAAATGATGCCACAGAAATATTTCAGAAATGTTTTTATTTGTGATAATTTCATTCTATTTTTATAATTGGATCAATGTGAGAATCAATAAACAAATATATAAGTAAAGATAAAGCAGAGGAAGCATTGTTCAGGTATGGCAGGATATATTATTAATATGTATTGAAAACAGTGGAGTCCAAAGAGAAATAAATGGTACATGCCTGTCACCTCTTTGGCCGATGATGACATAGTTAGTGTAATTATAGACAATGTTCAATTTTTTGGTAGTGGCAAGTTCAAAATTGTTCATTTTCTTAAAAGAAAATGAAATAAATATACTCCAGGAAATTACTGCCTAAATGACCAACTAAATGAAAGGTGAAAGGCAAAGATCAATGGTGATAATGTCTCAAATTTGTTATCATCGTCTCTGCTCTGTCCTCCTCAGAATGGCCGTAGTTGTACTGTTTTAAGAGTTCTTCCATGGTCCTCCGTTTGCCCCGTGCTTGGGAAGGAGCATGCAGACCCGTGCGATTAATGATCAAAGTTCTTGTCTTGGTGGTTTGTTGAAGAGTATGTCATGTATTATAAAAAAGTTTGTAATAGGCTGAGTGCGGTGGCTCATGCCTGTAATCCAAGCACTTTGGGAGGCCGAGGTGGGTGAATCACCTGTGGTCAGGAGTTTGCGATCAGCCTGGCCAACATGGTGAAACCCCACCTCTACTAAAAATACAAAAATCAGCTGGGTATGGTGGTGGGTGCCTGTAATTCCAGCTCCCTCAGGAGGCTGAGGGAGGAGAATCACTTGAACCCGGGAGGCGGAGGTTGCAGTGAGCCAAGATTGTGTCATTGCACTCCAGCCTGGACGACAGAGTGAGACTCCGTCTCAAAAAAAAAAAAAAGTTTATAATACAGAGATGGCCAATGTTATCCCAATGATAGATATGAGAGTTATATAAAGTATTATATTGATAATGCATAGATGAAAAACAGAAGACAATTAATAAAACAGATATATCGATGTTAGAATGATTCTAGATACAGATATGGAACATCCAGGTTATTCTTGGGGGTCTTTTCGAACCAAAGGGACTTATTAGTGAGTTAACAAGTCAGTCAGTAGATAAGACAGAAATGAGTGGAAAAAGAGGTGATCAGTCTTGGATTGATGATGACTGCTGGTGGCATATGAGTCTTACATGATGAATACGTGTCTGGAACTCTGAGGTCCATCACAGAAGAAATAGAGCTCCTTCTGTATGTTTGAAATGATCCTATGTGTATAGATGTCAGAGATACAGAATTTATTTGTTTATGGTCTTTGTTTTTACTTATTTTCATTGCATTTTTATAGTTGCTTAATGTGAGAACCTATATATAAAATTTATATATATTATATAAAAAGATGAATAATGTTAATCATTGCCCAATTATTAAAATCTGTAGTGAGGCAAGAAACATTTCATGTGTATTGAAAACATGAAGTCCAAAGAGAAATAAATGGGACATGCCTGTCACCTCTTTGGCCAATGATGATATAGCCAGTATAATTATAGAGAGTGTTCAGATTCTGGGACAGTAGCAAGACTGAAATTTTTCATTTTCTTAACAGAAAATGAAATTACTATGATTAATGAAATGAAATTTTCTTAACAGAAAATGAAATTAATATGAAGTCCAAATAACGATTGCATAAATGACTAATTATAGGTGAAAAGCAAGAAACAATGGTGACAATGTCTCAAATTTGTTATCATCTTCTCTCCTCTGTACTCATCAGAATGGATGTCCTTGTTCTGATTCGAGGATGCCTCCAAGGTCACATACTCTGTTTGCACCATGCTTAGGAAGGAGCATGAAGACCAAGGGGAGTAATAGTCAAAGTCCTTACCTTCGTTTGGGTGGTTTGTTTAAGAGTAATCAACGTATTATTTAAAAGTGTGAAATATAGTCAAAGATGGCCAATGTTATTCCAGTGATATGGGAGTGACATGAAGTATTATATTGATGATGCATATATAAAAAACAGGATAGTTAATGAAACACCCAATGTTTGAGTGATTCTGTATACTGATATGGAATATCAAGAGTGTTACTGGGTTTTGTGAATCATGGGCCTTGAAAGTATTATTAATGAATAAACGACTTAATCAATAGACAAGGTAGAAATGAATAGCAAAAAAAAGATCAACCCTGAATCAATGATGACTACTGGTAGTGTACGAGTTACACATGATGAATACATGTCTGAAACTCTGAGGTCCATCACAAAAGAAATCTGGCCCATTCCTTCTGATTCAGGTGATCCTATGAATATACAATGTGTTTGCTTTTCGTCTTTGGGTTTGTTCACTTCATTGTGTTATTATAATTGGATCAATGAAATAATTTATACATATACATGTATGTATATGAAGGGGATGAAGTATTGTCCAATTATAAAATGATTGGTGAGGCAAGATGTATTATTATTATTATATCAAAGCTTTAATATATTAAATAAAAATATAATATTAATTAATATATAATTAATGCAATATTTAATATATAGTAAATATAATAATATATTAAAATATTATATTAAAGCAGTGAAGTCCTAAGAGAAATAAATGTTACACCACTGTAACGTCTTTGACTAAGGATGATACAGATGGTATTTATAGATAATGGTCAACCTCTGGGTCAAGGAAAGTTGCACAAAGTGTTCATTTTCTTAAGAGAAAATGAAATAATTATACTTCAGATAATGATTTCTAAAATATTTTCCTAAAGGGAAGATGATAAACACAGATCAAGGAGGATTGTTTCATCTGTTTGTGATCTGCTCTGCTCTGTGAGCCTCAGGATGGATGTTTGCCAGCCGGTTCCATGGTTACAAGCTCTATAGCTGCACCTATGTGTTAGGAGCATGAAGACCAATGTGAGTAATAGTCAATGCTCCTTCTTGTTTTGACCATTTTAAAATGTTATTTGCTATATTATTAAAAAGTATTAGACACAATAAAATAAGGTGAAATATGCAATATTTAAAAACTGGATTAAAAACTTTAGGTTAATTAATGCATATGTGAAACATTGAGCTCAGTTAATGAAAGAAATATGGTATTTGTGGAAATGATTATATGGATGAATGTTAGGGATATTCAAGAATCTTATTCTTTTTTTGAAAACTTAGGTGTATTTCCTTGTTAGTGAATTAGTCAACAAACAAATTTACATGGTAATAGAGAAAGAGGGCTGATCCTGGACCAGTGATTGCAACTGGTGGTATGTGAGTCATGCACAGTGAATATCATGTGTCTGGAACTCTGAGGTCCAATACAATTGGATCTGGTCCATTCCCCCTTATAAACAGATATCAGGATACAGGATATAGAAGGATCTTCTTCATGATCTTTGTGCTCATGAATTTAAAAAATATTATTGTAAAAGAATCAAGGGCAGGATGAATAAATCGATGTATAAATGAAGAAGATAAGGAGGTGAAGCATTGTTTATTACTAAAATACGTATTAAGAAAAATGGATTTTAATTTAAATTGGAATGGATAATATAGGCATGGATGAAAGGTATTATGTCTTGGATCAAAAATAACATAGATTGTGATAGGTTATATTATTACTTTCAGTTAGTTGCAACCTTGAAGTCTATTTTATTAATAAATATTACTGTTAATTAATAAATGCCAAAGTGACAATGTAAATGAATGGTGAAATGTATGGATTGATGGAAAGAATGTCTCAATATTTTTATCATCTTCTCTGCTTTGTACTCTTCAGAATGGATGCACTGAGCTGATTATGAATTTAGCCCTGATCAAGACTTGTGTTGCTGTCATGAATGATATGAAAGATTCCAGTGTGAGTAACAGCCAAGTTCTTGTGGTGTTTGGGTGGTTTGTTTAAGGATATTTACTGTGTTATTGAAAATAAAAAAAGTCAAATAATATGTATATATATATAATGAATATCAATGATAGAATTGAATTATGTGAACCATAAAATTTTTATAATTATTACACATGAATTATTGAATTAATCAACAAATAATGTCGAATTGCATGAAGAGAAAGTGGGCCCTTCCTGGACCAATGATGACAAATACCGGCGTATGAGTCTTGGATGATGAATAATACGTGTCTGGAACTCTGAGGTCCATCACAAAAGAAAGCCAGTTCTTTCTGCTCATGTATTTTCATTCTGTTATTATAATTGGATCAATAAAAGAATCAATCAACAAATATATAACTAAATAAAGATGACTCGTGTGAAGCATTGTCCAATTATAAAAATAGATGGTGTGGCAAGAAGTAATATTAATATGTACTGGAAACTCTGAAGTCCAAAGAGAAATAAATGGTACATGATTGTTAAATCTTTGGCTAAGTATGATGTAGACAGTAATAGGTAAATATCTGTGTTCATTTTCTAGGTCAATGGCAAGATTGACGTTGTTAGCCTACATAGGAGAAAAATAAGCATTATTACAAATTACTAATTATGTATGACTGACTAACTGGAAAGAGGAATTGAAGGACCAGTGGAAAGAATGTTACAACCTTTTAAAATCATTTGCTCTGCTCTGTGATCCTCAGAATGAATGCACTTGAGTTGATTGAAGCACGCTTCCATGGTCATGAGCTCTGTGGTTGCATCTGTGTGATAGGAGCATGCAGACCAATGTGAGTAGTAATCAGTGTTCTTATACCAAATCCAGCAATTTTTAGAATGGTATTTGCTGCATTATTTTAGAGTTTTAAATATAATCAGTAAGAGAAGTCTGCCCATGTTAAATATCACATTGATATGAAGCATTTATACTGAGTAATGCATCTATGGAAAAGCTCAGTTGATGAAAGAAATTTGGTCTCTGTGGAAAGGATTATATAGATGGATGTTAGGGATATTCAGAATATAATTCTTATTTTTCTTTTCAGATTTTTGTGTATTGCTTTGTTAATACATTAATCAATAAACAAATTTAGATGGGAATAGAGAAAGAGGGCTGATCCTGGACCAGTGATGACCACTGGTGGCATATGAGTCATGCACATGAATACCATGTTTCTAGAACTCTGAGGTCCAACACAAATGGGATCTAGTCCATTCCTCCTTTGTGAAGGGATCCGATGGACAGATATCAGGATATGCAAGGATCTTTTTCGGGATTTTTGTGTTAGTATTTAAAAAATATTGTTGTAAAATAATCAAGGGCAGGATAAATAAATGAATGTATAAATGAACAGAAATGAAGAGAGTGAAGTATTGTTTATTGCTAAAATATGTAATAAAGAAAATGGATTATTAGTATAAGTTAGAATGGATAATATATGGATCGAGTTTATTATGTCTTGGATTAAAGATGACATCAACTGTGATGGATAATAGTTATTACTCTCAGTCAGTTACATGTTTGAAGTTCATTTTATTGAGAGAAAAATAAGCAAAGATTTCTATAAATTATTATTATTATTATTATTATTATTACTTTGAGACAGAGTTTCACTCTTGTCGCCCAGGTTGGAGTGCTGTGGGACAATCTTGGCTCACTGCACCCTCCGCCTCCTGGGTTCAAGTGATTCCCCTGTCTCAGCCTCCCAAGTAGCTGGGATTACAGGCGCCTGCCACCATGCCTGGCTAATTTTTGTATTTTTAGTAGAGATGGGGTTTCACCGTGATGGTCAGGCTGGTCTCGAACTCCTGACCTCAGGTGATCCACCCACCGCAGCCTCCCAAAGTGCTGGGATTACAGGAGTGAGCCACTGCGCATGGCCCTATAAATTATTAAAAACCAAAAAGATGATACAAACGAATGGTGGAATATATCAGTCAGTGGAGAGAAATTCTCAATGTTTTATCATCTTCTCTGCTTCGTATAAAGATGGATCACAATGGATGCATCAAGTGGGCTTCTGCTTGATGGAAACCTGTATTGCTGTTGCGTTTGGAAAGAAACTAATGTGAGTAATAGCCAAAATTTTTGTCTTCCTTTTGGGTACTTGTCTAAAGGTATTCACAGTATTATTAAAAATTTTAAATTATTATAAAATTAACCATGGCCCAATGGTTAAAGTAATATAGAACAGTATGTTTATTAATCAATAATGTGCCACATAGAGGTGAATGAATGAAAGCGACATTGTCTAATGTGGAAAAGGATTCTGTAGACAGATGCTTGGTATGTCTGGCATCATGTTCATAGGTTTTTGTGAATCATGTTCTTATTTTACTCTTATGAATTGATTAATGATTTATTCAAAACAAAGGTAGAAATGAATGAAAATTGAGACCAATGGTGGCGTGAGCCATATACAATGAGTAAAACGTGTCTGGACTTTGATGTCCAACACAAAAGACATATAGTCCATATTCTTGATATAAGGCATCCTCTAGGCCCATGTTGGGAATATCCAAGGATCTTGGGCTTGGTCTTTGTGTTCATGTATTTTCATTCTAGTATTATAATAGGACCAATGAAATAACCAATCAATAAGTAAATAAATTAATGAAGTATTGTTCAAATTAAAAATATGTAGTGAGCAAAGAAACACTACTAATATATTATGAAAATACTAAACTCTAATTTGAAATACACTTTACATGACTCTTACCTCCTTAGCTCAGGATGGTGTAGATGGTATAAGTTACAGACACTGTTCATGTTCTGGATAGATGGCGATTTTGAATTTGTTCATTCTCTTAAGAGAAAAGAATAATCTAAATGTGTGATTACTGAAATTACTGACTAAAGGTGAAAAGCAAGGATTAATGCAGAGAACGTCTCAGATGTCTGTTCTCCTTCTTCATTTTAAAATCATCTGTTCTGTCCTGTATTTCTCACACTGGACCCATCTGAGCTGATTTAAGAATTCTCCCATGGTTATGACTGTATGATTGAATCTCTGTTAAGACCAATGTGAGTTTGAGTCAAAATTTTTGTCATGGCTTGGGTGGTTTGTTTAAGGATGTTCATTATATTATTAAAAAGTGTGAAATATAATCACAAAAGTCCTAATGTAAACATCATAATTTGGGATTAACATGAATCATTACACTGATTAATGCATATATGAAAAATTGAGGATAAATGATAAAATTTAAATACTGACATGTGAATAATGATGGCTACCTAACAAATTGATATGCTTTTGTTGGAGGTTTGTGAATCATAGGCTTTAAAAAATATTATCAGTTAATTTATGAATTAATCAATAAACAATGTAGTAAAGAATGAAGAGAAAGTGGGCCTTCCTGGACCAATGATGACAACTGCCGGCGTATGAGTGTTGGGTGATGAATAATACGTGTCTAGAACTCTGAGGTCCAACACACAAAACACCTCAATAAGCAAGGATCAGTGGAGGAATATCTAGTTTAAAAAAGAAGTCATCTTCTCTTTTTTGTACTCCTCAGAGCGATAATCTCGAGGTGATTTATGCATTCTTCCATGGCCACCAGCCTTATGGCTGCATCTCCGCGTTAGAGCTTAGAGATCAATGTGAGTAATAGTCAAAGTTCTTGGTGTGGTTTAGGGGATTTAAGGTATTCACTGCATTACTAAAAAGTGTGAAATATAATCACATAAGGCCCGCTGTTACAAATGACAAATATGAAGCATTATATTGATTAATACATGTGTGAAAAGCTGAGGATAATTAAAGCAGGAGATACATGGAGATGAGATGATAATATGTACAGATTAAGAATATCAAGGCTGTTCTTTGGGTTTTGTGAATCATAGGGTTTTAATTTATTATTAGTGAACTAATGATTAAATTAACAGGCAATATAGAAATGAATGGAGAAAAGGATGCCCAATCCTGGATCGATGATGACCACTGGTGGCGTATGAGTCGTACATGATGAATATGTGTCTGGAACTCTGAGGTCCTTCACAAAAGAAATCGGGTCTTTTTGTTCATGCATTCTTATGTTATGATTGGGTCAATGAAAGAATCAGTAAACAAATATATAAATGAATCAAGGTAAAATGGGGGAAACATTGTCTAATTATAAAAACTTGTAGTGAGCCAAGGAATTTTGTTAATATATATATAGAAAACACTAAAATGCAAAGAGAAGTAAATGGTGCATAACGGTTTATTTTGGCAAAGGATGATATGGACAGTATTAATTAGATAATGTTTTTGTTCTGGGTCAGTAACAAGTTCAAAATTGTTCATTTTAAGAGAGAAGGAAATAAAATATACTCCAAGTAATGATTGCCTGAATTAATGATTAAATGGAAGATGATAAGCAAGGATCAATGGAGGATTTTCTCATTTTTTAGTCATCTGTTTTGTTCTGTACTCCTCAGAATAGATGCTTTAGAGGTGATTCAATCTCTCATCCCTGCTCACCAGCACGTTGGCTGCATCTCGTGTTAGCATATGAAGACCAGTGTGAGCAATAGTCAATGCTCTTGTCTTTGTTGGTGTAGCTTTTTAAAAAGGGTATTTCCTATATTATTAAAATCTGTTAAATATAACCAAAGAGACCCAAACATGCCAATTTTACTATCAGATTGATAGATGTATTATAGTGATTGGTCAATATATGGACCAAAGAAGGTCATTACCACGGAAGACAGTAATGAAGAGATTTAGTCTGTGGAAATGAATCTGTAGATGAATGTTAGGAATCTTTATGAATATTATTCTTGTATTTTCTGACTGATATGTATTTCTTATTAATAAATTAATCAATGGATAAATTTGTATTAGTGTGAAATCAAAGAGATCCTGGACCAATGATGACTACTGGTATGAGTCACGTATAATGAACACCACGTGTCTGGAACTGTGAAGTCCAACACAAATGGGATGTAATCCATTCCCCATTTTGAAGGGATCTTATGCACAAATGTCAGAATATATGAGGACCTTGTTGTTGATATTTGTGTTCATGAATTTTAAAAATATTATTGTAAACGAATCAAGGGCAGAATAAATAAACAAATTTATAAATTAATAGAGACGAAGAGGGTGAAGCATTATTTATTACTAAACTTCATAGTAAGGAAAATGAATATTAATAGAAATGGAATGGGTAATAAATTGATCAAGGATATTATGTCTTGGACTAAGGATGCCATAGACTGTAATAGGTAACAGTTCTTGCTCTCATTCAGTTGCAAATTTTGAAGTTTATTACTTGCAAAATATATAAATATTAGCATAAATTAATAAAAGCCTAAAAGGCAATGTTAACAAATGGTAGACAACGTGGATCAATGGAGAGAACATCTCAATGTTTTTCTATGCTTTCTACTCTTCAGAATGGATGCAGTGAGCTGTTTCAACCATTCTGTTGGGATCAAGATTGTTGTGTTGCCTCTGTGTTTGGAAAGAGGCCAAGGTGAGTTATAGTCAAAGTTCTTGTTTTCAGTAATTTGTTTGAAGATATTCTTGGTATTACTATAAAATGTGTTAAATTATTCAGTTAGAGAGGAGAAATAAGTTCAAGAAAAATATTATACAACATGGTGACTATAGTTAATTTTATACATCATATTCTTGAAAAATGCTAGAGAGTAGATGTTAAGTGTTCTCACCACAAAATGATAACTCTGAGATGTAATACATATATCAGTTAGATAGATTTAGTTATTCCACAATGTGTATATACTTTAGAACATCATGTTGTGCATGATAAATACAAGCAATTTTATCTGTCAATCAAAAAATTTTAAAGTATTAAATCATTACACAGTTAACCACTGCTCAATAATGAGTATGACTGAAACAGTATGTTGTTTATCATGTGGAACATTGAGGTCAATAAATGAAAGAGATCTAGTCTATGTTGAAGGTGACTCTGTAGATGTTATAGATATTCAAAGACCTTGTTGGTTTTGTCTGAACCATGTATTTGTTTTTATTAATGTCAATAATATGATCATTTAATTGATAAAAATGTAGGAACACATGAAGGAGAGGAGACCCAATCATGGACCAATGATGACAAATGGTGGCATTGGAGTTATGGACGATGAATGATATGTGTCTGAAACTCTGAGGTCCAACACAACACATAATTAGTCTATTCTCTCTGTTGAAATTGACTTACAGAGAAATGTCAGGAATATATAGATAATATCTATGTATTGATTCCATAGATTGATATTTATTATTACCATTGGATCAATGATAGATCCATTAAACTAATATAAATTAATGTATAAAGAACAAGAGAGTCAAGCATTGTCCAATATGAACATATGTGTGGAGTCAAGAAATATTACTAATCAAAATTTAAAGCACTGACATTCATTTACAAATAAATGGATAAAAGATATTAACACTTTTGGTAAGAATAATATAGAAATTGATAAGTAAGAGTTGATTTTATTGTTCTGGGTTAGTCTCATGATAGAAGTGTTCATTTGCATAAGATAAATATATATATACACACACACACACACACAGTGAACAAATAATAAATGCCTAAGTGACCTAGTAAATGAAATACAGAAAGCAGGAATCAAGAATCAATGGAGATAAGGTCTTAATTTTGTTATCGTTTGCTCTGCTTCGTACCCTTAGAATGGATACGCTCAGGTGATTTAAGCAGTCTTCCATGGTCACGAGCTCTGTGGTTGCCTCTGTATATTAAGAGCACAGAGATTAAAGTGAGTAATGGCTCACATTCTTTTCTTGGTTTCAATATTTCTTTTATCTTAAGATTATTCACTATATTATTAAAAAGCATGATATATAATGAATGCAATTATAACCCAGTAATAAATACTAGATATATGAAATAGTATATCAATTCACGCATATATAAAAAATAGGGTAGTTAATGAAACTGTTATGTTGATGTGAGAATAATTCTATATAGAAATTAGGGATATAAGGAGTCTTCTTGAGTTTTCGTGACTAATAATACTATAATTTTATGATTTAATGAATTAATCAGTAAACAAATGTAGGTGACAATAGAGCAAAAGGGCCAATCCTAGATCAATGATTTCTACTGGTGGCATATGAGTCATATATGATGAATACGTGTCTGGAACTCTGAGGTCCAATGTGAAAGAGATGTAGTTCATTCACTCTGGTTTAAGTGACCGTGTAGCCAGTTGTCAGGAATATACAAGGATCTTGGTTTTGGCCTTTTCATTCTATGCAGAGAATGTCTTTTTTTTTTTTTTTTTTTTTGCTGTTTTCTCTGATTTATATTTCTCAGAATGGACCCACTCAAGCTGACTTCAGAATTCCTCCTTGGTCACAAGCTTTTTGATTGCATGTCTGCATTAGGAGCCTAGAGAACAATGTGAGTAATAGCTAAAGTTCTTATCTTGTTTTGCATAGTTTGTTTATGGGCAGTCACTGTATAATTCAAAAGTGTGAAATATAATCAAAGAAGGTGAGCTGTAGCTTAGTAATAAGCATGGGATTTATATGAGGTATTGTATTTTTTAGTGTATACATGAAATACTACAATTATTATTAACATAAGAGATATTGAAGTGAGAATGATTTTAAGTACATGTTAGGGATATAAATCTCTTGCATTTTTGTGAATCACAGAGTTTTAAAATTATAACTATTAAATTAATGTATAAATAACTTAGAAATGAATTGAGGAAAAGTGGGCCCTCCTGGATCAATGATAAAACTTGCTGACATATGAGTCTTGGATAATGGATGATACGTGTGTGGAACTCTGAGGTCCAACACAAAAGAAAGGTGATTTTTTTTCATGCACTTTCATTCTATTATTGTAATCAGATCAATAAAAGAATCAATGAACAAAAATATAAGTAAATCGAGATAAAATAGATGAGGCATTGTCCAAATATAGAAATATGTGGCAAGGTAAGAGTACTATTACTATATGTTGAAAACATGAAATTCAATGAGAAATTAATGGTATGTGACTTTTACCTCTTTGGCTAATAATGCACATTTTAAATTATAGACAATGTTCATGCACTGAGTCTGTGGCAAATTTGAAGTTGTTCATTTTTAGAGAAAATGTAATACCCTCCCAATGAATGTTTGCCTTAATTACTGGCTAAACGGTAGACACAATGCAGGGAACCATTGCCATAAGGTCTCAAATTTTTTATCAACAGTCCTACTTTGTACACCTCAGAATGGGCTCACCTGAGTTGTCTCAAGCACCCCTTCATGCCCTCGGGCTGTGCAGTTGCATCTGTGTGTTAGGAGCTTGGAGGCCACTGTAAGTAATAGTCAATGTTCTTGGCTTGAGTGCTTTTTTTAAGGATAGTTATTACAGTATTAAAAATTATACAATATATTAAAGAAGGCCAACTGCAGCCCAGTGACAAACATGAAATTGATATGAAGTAGTATATTGATTAATTCATTGAATTAATTCATTTAAGAAAACTAAGGATATTTAGTCAAGGAGGTACATTGACCTGAGAATGATTCTATACACATATTAGGGACATCAAATCTTTTTTCAGGTTTTGTGCATTATAGCACTTTAAACATATTACTAGTAAATTGCTGAATTAATCAATAAACAATGTAGAAACAAATGAAGAAAAGATTGGCCATTTCTGGACCAATGATGATGACTGGTGGTGTATGAGTCAAAGGTGATGAATCGTAAGTGTCTTTGTTAGTGGCAAGTTCAGAGTCGTTTGTTTTAAGAGAATATGAAATAAATATATTCCAAATAATGATGATTTAAGTGACTAAATGAAAGGTGAAAGGCAAGGATCACTGGAGGAATGTCTGAATTTTTAAATCATCTGTTCTCTTTATACTCCTCAGAATGGCCCCATTCCAGCTGATACAAGCACTCTTCCATGGCATGCACACTATGGTTGGTTCTCTGTGTTAGGAACACACAAACCATTGGGAGTATGCATTCATTTCCTCTCTTTACAAGGTCCAGTAAGTTGGTGTCAGTGATATACAAGAATCTTTGTGTTCATGCATTTTTTTTTTTTGAGATGGAGTCTCTCTCTGTTGCTCAGGCTGGGGTGCAGTGCTGTGATCTTGGCTCACTGCAACCTCTGCCTCCCAGGCATCATCACTGGTCCAGAAATGGCCCATCTTTTCTTCATTTGTTTCTACATTGTTTATTGATTAATTCAGCAATTTACTAATAATATGTTTAAAGTGCTATAATGCACAAAACCTGAAAAAAAGCCTTGATGCTTTTTAATATTTGTATAGAATCATTCTCAGGTCAATGTACCTCCTTTACTAAATATCCTTAGTTTTCTTAAATGAATTAATTAAATGAATTAATCAATATACTACTTCATATCAATTTCATGTTTGTCACTGGGCCGCAGTTGGCCTTCTTTAATATATTGTATAATTTTTAATACTGTAGTAAAATTAGCCAGTACAGATGGGGTTTCACCATGTTGCCCAGGCTGGTCTTGAACTCCTGACCTTGTGATCCACCCACCTTGACCTCCCAAAGTGCTGGGATTACAGGCATAACCCACCACGCCTGGCTGTGTTCATGGATTCTTGAAAATTGTAAGGAATCACTGATAGAGTAGATAAACAAACATATAATGAATAAACATCAAGGTGGTAAAGCGTGCTCATTGTTAAAATATACAGGAGGGAAAAATAGTATTAATATAAATTGGAACAAGTGTATTTTGTCTTAGACTAATGGTGATAACAGAAAGCGAGAAGTAACGGTTTTTGATCTGGTTCACTTGTGTATTTCATGTTTGGTTTACTAAGAGAAAAAGAAATAAATATTGATGTAAATTTATAAATGCCTGAATGACTATATAAAAGGATGGAGGAATCTGTGGCTCAATGAAGAGAATGTGTAATCATCTCTTGTGCTCTGATTTGCATATTCTTCCATGCTCACAAACTCTGTGTTTATATCTGTGTGTTAGGAGCATAGAGACCAGCATCAGCAATGGTAAAAATTGTCTTCGTTTGAGTGATTCAAAGACAGTCAATCATGCTGATGTTTTATTTCAGATTGATATGCAGTACTATGTTGATTAATGCTGTGTGAAAAATTGAATTCATTTAAAGAAAGGGATTTAGGCTCTTTGTGATAGTATAGATGAATGTGAGTGATACTGAAGAGCTTATTTTTTTGTGGTTTATGTGTATGTCTTTATTAATGAATTACTCAATAAATGAGTGTAGGTAAGAATGAAGAGAAAGAAGGCCAATCCTGGACCGTTGATGACAACTGGTGGGTTATGTGGTTGTATATGCTGGTTGTATATGAAGAATATTACATATCTGAAACTTTGATGTCCAACACAAATAGAATCTAGTTCATTCCCGTGTTTAAAGTGATGTAATAGACAGATACCGGAAATATACAAGGAGTTTGTGATTAGTCTTGTGAGCATGAGGTTTAAAAATACTGTAAAAGTAGCAATGGCAGAATAAACAAATAAATGTACAAATAAAACAAAAATGAAGAGGACAAAGCATTGTTCATTGCTGAAATATGCAGTAAGGAAAATATTGCTAATGTACATTGGAATGGATAATAAATGGACCACATGTATAATATTTCTGACTAAAGATGATAGAGAAAATAGTAATAATTACTGATAAATAATAGCCAGTTATTGCCCCAAGTCAATTACAGGTTTGAAGGTTATAAGAAGAAAAATAAATAAATATTACCATGAATTAATAAATACCCAAATGTCTAGGTGAATGAAAGAAAGAAATTATAGATCAACAGACAGAATATCTCAACCTTTTTATCATTATCTCCACCTAGCACCCTTCAGCGCAGATGCAATTAGCTGATTTGAGCGCTCTGCATTGATCAAGTTTCTCATGTTAACTCCGTTCAAAAAGAGACCAATGTGAATATAGTCTATGTTCTTGTCTTGGTTTCAGTTATTTGCTTGAGAGTATTCATGGTATTATTAAAAAGTATTAATCAAATAGTTATTTAAGGCCCAATAACAAGTATAATGTGAAATATGATGTTGATTAATCCCTAATGTTGACATCGTTAAGTGAAAAAGATGGAATGTGTATGGGAAATGGTTGTATTGATAGCTCTTAGCACTATTCTAGCATTTTATTTTTGCATTTTTCTGACTCAGTGATTTTCAGTGAATTAGTGATTCAGTCTCTGCAAATGTAAGATTGAATGAAGAAAAAGCTGGCCAATGAGTACGCATAGAACAACGATTACAAATAGTGGTGCAGGAGTCTTAAACTATGAGTAATATGCGTGTGGAACTCTGAGCATCAACACAAAACGTATTTAGTCTATTCCTTCTGTTTGGAATAATCCTATAGACAGATGTTTGGGATATATAAAGACCATGTTCTTATTTTAGATTCGTAGATTAGATTTATTAATATTAGGGAATTCATGATAGGACCATTGAACAAATATAAGTAAATAGATAAAATTGAAGAGAGTGCAGCATTGTTCAGCTATAAAAGTATATAGTGAGGCAATCAAGATTATTAATACAAGTAGAGAAAACTGACATCCATTAAGAAAATATTGGATCAAAGATGTTCCCTCTTTCTTTGGCTTAAGATCGTGTAGACACTAATAGTAAGAATCAATGTTACTGTTCTGAACCAGTTCCTCTAAGTTTGAGGTTGTCCCTTTTGTTAAGAGAAAAAACATATACTTCATGGAAAATTGTGAAGTACCTGAATGATTAAGTAAATGAAATGCAGAAAGCAAGAATTATAGAGGATTAGGTGTCTGTTTTTTAAAATATCGACTCTGCTTTGTTTTCCTCAGAATGGGTGCACTTGAGCAGATTGAAACATTCCTCCTTGCATCTTTGTTCTATGATTGCATCTATTTGTTAGTAGCATAGAGACCAATGTGAGTAATCATTAAAATTCTTCTCTTGGTTTGAGTGGTTATTTCAAAATACTCAACGAATTACTAAAAAAGTGCATACTATAATCAAAGATGACGAGTAGTATTGTAGCAATAAATACGAGACTCATGTGAAGCATTGTATTGATAATGCATCTATGAAAAACTGAGGATAGTGAATGAAACAGCTGTATCCATATTAGAATGATTCATTGTAGGGATTAGGAATCTCTAGGCTCTTATTGGGATTTCATGAACCATGATTTTAAAATTTGTGGTCAGTGGATTAATAAATCATTAATAAGCAATTAGAAGTGACTGGAGAGAAAGAGCACGTGTCCTGTGGATCGATGATGACTACTGGTGGCGTATGAGTCATCTACAATGAATACGTCTCTGGAACTCTGAGGTCTGTCACAAAAGAAATCTAGCCCATTTTCTATGTTTGATACAATCCTTTAGACAGGTATCATGAACATAGAGTGGGTTTGTTTTTGGTCTTTGTGCTCATACATTTTCATTCTATTTTTATTATTGGGTTAATGTGAGAATCAATAAACAAATATAAAAATAAAGATATATTGGGTGAAGTGTTGCTCAATTATAAAAATAGGTAGTGAGACAAGAAATACTATTAATATGTATTGGAAATAGTGAAGTTCTAGGAGGAATAAATGGTACATGTCTGTCACCTCTTTGGCTAATGATGATACAGAGAGGATAATTATAGACAGTGTTTATATTCTGGGTCAGTGGAAAATTCAGAATTGTTCATCTTTTTAAGAGAAAGTGAAATAAATATACTGTACTCTAAATAATGGTAGCCTAAATGACTAAAGAAATGTGAAAAGCAAGGATCAATGGTGATAATGTCTGAAATTTGTTATCATCTTGTTTGTGCTGTACTCCTCAGAATGGACATCCTTGTTCTGTCTTGAGAATTCCTCTAGGGTCACATGCTCTGTTTGCACCGTGCTTAGGAAGGAGCATGCAGACCAATGTGAGTAATGGTCAAAGTCCTTATTGTGGTTTGGGTGGTTTGTTTAAGAGTAATCAATGTATCACTAAAAAGTGTGAAATATAGTCAAAGATGGTCAATATTATCCCTATGGTAGACATGGCAGTGACATGAAGTGTTATACTGATAATGGATGTATGAAAAACCGAGGATAATTAATGAAACAGATAATGTTAATGTTAGAATGATTCTGGATACAGATCAGAAATATCAAGGCTGTTCTTGGAGTTTTTCGAATCATAGGCTTTGAAATTATTATTAGTGAATTAATGAGGCAACCAACAGACAATGTAAAACTGAATAGAAAAAAGGAGGGCCAATCCTGGATCAATGATGACCACCGGTGGCGTATGAGTCATATGTGATGAATACGTGTCTGGAACTCTGAGGTCCGCCACAAAAGATACCTAGTCCATTCCCTCTGTTTTACATGAATCTATAGACTGATGTCAGGAATATAGAATGAAGTTGTTTTGGTTTCATTTTCATTCTAATGCAAGAATCAATAAACATATAAATAAAGATAAAATGAGTGAGCAGTGTACAACTATAAAAATATGTGTTGAGGCAAGAAATACTATTAATGTATATTGAAATCGGTGAAGTCCAAAGAGATATTGTACATACCTGTTACTTCTTTGGCTTATAATAATATAGACAGAATAAATTACAGATAATGTTCAAATTCTTATTCACTTGCAAGATCAAATTTTTCTTTTTCTTAGGAGAAAATGAAATAAATATTAGTCCACCTAATGAATGCCTAAAGGACAGGCTAAAGGCAAGGTGAAAAGCAAGGATCATTAGCGAGAATGTCTCAGTTTTGTTACCGTCTCTGCTCTGTATTCCTCAGAATAGATGGCTTGTGCTGATGGAAGGATTCCTCCCTGGTGACATGCTGTGTCTGCCTCTTGATTGGGAGCACGCAGACATACGTGAGTAATCAAGTTCTGGTCTTAGTTTGGGTGGCTGAGTTAGGAGGACTTGATGTATTATTAAAAAGTCTGCACTGTAATCAAAAATGGCCAGCTGCACCCCAGTGATAGAAATGGGAGTGATATGAAGCGTTATATTAGCAATACATGTTTGAAAAACTGAGGATAATTAATGAAACATTTATCAGTGTGAGAATGATTCTATATGCAGATAAAGAATATTAATATTAATGCTGTTCTGAGGCGTTTGTGAACCAAAGGTTTTCAAATTACTATTAGCGAATTAATGAATTAATCATTAGATAAGGTAAAAGTGCACAGAGAAAAATAGGACACATTCTGGATCGTTGATGACTACCGGTGGCGTATGAGTCATATGTGATGAATACGTGTCTGGAACTCTGAGGTCCATCACAGATAAAATCTGGCTTATTCTCTGTTTCGAATGGTGTTATAGACAGATTTAAAAAATATAGAATGTTTGTTTTTTCTGTGTAATTATGAATTTTTCTTCTATTTTTATAATTGGATCAATGTGAGAATCAGGAAACAAATATATAATAAATAGAAAATGATTGAAACACTGCCCAATTATAAAAATTTGTGGTAAGGCAAGAAATGCTATTAACACATATTAAAATCGTGAAATCTAGAAAGAAATAAGTGGTATATGATATAGATAGTATAAATTATAGACAATGTTCATATTCTGAGTCAGTGGTAATTTTGAAGTTATTCATTTTATTAAGAGAAAATAAATAAAAGAAATGTACTCCAAATAATGATTGCCAAAATGACTAATAACAGGTGAAAATCAAGGATCAATGTTGAGAATGTCTCAATTTTGTTATCTTCTCTGCTTTCTGTCCTTTCAGAATGATGTACTTTTTATGATTTGAGAATTCCTCCATGGTCACGTGCTCTGTTTTTATCATGGTTGGGAGCTTACAGACCAATGTGAGTAGTAATCAACATTCTCATCTTGGCCTGAATGATTTGTTTAAGAGAACTCAGGGTATTATCAAAAAGCCTATAATATAATCAGAATGGTCAACTGTATCTAAGTGATAGATATTGGAGTGATATGAAGCATTATATTGATAATGCATATATGAAAAATTGAGGGTAATGAAACAGATATATCGATGTTAGAATGATTCCGTGTACAGATTGGGAATATCAAGGCTCTTCTTGGAGCTCTTTGAATCAGACTCTTTAATGTTGTTATTAGTGAATTAGTAAATTAATCACAAAAATATAGGCATGAATGGAGAAAAGGAAGACCAATCCTGGATTGATGATGACTACTGGTGGCGTATGAGTCATAGACAATGAATACGTGTCTGGAACTCTGAGGTCCATCACAATGGAAATGTATACATTCCTTCTGTTTAAAATGATGTTATAGACAGATTTCAGAAATATAGAATGTACTAATTTTTCTTGAGGGTTGTGTATTTTTATTCTATTTTTATAATTGGATCAACGAAAGTAATCAATAACATAAATAAAATGGCACATAGTTTAATAATAAAAATATCTGATGAAGCAGGATATTCTATTAATATATATTAAAAACAGTGAAGTCAAAAGATAAATAATGGTATTATTTGTCATCTATTTGGCTAATTACGGTATAGACATTATAAATTATAGACAATATGTGTGTTCTGGGTCAAAGGCAGGGTGAAAAGCCAAGATCAGTAGTAGGAATGTCTCATATTGTTATCATCTTCTCTGCTCTGTACACCTCAGAAGGGACATGCCTTTGCTGATTTGAGGATTCCTCTGAGGTCGGGAGCTAAGTTTGCACCATGCTTAGAAAGGAGTGTGCAGACCTGTGTGAGTAATATTCAAAGTCTTTATCTTGCTTTGTGCATTTTGTTTAAGAGGATTCTATGAATTATAAAAGGTGTAAAATATAATTAAAGATGGCCAACTCTATCCCAATAATAGATTTGGTGGTGATATGAAGTATTATATTGATAATGCATATATGAAAAGCTGAGGATAATTAATAAAACAGGTATATTTGTGTTAGAATGATTCTGTATACATATTATTTATATGTATACAGCTCTCCATAGGGTTTTGTAAATCATAGGATTTACAACTATTAGTAATGAATTAATGAATTAATCAACAAATGAGGCAGAATTAAATTGAAAAACAGATGATCCATCCTGGATTTATGGTGACTACTGGTGGCATATGAGTCACATATGATGAATACGTATCTGGAACTCTGAGGTCTGTCACAGAAGAAATCTGGCCTATTGCTTCGGTTTCAAATGATCCTATAGACAGAGTTCAGAAATATAGAACATAATTTTTTTGGCATTTGTGTTTATGTATTTTCATTCTATTTTTATAACTGGTCAATGCAAGGCTCAATAAATACACATAAATAGATACAGCTGAAAAAGTTGAAACATTGGCCAAGTATAACAATATATGATAAGGCAAGAAGCACTCTTTTTTTTTTTTTGAGAAAAACTTTCTCCTTCTTCTTTCTTTTTTTTTTTTTTTGACAGAGTCTCGCTCTGTCCCCCAGGCTGGAGTGCAATGGCATGATCTTGGCTCACTGCAGCCTCTGCCTCCTGGGTTCAAGTGATTCTCCTGCCCCAGCCTCCCGAGTAGCTGGGATTACAGGCGCCCGTCACCACACCTGCCAATTTTTTGTATTTTTAGTAGAGACAGGGTTTCACCATGTTGGCCAGGCTGGTCTTGAACTCCTGACCTCAAGTGATCCGCCTACCTCAGCCTTCCCAAGTGTTTGGATTACAAGCGTGATCCACAGCATCCGGCCACAGGCACTCTTAATATCTTTTGACACAGCGAAGTCCACAGAGATATAAATGGTATCTTCTGGTGACCTCTGCGGCTAATGATGTTATAGACAGTACAAATTATAGACAACATTCAATTTCTGGGTCAATGGCAATTTCAGAATTAGGCATTTCTTTAGATAAAATGAATATACTGCAAATAATGATTGTTGAAATGACTAACTAATGATAGGTGGCAAGAAAGGGTCAGTAGTGACAATATCTCACTTTTGTTATCCTCTTCTCTGCTCTGTATTCCCTAGAATGATTGCACTTTGCTGATTGAAGGATTCCTTCAAGTCCATGTGCTCCACTTGCACCATTTTTAGGATGGAGCCCGGAGACCTATGTATGTAATAGTGGAAGTCCTCACCTAGCTTTGGGTGGTTTGTTCAAGAGGGTTCAATGTATTATAAAAAGGTGTATATTATAATCAAAGATGAGCAATTGTATTTAAATGAACATGGGCATGATGTGAGGATTATATTGAAGATGTATACATGAGAAACTGAGGATAATTAATAAAATAAATATTCCTATATGTTAGGAATATCATGGCTATTCTTGTGGTTTTGTAAATCATAGGGCTTAAAATTATAGTTAGTGAATTAACAAATTAGTCAATAGACAAGGTGGAAATGAACCCAAAAATAGAAGATCAGTCCTGGATCGATGATGACTACTGGTGGCGTATGAGTCTTTTGCGATGAATACGTGTCTAGAACTCTGAGGTCCGTCACAAACAAAATCTAGCCTATTCTGTATGTTTGAAATTATTTTACAGGCAGCTGTCAGGATTATAGAATGTATATGTTTTTGGTATTCATGTTTACATGTTTTGATTCTATTTTTATAATTGATCCATATGAGAATTAATAAATAAATACAAATAAAGATGAATAAATTCGAGCATTGTCCAATTATAAAACTAAGAGACAAGATAAGAAACACAATTAATGTATATGAAACAGTGACATCCACAGAGAAATAAATGGTACATTCCTGTGGCTTCTTTGGCTAATGATGGTATAGACAGAATAAAGTATAGGTAATGTTCAACTTCTGGGCCAGTGACAGTTTCAAAATTATTCATTTTATTTTCAGAAAATGAATTAAATATACTCCAAATAATGATTGCATGAATGACTAACTAATGATAGTTGAAAAGCAAATATCAATATTGGAAATGTCTCAATTTTGTCATTATCTTCTCTGGTCTGTGTTCCTCAGAATGAGCAACTTGTGCTGTGTTAAGGATTCCTCCATGATCACACGCCCCGTTTGTACACCATGCGTGGGAAGACGCATGCAGACCAATGTTAGTAATAGTCAAAATTCCTGTGTCGGTTTGTGTGGTTTGCTAAAGAGGACTCAATGTATCATGAAACAGTGTATTATATAGTCAACAATGGTCAACTATGTCCCAGTGATATTTATGAGAGGGATCTGAAGTAATTATTGATAATGCATATACGAAAAATGGAGAAGAATTAATGAAACAGATGTATCTGTGTTAGAATGATTCTGTATAAAGATAGGGAATATCAAGTCTGTTCTTAGTGTTTTGTGAATCACGGAGTGTAAAATTATTACCAGTGAATTAATGAATGAATTTAAAGACAGCATAGAAATGAATGCAGAAAAAGAGGGTCAACCCTGGATCGATGATGAGCACTGGTGGAGTATGAGTCACATACGATGAATACGTGTCTGGAACTCTGAGGTCCATCACAGAAGTCAGTTTCCTCTGTTTCAAGTAACTCTGTAGACAGATGGCAAGAATATAGAATTAACTTTTTTTGTTCATGAGTTTTTATTTTATAATTGGTTCAATGAAGGAATAAAACATGTATGAATAAATAAAATAAATAAGTTAAGCATTGTCCAATTATAAAAATGTGTGATGAGGCATATTTAATACGTATTTAAATTGATGAAAGCCAAAAATAAATCTAACATACCTAACCTTTTTGGCCAATAATGAAAAGATGGTATAAATCATATGCCATTTTCGTGTTCTGGGTTAGTGGCAAGTTCAAAGTTGTTCATACTTCAAATAATGATTGCCTAAATGTTTAACTAAAGATAGGTAAAAAGGAAAGATCAACAATGAGAAAAATCACATTTTTGCTATTATTTTCTCTGCTCTGCACTCATCAGAATGGACGTACTTGTGATGATTTAAAGATGCCTCCAAGGTCACGTGCTCTGTTTGCACCATGCTTAGGAAGGAGCATACAGACCAATGTAAGTAATGGTCAAAGCTCTTTTCTTGGTTTGAGTGGTTTGTTTAAGAGGATTCAGTGTATTATAAAAACGTATAATACATTATAAAAATGTAATATATTGTAGAAATATATATATTTCTATAATATAATGTAGTATAAAATACATTATAGGAAGATATAATACATTATAAAAGATATAATACATTGTAGGAATATAATATATTATAGGAATATCTTATATATAAAATATATATTATAGGAATTATAATCTATATATAATATGGTCCAATATATTATAGGAATGTAATCAAAGACGGCCAACTCTTTCCCAGTTAGAGGAGTGATATGAACTACTATATTGAAAACGCATATATGAAAAATGAAGAACAATGAATGAAAATATATATCAACATTATAATGATTCTATGTAGGGATTAGGAATATCAAAGCTCTTGGATTTTTAAAAACGAAAGATTTTAAACTTATCAGTGAATTAATGAGTTATATATTAGACAAAGTAAAAATGCATAGAGAAAAACAGGAAGAATCCTGGTTCAGTGGTGACTACTGGTGTCGTGTGAGTCATACAATGAATACGTGTCTGGAACTCTGAGGTCCATCACAAAGTCAGTTTCCTCTGTTTCACATGATTCTATAGGTAGATGTCAGGAATACAGACTCAGTTTGTTTTAGGTCTTTGTGTGTTATGCATTTATATTTTATTTTATAATTGGATCAGTGAGAGAATCAATAAGCAAATATTTGAATAAATAAAAATGAATCAGGTTAAGCATTGTCCAATTATAAAAATATTTGATGAGGCAGCAAGCACTATTAATACTGAATACTATTAGTACTGAAACAGTGATAGCCAAGGAAAAATGAATGATGCATGCCTGTGGCCTCTTTGGCGAGTGATAGTGTAGACAGTATAAACTATAGATAATGTTTAAGGTATGGGTCAGTGGCAAGTTCGATATTGGTAATTTTCTTAAGAGAAAATGAAATACACTTCAAATAATGATTGCCTAAATGACTCATTAGATGAAGGTGAATCATGAGCAAGAAAGTCCCATTGTATGCTCTGAACTCCTCTGTGCTTTGTGCTCTGCAGAATGGATGAATTGTGCACCTTGAAAAGTTCTTCCATGGTCACCTGAGGCATCTGCGTCATGATTAGGCTCAGGATGACTAATGTGAGTAATAGTTAACATTTTTTACTTCCTTCTGGTGCCTTTTTAAGAGGACTCATTGTATTATAAAAAGTGTATGACATTATCAAAGATGTCCACCTGCATCCCAGTGAAAGATATGGAAATGATATGAAGTGTTGTATTGATAATGCATATATAAAAACCTGAGGATAGTTAATTAAGAGGTATATCAATGTTGGAATGATTCAGTATACAAATTAGGAATATTAAAGTTATTCTCAGGATTTTTTTGAACCACAAATACTTAAAATTGCTATTAGTGAATTAACGAATCAATCAATAGACAGGGTAGAAATGAATAGAGAAAGAGATGAACAATCCTGGATCGATGATGACTGCTGGTGGCGTATGAGTCATATGCGATGAATACGTGTCTAGAACTCTGAGGTCCATCACAGAAGAAATCTAGCTCATTTTCTGTGTTTGATATAATACTTTAGAGAGGCATCAGGAATATTAGATGAGTTTGGTTTTGGTCTTTGTGTTTACATGTTTTAATTCTATTTTTGTAATTGGCCAATATAAAAACCAATAAACAAATGTATAAATAAAGATGAGTAAGGTTAATCATTGTCCAGTTGTAAAAAATATTTGGTGAGGCAAGAAACACTATTAATATGTATTGAAAATAGTGAAGTCTGAAGAGAAGTACATGTACATGTCTGTCACCTCTTTGGCTATGGTGATATAGACAGGATAATTATAGACAATGTTCAAATTCTTGGTTAATTGTAAGTTTGAAGTTGTTCATTTTTTAAAGAGGAAATGAAATAAGTTTACTCCAAATAATGATAGCTTAGATGACTAACTAATGATAGGTGAAAAGCAAGGATTGATAGTTAAAATGCCTCTCTTTTGTTATTATCTTCTTTGCTCTGTACTTAGAATGGACATACTTGTTCTGATTTGAGGACTTCTTCATGGTCACGTGTTCTGTTTGCACCATGCTTAGGAAGGAGCATGTGTACCAATGTGAGTGACAGTCAGATTTCTTGCATTTCTTTGGGTGGTTTATTTAAGAGTACTCAATGTACTGTGAATAAACATGTAATATAATCAAAGATGGTGAATTTTATCTAGTGAGGGATATTGGAGTCAAAAGAAGTATTATATTGATAATTCACATATGAAAAACAGGATAATTCATGAAACATATTAATGTCGGAATGATTAGGGATATCTTTTTGGGTTTTGTGAGTCATAAGGTTTAAAGTTATTATTAGTAAATTAATTAATTAATCAACAGACAATGTAGAAAATAACAGAGAAAAGAAGGGCCAATCCTGGATCGATGATGACTACTGGTGGCGTATGAGTCATATACAGTGAATACGTGTCTGGAACTCTGAGGTCTGTCTCAAAAGATATCTAGTCTCTTCCCTGTTTCAAATGATCCTACAGACAGCTGGTAAAAAATAGAATGTATATGTGTTTGGTTTTCATGTTTATGAATTTTTATTTTACATTTATGATTGGCTCAATGAGAGAATCAATTAATAAATATACAAATAAAGATGAATAAGGGCTGGGCATGGTGGCTCACACCTGTAATCTCAGCACTTTGTGAGGCCAACACGGGTAGATCACTTGAGGACAGGAGATCGAGACCTACCTGGCCAACGTGGCGAAACCCTATCTCTACTAAAAATACAAAAATTAGCCAGGCATGGTGGCATGTGCCTCTAATCCAAGCACTTGGGTGGCTTAGGCACATGGATTGCTTGAACCCGGGTTTCAAAAATCTGCTTGAACCTGGGAGGCTGCAGAGCCAAGATCACGTCACTGCAGCTTGGGCAACAGAGCAAGATTCTGTGTTAAAAAAAAAAAAAAAAGGATAAGATTAAGCATTGTCCAACTATAAAAATATGTGGAAAGACAAAAAACACTATTAATACATACTGAAATTGGTAACAACTAAAGAGAAATCTTGCATACCTGTTACCTCCTTGAATGAGATAGTATAAATTTTGACCATATTCAAGTTCTGGGTCAGGGACAAGTCCAAAGTTATTTATTTTCTCTTTCTTTCTTCCTTCCTTTCTTTCTTTCTTCCTTCCTTCCTTCCTTTCTTTTTTGAGATGGAGTCTCACTCTGTCACTCAGAGTGGAGTGCAATGGCATGATCTCAGCTCACTGCAACCTCCGCCTCATGGGTTCAAACAATTCTTGTGCCTCAGCCTCCCTAATAGCTGGGATTGCAGACGTGTGCCACCATGCCTGGCTAGTTTTTGTATTTTTAGTAGAGATGGGGTTTCTCCATGTTTCCCAGACTGGTCTTGAACTCTTGACCTCAAGCGATCCACCTGCCTCTGCCTCCCAACATGCTGGGATTACAGACATGAGCCACCACATCTGGCCAGTTATTCATAAAAAAATGAAATATACCTCAAATTAATGAACACATAAATGAGTATAAATGTTTACACATTTATTAATTTGAGGTATATTTGAAAAGCAAGGATCAATGGAGAGAAGGTCTCATTTTTGTTGTCATCTCTTCTGCTCTGTACTCAGAATGGAAGCACAGAAGCTGGTTTTCACTAGTTAAGAGCTGTATGGTCCATCTCTGTGCTAGAAGCTGGAGACCAATGTGAGTAATAGTCAAAGTTCTTGTCTCATCTTGGGTGTTCTGTTTAAAGGTTTATAGTGCATTAACAAAAAATATGCAATATAATACAATAAGGCCATGAGTAGCCCAGGGATAAATATGGAATGGATGTGGAATGTTACACTGAGGGATGCCTGTATGAAAAGCATGTCCTGTGTTATTAAGAAAGGTAATAATGAGGGGATATGGTATTGTGAGGATGAGTGTATATACAAATTAGAGATATCAAGGCTCCTCTTGGGGTTTTGTGAGTGATAGTGTTTAAAAGTGATTAATGGTGAATTAATGAAGTAATAAATAATGTAACAATGAATGAAGAGCACCAGAGCTAATCCTGGATCAATCATGACTACTGGTATTGGATGGGTCTTTGTCCGTGAATGCCTATCTGGAACTCTGAGGTCCATCAGAAAAGAAATAGTGTTTTCCCTCTTTTGGAAGTGATCCTATAGACAGACATCAGGAATATGCAAGCGTCTTGTTTTTGCTCTTTGTGAGCACGAGTTTTCAATCTATTATTATAATTCAATCAATGAAGGAGCCATTAAACAAATATACAAATAAATTATGTTGGATGCGACTAAGCATTGTCCAACTGTAAAAATAATTTGTGAGGCAAGAAAAGCTAAGATATGGCCAGGCATGGTGGCTCACACCCGTAATCCCAGCACTTTGGGAGGCCAAGGCGGGTGGATCACCTGAAGTCAGGAGTTCAAGACCAGCCTGAGCAACATGGTAAAACCCCATCTCTACTAAAAATACAAAATTAGCTGGGCGTGGAAGTGTATGCCTGTGATCCCAGCTGCTTGGGAGGCTGAGGCAGGAGAATCATATGAACCTGGGAGACGGAGGTGGCGGTGAGCCAAGATCACACCACTGCACTTCAACCTGGGCAATAGAGTGAGAAGAAAATCTATGATATATATTGAAAACACCAATGCCATTAGGAAATAAGTGGTATGAGGTTGTTATTTATTTAGTTAGGGATGTTATAGACGGTGGGAAATAATAATGAATGTTTATGTTTTGTGTCAGTGGTGTGACTGATACTGTCTGGCTATGTAGAGTAAATAAAATATATGTTATCTCAAATAACCTATATGACTGAATCAGTGGAAGATAGAATGCAAAGAGTAATGCAGATAATGTCTTAATCTTTTCTGATCATCTCTTGTGCTCTGTACTCCTCAAAATAAACACACTCCGGCTCATTTTATCATTCTTTTTTAATGGTAAGATCCATGGTTGCGTCTATGTGTTATATGGTGTGTGGAGACCAATGTGAGTGATAGTCAACGTTCTTGGTTTCAGTGTTTTTTAAAAAAGATATTCATAGTATTATTAAGAAGTGTTAAATACAATCATTGAAGGTAAACTTTGGTCCATTTGTAAAAATAGGATTAATATAAAGCATTATGTTGATTAATGCATATATATAAAACATTGAATTTAATTAATGAAAACATTGAATTTAATTAATGAAAGGTGTATTGCTGTGAGTAATATTGACATAGACAGATATAAGAGCTATTTAAGGATTTTACTCTCAAGTTTTTGTGGCTCTTAGGTAATTATTTTATTGTTAGTGAACTGATAAATTAATCAATAAAAACACATAGACACGAATTAAGAAAAGGAGGTCCAAGCTTGAGCCAGCGATGACAGCTGGTGGCATGTGATTCATGGATGATGAATACTAAGTGCCTGGAACTCTGAGGTTCAATATAATAGAAATCTAATCTATTCCTCTGTTGAAAAAAATCCTTTAGATAGGTGTTAGTGATATCAAGGCTGTTTGCTTCCAATTTTACGGTTCATGGATTATGATTGTGTTAATATAAATGAATTAATGAAAGAATCAAACAAAGATTTGAATGATTAAACATGAAGAGAGAGAGACGCATATTCTAATTGTTAACATATGTGGCAAGGAAAGAAATATTATTAATTAATTTGGAATGGATAATAAATGGGCCAGTGGTTTTTAACTCTCTGGCTAAGAATCATAGAGCCACTGATAGAGCAATAGCACTGATTATTAGTTATCAATGGCTATGTGATTTTTAGGTCAATTCTCAGGTCAACTGGGTCAATTGTAAGTTCAATATTTATTTTATTAATGGAGAAATAAGCAAATATTAACAAATCGATAAATACCAACTGACAGAGTAAATGGAAGGTAGAATGAAAAAGCTAATGGATAGAAAGTCTCAAATTTTGTCTTCTGCTCTTCCTTGTAATCCTCAGAACAGTCACTCCCTGCACTGATTCTGCCATGACCACTTGCTTTATGGTTGTTTTAAGGAACCTACAGACAAATGTGAGTAATCGTCAAAGTTCTTGCCTTGGTTTGGGCCATTTAAGAGTGGTCAATGCATTATTAATAAGTAGAAAATATAATTAAAGAAGACTAACCATGGCCCCAAAATGAACATGGGGTTGATATGAAACATTTTGTTGAGTAGTGCATGTTTGAAACAATCAGGTCAGTTCAAGAAACAGGTCTAATTTCTGTAGGAACTGCTCTACAGATAGACAACAGGGTTATCACAGCTCTTGTCCTATTTTTTTCTGATTCATGTCTATTTCTTTATTATAAAGTAGTAAATTAATAAATAAATGAAATAGACAAAGTCTAAATGAAAAAAATGATTGATGGTCTGTGGCCTGGTCCAGAGATGATGACTCGTGGGTATGAGTCAAGGATGATGAGTAATAGGAGTCAGGAAGTTTAAGCTCCGATATAAAAGAAATCTACCCTACTGATCAGTTGGAAATGATCCTGTAGACAGTAGTTAAAAATATTCAGTTATCGGCTGGGCACAGTGGCTCACACCTGTAATCCCAGCACTTTGGGAGGCCGAGGTGGGCGGATCACAAGGTTAGGAGTTCAAGACCAGCCTGACCAACACGGTGAAACCCCGTCTCTACTAAAAATATAAAAATTAGCCAGGTGTGGTGGCGAGTGCCTGTAATCCCAGCTACTTGGGAGGCTGAGGCAGGAGAACTGCTTAAACCCAGGAGGTTGAGGTTGCAGTGAGCCGAGATCGCGCCACTGAACTCCAGCCTGGGCAACAGAGTGAGACCCTGTCTCAAAAACAGAACAAAACAAAAAAAAAACCCAAAAAATCAGTTACCCTATTCTTGTGCTTTTGTAATTCACGGATAATGATTATATTATTACAAGTGAATTAATGCATGAAGAACTCAAGTAAAAGAAATAAGTGAATAAAAACATGGCCACACCTGGACCAACTATAACATGTGTAATGAAGCAAGTCACCGTACTGATCTATTGCTCAGGGAGTGGGAATTGTGTCAGATTTTTAATCTCTCAGAATGAGAAACATGTAGACAAATGTATGAGCTGTCCATGTTTATATTGAGTTGTCTTTGGTTTCCTGGTTGTCTTATCCCTAACTAGGGATGTTGTTTATATAAATAAAAAGCTATTTTTAAAGAGGGCCAGTGACAAGAATTTGTTCTATAACAAGAGCTATTGTGCTCACTGAATTCCATTACAAAGTGACATCATCTGTTATTACTTTGGTAATGATCAACTATGCATGTGCTACGATGATCCATGCTATAGTTTGGATCATGTGTAAGGATACTGATTTTATCTTAATAATGAACAAATGCATAAGTTAATAATAATCAATTAGCTAAAAAGGATAAAGCAAGAGCCAGTAGCAAACATGTCTGGAAATGATGGTTGTGATGTAACTGGGTCCGGAGATTGTGTTCTTCTTAAGGCAAATATTTTGGCTCTTACAAGTGTTTGCATAATTAGACTATACATAGATGCACAGTATCAGACACGTTCTGGGTTTCTGAGGGTTTACATATTGTTCTGTTTCTTTACAAACAATGAATAATTGGCCAAATTGGTTTGTGAATGAATGAATGAAGTGATAGCAAGCACTGTTCATTGGTATGAAATTGCTCTGAAACAAGTATTTAGATGAATCTAATTGTGCATATGGGAGGTTCAAAGATTTAGGTTGTTGAGTGCATGGGTGGAGGCATTGAAGCTGACATGTTTTATAGAGAACTCTCATTCTTGATTCAGGTGTTGGATTCAAAGGCATCCATTTATTTTATTTAAGTTCTGGGGTACATGTGCAGGATGTGCATGTTTGTTACATTGGTAAACATGTGTCATGGTGGTTTGCTGCACCTATCAATCCATCACCTAGGTATTAAGCCTGGCATGCATTAGCAATTTTTCCTGATGCTCTCCCCACCCTCCCCTGACAGGCACCAGTGTGTGTTGTTCCCCTCCTGTGTCCATGTGTTCTCATTGTTTAGCTCCCACTTATAAGTGAGAACATGCGGTGTTTGGTTTTCTGTTCCTGCATTAGTTTGCTGAGGATAATGGCTTCCAGCTTCATCCATGTCCCTGCAAAGCACATGCTCTCATCCCTTTAATGGCTGCATAGTATTCCACAGTGTATATGTATCACATTTTCCTTATCCAGTCTATCATTGATGGCCATTTGGGTTGATTCCATGTCTTTGCTATTGCGAATAGTGCTGCAATGAACATACGTGTGCATGTATCTTTATAATAGAATGATTTCTATTCCTTTGGGTATATACCCAGTGATGGAATTGCTGGGTCAGATGGTATTTCTGCTTCTAAATCTTTGAGGAATCACCACACTGTCTTCCACAGTGGTTGAACTAATTTACATTCCCACCAACAGCGTAAAAGCATTCTTATTTCTCTTTAACTTCATCAGCATCTGTTTTTTCTTGACTTTTTAATAATCACCATTCTGACTGGTATGAGATGGTATCTCACTGTGGTTTTGATTTGTATTTCTCTGATGATCAGTTATGTTGAGGCTTTTTTCTTATTTGTTGGCTGCATGTATGTCTTCTCTTGAGAAGTGTCTGTTCATGTCCTTTGCCCATTTTTTAATGGGGTTGTTTTTTTCTTGTGAATTTGCGTAAGTTCCTTGTAGATTCTGGATATTAGACCTTTGTCAGATGGATAGATTGCAAAAATTTTCTCCCATTCTGTAGGTTGTCTCTTCACTCTGATGATAGTTTCTTTTGCTGTGCAGAAACTCATTAGTTTAATTAGATTCCACATGTCAATTTTTGTTTTTGTTGCAATTGCAAAGGCATCCATTTTAAATGCAAAATTAATAATTGAATTAATGTGACAAAAAAGAGGGGCTTTCTGGTAAATTGTAAAAAGAGCATGACCCAATTATAAAAATTAATCTAAACTTGCTCACCTTTCATTTATTAGAATATTAGAGCACAGTCAAAATTTAGGATGTTTCATTCTTTTTACCATTTGCATTCTACCCTCCAGAATGGATTATCATTGGTGAAGATCTTGGGTGGTAAGTCTCTGGGAAAGAAGGCTATAGACCTATACAAATAATGCCCAAAGTTCTTGTCCTTGGGTGGGGTGTTTACTCAGAGGTATTCATTGTATTATAAAATAATGCATAAATGACTACATCTATATACAGAATTAAAAAAGAACAGGGATGAGAGTGTGTTACACACCAGTAATTAGAATGAGTCCAATCAGAACATCTATGGAATTATATATTTTTAATATCCCAAAACACTGAGTTTTATGAATAAATTAATAAATCAGGAATGTTCCTTCTTTTGGTAAGGATCATATAGACAAAGAAAGTAATAGTCAACGTTTTTGCTCTGGGAGAATGGTGAGTTCAAGTTTGTCTTGTTAAGAGAAACAAATAAATAATTTCACAAATTTATCAATACCTAATTATAAATAGCTAAGCAAATTAAGGGGGGAAACATGAATCAATTGAAAGAATTTTTGATATTTTCACTCCCTTTTTGTAAGGGATATTCCTGCATATTTTGTGTATACATTTTTAAAGGTATAAAAGAATACATATTTATTTTTCCTTTTTTTCACCATCTGCTTTCAGTTCCATAGAATGAACACACTCATCACTACAATGATTCTGTAATGATAAAGACCTGTATGGGTCAGTGTGAGTAATGATCCAAGTTCTTGTCATTGTTGGGATGGTCCATTTAGGGTATTTAGTGTATGATAAAATAATACATAATATAATCAATGAAGACTACATAAGAACCAATGATAACATTGTATTATAAATCAAGGTTCATGATGACTACTGTTTTGCACAACAGAAGCCCTTTTTAAAAGAAGAGCTCTACATTTTTAGCTCTGTGGGTGTGGAATATGGAGTCAGATGTATGTAACTCTCATAGTTTTTATGTTGGGTGGTTCATTTAAGGGTATTCCTGATACTGTTAAAGTGGATAATATGTTAATTAATAAGATGGCGCTCCATTCACAAACCAGAGATAAGAATGTGGCATAAATCATTGTTTGTGATCAATTTCTACGATGGTTACTTCACGTTCACTAAGTTGAAACCTAAATCTAGGTCTTCTCATTTGGTAATTTCCTCTTTCATTTGGTAATATCATCTACAGGGTGGGCAGACCAGAGCTGATTAAATTATTCTCCCATTGATGAGGAACTTTACCTTATCCCTCAGAGTAAGGAGAATGTCATGCAATGTAAGTAATAAAATTCTTGAGCTGGGTTGTTAGTTCATGATTTCTACTGTCATTTAAAAAGATAATTAAATTTTAAAAGGTCATACACAGGCCTATGATGAGAATGTGTTATGGATCGAAATTAATCCAATTTAGCACAAATGAAGTATAAGAAAAAAACTTAGCTTTTCCATTCATTTTCAATAGTTAAATGTCACATTGTATGTTTGTCTCATTGATTATTTAAAGACTCTTCTCTTGATAAAGGCTGTTACTCATTTATGGAGTTAGTATTCTAGTTGTTGAGTAGGATAGTGGTTCAAGTTTGTTCATCTGATATCTAAAAATTGTTCAAATTAAATGTAGAGGGGCCATGTCTGGACCAATGATGTGAATGGAATGCATCTGAATAAAAATTATGATCAATCAGTTTTTGAACAACTGAGGTCCACTGCAAAAAGAACTAATATGAAAACCTTTGTGGGAATAATGTCAGGAAAGTTTGAGAATCTAGTTCTGGAGCTTGAGAAGGTTCACAGATACTGATTTTATACGATTAGCAGATCCACTTGTGTGGATCAACACACAAGTATATTCATGAGCAAAGAAAAAGAGGTTAAGACATGGACCAATTCTGAAAGCATGTTGTAAAGCAAGGAATATAATTAATTCAATTCTGAAATACCTTAGTCCATCAAGAAAAAAAAACAGATTAAATTTGTTACCACTTTGGGTAAGAAGCATCTAGATAGAAGTACTTAATAGTCAATGTTCTGCTCTTAGTTTGCTGTGGGTTCCCGGATGTTTGATTCATTAAGACAAAAAAATTAAAATTAAACAAACAAATATGTGTATAACTAAATAAATGGGTGCCAAGTATGAATCAATGATGAGGGTACTTCATTATTTTCTATATCTGCTTTGTAACCCCACAGAACAGAGGTAACTTGGCTGTTTTAATAATTATTTAAAGGATGAAGATCTTGACTGTTACCCATGTGGCAAGGAGAGTGTAGAACAGGGTGAGTCAGATTAAGTTTTTATTCTTGGTTTAGCCTTTTGTTAGAAATGATGATTAATTATTATTTAAAAAGAAGAAATGACTTTATGCAGTCATAAAATCCAAGAAGACCATGCCTGAACCAATGATAAGAATGAATCCTGCCAAGTGTCATGGTTAATTCATTTTGCAAAATGAGATCCACTTAAAAAGAGGTTTGGTTTGCTACCTCTTAGATTAAGGAGATTATAGGCAGATTCTAGCCTCAGTCAGAGATCTTGCTTTTGGCTTAGTTGTGGTTCTCTTGAGTTTTGTTATTTTATTAAAAATAATAAATACAATAATAATAATAATAATAAATAATAAAGTACAAAGCATTTATGCTAGTAAAATTACAATGGCCACTCATGACCAATTTGGAGATTATATCATGAAACAAGGATTTGTTTAACTTGGGTTAACTGTTTTACCACTGTTTGAGGCGGTCATGGAAAGATTTAAATGATAGTCAATTTCTCCCCTCTTTCTTGGGAGTAGATTCTTTGTTGTTGACTTTGTTTTTGAAAATGAGTGACTGACTAAATTAATGAACAACAAAAACACTAAAATGGACAAGAATATTCAAATGATAACATTTCATGAAGCAAGAATTATGATCAACACAATTCTGCTTCTCTGAAATCCATTTAACAGAAAAGAGTCAATCTGTTTTCTCTGTGTATAATGAGGTCAGAAACAGGTGTTAAAATATTCAGTGTTCTTGTTTTTGTATTTTGGTGGGTTCATGGAGTTGATTATTATGATTAAAGAAATAAGTATATGAAAAAGTAAATTAGAAGAGGGCAAATCATGAACCAGTGATTAAAATGTGTTTTGAAACAAAGATTATAGGTATTTCAGTTCTGCACCGTGGACTTTTATGAAATGAAACATTAATCTTTTGTATCTTTATTTTAATAGTACATAGTACCATTCTGCATGTACTATGGATATATTTTAGACATTTTTGCATGTTACTTACATTGAGTTTTTTTCACTATCTGAGTTATAAATTCTAGTGAATTGATTTATTTGGAGGTGGTGGTAGGAAACCCCTATACCCCATATTTTAAAATTTTCTGGCAGCTGATATCTAAGAGAGTACTAAAACAACTAATATTAAGGTATTAATTTCAGCTCAACAAGTATTGATGCTAATTCTTGTCAGACCCTATGTCAGGAGTGGCATTTATATATGAATTTAGTCTAGTTCCACTCATCAAGTAGCTCTGTGAGATTAGATGGAGACCCACTTACAAATGCAGCAATTCAATAGAATAGGGCAGGTAGGTGGGCTCTCTGTGAGACTAGGGGGAGACCCACTTATACATGCAGCAATTTGATAAAATAGGACAGGTAGATGGGCTTTCTAGAAGCACAGAAGGTATGCCTTCAGCTAAATCTTAGTGTCAGGTGAGTTGTGGAAGAGATGACTCCTGAGCCAGTGACAGACTCACTAGTCCATAGCTCCGCAAAGCTGGGGACCACACTCCTCTCCTTCACTGCTCTGTCCCTTGTGCCTTACATGGACAGCACATGCAATAAGCATCTGTTGAATGAATAGGTGAATACATGGTGAATAAAAGAATGGGGGAGTGAAGCAGTATGTGAACAAATGAGTCTTTGAGTAGACAAAGGAATGAATAAATGAAGTAATGAAAATGGGAAGGAGTACACGAATGAGTGAATGGATCAATGATAGGTCCATGAGTGACTGAATCAGTGATAAGTGGATAAATGCATGGTGAGTTAATGAGTGGGTTAGTTCATGTGTAAGTAAAAATGTCACAATGTGAATGAGTGGATGATGAAAGACTAAGTCATTGAGTGAATGAATGGAAGATTAATAGGTCAAGTAGTCAAGAAATGAAAGACGAACATGTAAATGGATGAGTGAATCAATGGGTCCACGAATTCTTGAACGAATTTATGAATTAACGGACAAATGAAAGTCAATGAGTAATGAGAAAATAAATGAATAGATGAATCTATGTATGAATCAATCAATGAGTTAATGACTCAATGAAGAACCAAATGAATGAATTAATCTAGGAATTAGTGAGTTTACAAATGAATAAATCAAAGAAAGAGGAAACAACCGAATAAATTAACTGGGTAAATAAGTCAGTGAATGAAACAAATTATGAGTGAATAGATAGACAAAGGGATGGATAATTGATGGATATATTACAGCTAGTGAATGAAAGAGTGAATTAGTGAGTGAGCAAATGAGTCAGTGAATGAGTATGTAATCAAGGAATAAATTAGCTCTGGGAATGAGTAAGTGAATAAGTGAATGAGTCAATAAATTAGTGAATTAGTCACTTATTGAAGCATAAGGCAGTGAGTGAATGAACTCACACTGGGACTCTTTCCCTGACTGTTCCACAGAGAGTAGTCATGCCCCAGCTTCACACCACAGCATAAATAACTCAATCAGAGCACCCACCCTACGCTATCGTAGGCGTGTGTTTACATGTCGTCACTAAACTGATGTGCCGCAGGGGCCAGGAACTGGGTCAAATTATTCTCTGTATCCCTGGTGCCTGCCCAGCTCTGAGCCTCGGAAGAGCACAGTAAATTATTGCTGAATGAATGAACGATGTCTAAAAATACATGTGCTTTTCTGGAACCAGGATAGCCCGTCTGAGAATGGCCTGGGAGCTGTTCTTTGGGGAGGTGTGCTGTGTGTCAGATGGTTTGTGGCATCCTCCTATGCAAGTCCAGATTCTGCCTTGAGTCCAGCTTCCTGTGTCCAGTGCCAGACAGTGAGACAGGATACTGGCAGTTCGGACTGCCCTGGACATTGCCCCATCCTTGGGCAATGCTGGCTTGGCATGGTAAAATGGAAGCCCTAGGTCTTCCCGAAAGCTGCCCTTGCCTCTGCCAAGACAGGAGATCAGAAATAACCCGGTCTTGTTTTTATGCCTCCAGCGAGTGGGCCCACTCCATGCCTTTCCAAGCAAGCACATTCCTCCTTGCTGTAGTTGTGGGACATTGGGTTGAAGCACCCCTTGACCTTTATCTGGTAGATGAGAATAACAATCCCTGCCTGCCTGGGTGGATGTGCTGCTTTACAGGAGATTATTTAATACATGTTACATACATAGCATGGTACCTGAGAGGAAACAGATGTCTCAGAAATGTTACATGCCAATTTTCTTCATCCCCACCCAACGTCGCTATATTTGATGATTTCAAATGCATTAATTTAAAAGCTCTCAAATGGATGTGATACTCAAATTCCCCTCTTCCAGAAGATTGGAGAGTTCAAAGTTCTAGGAAGAACGCCAATGTGGATGGTATTCTGGGCCAGTCCAGACCTTCAAGATGGCATGGCATGCCCTTCTACCAGGGAACAGACAACCAGAAAAATTAGTTGGCAATACCCACGCTTTATGTAGGACACATACACAAGACCCACCCTTCACCTCTCTACCCTTCCCTCCCTTCCTTCATTCAACACATAGGTATTCAGGGCCCACTGTATGCCTCACACTGACCATTTCTTGTCTTCTCTTGTCTTGACTGGCTCCTGACCCTGGATTTAATCTCTCACTGCTGTTCTCACATCCTTCATTTGAACTTGGCGATTGGTTCTTGGTCATCTGGTGTGGATACTGCCCTCTCCTTCGTGAGGACTTGATTTGGGCTTCCTACTTCAGAGCACATCAGGTAGACTCCCCCTTCTTAGTTTGGGGTATTGGGACCCCTATTCTGACTCTTCCAGATTGGCCATTTTCCATCTGGGCAAGCTCCAGCCCCTTATAAGAGGAGCTTAGGTTGTGTTGGTGGCAGGGAGACCTCTGAATGCTGGGGCTGGGCAGCAACGTCAGCACAGAAGGCTTCGGGCTAGACTCTGAGATGTGCTTGGTGTCTGGAAGCTGATCTAGGAGAGAGGAGTTAGGTTGTCACTGCCCCCCTGTCCACAGAATTCCTTGGATAATGAGGCAAAACAACCTCAGAGCATCCAGCAACTTACAATTAATTTAGTTTTCCCATCCCTCCCACTGGTTACTCACCTGTGCTGGGCCTGACACAAATGTCACCCCCTCTCCTATCTTCACAGCCCCCTGCCCTCTCCCCTAGCTTCCTTCCCACAGTCCTCTGTTCACACCTGCCCTTTCTCACTCCTCTGTACTCATGCCAGAACCCACATCACATTGTCTGCTATGAGCTGCCAATTTATCCCAAAGGGCTATGAGCTTCTTGAGGACAGGTGTTCTTTTTATGTCATTATAGCCCACAGAAGGTCTAGACATCAGGAAATGTTAGGTGAATTAGGTGTTCATCCAGTCATTCATTTATGCAAAAGGTATCGGGCCCTTTCTATGTGCTACAGGCTGGGCGGTAGAAGTAAGTAATCCATCTTACAAGAAGTAAGAGAGATACCACCTCTGCTCTTATAGAGCTCCAAGTCTTGGGTGAGAGATTTTTAGCAAATGTTTCTGGCAAAAGAATTTAATTACACTCGTGATAAGTGCTATGAAGCCATGGCTCTAGGGACTGTCATTCGCTTGGCCAGCTGGGTTGGTCCTGATGCTCACAGGAAGTTCCCCTTGCTTCTCTCCTTGGCTTTGAGGAGAGCCTGAGAGGAGGACAGGACTCTAGCCATGGTCAGAGATGGCCAGTGGCTTTGGCCCCCTGGGCTCAGGTCCATGGGGTGTTTGGACATCTAGGAGGAAAGAGGAATGACTGGACCTGGGGGTTTGTGCTTGGCTGTTACTTGAGTTCTGCTTGATAATGACCTGGGTGGTTGTGAGCCGTCGAACCCTGCCCTTCACTCAAGCACCTCACCTGTTAACAAAGTCTCTGCTGAGTGTCAGGGTTTGGTCTTACCTGGTCAACTTCCAGGTATTTCTCTCAGATATTTTGCCAGATGACAAACTAAAGGTAGACTGGAATATGAGTTGACCTTTTCGTTTTCTTCACTGCATTTCATTCTGAGTTTCTTAAAATGGTTGTCTGAGAAACAGTGATATCCTGCAGGCAGCTGGGCCACTGGGCATGTGCTGTTCCAGGCATCATCCCAGCTGCCTCCTCCTTCTGCGTTTGCTGTTCAGTCTCCACCAAAGCACCCATCCCTCCTCTGTAGCACCTCCAGTGAGCCCACAGGTCCCTTTTCTCATCTGCACCACCATGCCACCCAGGCTTCCGTCATCTTGGGCTGGTCTTTCTGCTCCCACCTCCAGTCTGTTCTCTTCCTGGGAGGTGGAGTTAGAGCAGTCTTTCTAGAACGCATGCCCCAGAGTCCCTGCTTCTGAGAGCCCACTCATGGCTCCCACAGGCCCTAGGATGGAGCCCCAGTTCCTTGGCCTCCTGCCACGCCTCTCACTACATGCCCCCCGCCCTTGTGTGCTGCCTGGCAGAGCCTCCCCGGGTCTCCGGGCGTGTGTGTCTCTATGCCTTTGCCCCTGACCCCCTCCCTGTGGTTACCCTCCCACTGCTCCATAGATGCAAGACTTCTCTTGCTTCCCTCCCCAAGGTGGACTGTGTTGCCCCACACTCTGAACTGTTACATGGCCATGAACTTGACCCTCATTCATAACATCTGTTGCTTGGTCATGATTTGTTTAGATGTCTGCTTCCACAACCAGACCTTCAGCTCCCTGGGTGTAGGTGCTCTGTCCTGGGCACCTCAGACTCTCCCACTGTCCAGTACAGAACCCAGTGCAGAGGGGCTGATCATTAAGAACATTAGTTGAATGGAGGAATGAGTGGATGCACAAAAGGATAGTCGTATGGTCATACTGGGGCACAAATTATATCCCTGGCAGAGAACTGGGGTCCCTGGCATGGCCAAATAGCACCTCCTTCTCCAACCAACTCCACTTTGCCTTCCACCTGTGACTCATTAAGAGATATGTAACCTTAATCCTTGAAATTGCCTGGGACAGAGCATGTTTTTACTCAATGGCATGAACATGGGTATTTTTTTACTTTCTTAAATAAATCTCACTCCCCCAGGAAGCTTGGACAGGATGTGGGCAATCGAACTAGCTCTTGAAAATGAACGTTTTGCAAAAGGCCCCTTTCGAAATTTGAAACCCTGTGGCCACCGGCCAGAGCTGAGTCTGGCTTGTGGGGGTCGCGGGGGCCTCCTCTCAAAGAAGGGAAGGGAAGATTGAAAATAAACCTAGGCTGATGATTTGTGAGACACAATTCCGAGGTCTGGTTTTGCTTCTCTGATGAAACTTGAGTGAGCTTGGCTACCCTCTTTAGCTCTTCTTTCGATCCTTTGGCCGAAGGCTCCAACCCTCCCAAAGGCAGAAGGGAGCTTAATTTGTCCTGAAATGGATGGGACAAGTGTGCAGGCACTAGGTGGGATGGGAGCTTTGTCCCACTTTGGGAGGAGAGGGAACTCAGGGCCAGGGCCAGCGATTGTGCAGTCCCGCTCAGGGGGCAGAGTGGCTGGAGGCTGACCCTTCTCCCAGGGAGCAGGCGCTGGGTGGACCCTGACACTGGGGAGAATGAAAGGAAAATTGTATCATGCCTATTGTGTGCCAGGCAGAGGCAGCAGTTCCCCTTTCATCCGGGCAATGTCCTGGGCGGGTGATGTCAGTTCCTCATTGTGCAGACAAGGAAACTGAGACCCGGGGCCCATCCCATCCATGATCAGGGCCCAGGCAGCTCTGACTCAATGTTCAGTGCTCTCTGCAGGCGTCCAGGCACTTGCCATGCAGAGCAGTGACCAAGGATCACAGATGCAGTGGGCCGGGGGGGATGGCAGAAAACAAAGGGTTAGGGTGCCCGGATGCCAGGTTCTCAGTGCTGGTGTCCTCACAACTGGCTATCCCTATGCCCCTGCTGTCCTCAGTGGGTGGACACTGGGCCTGGACTGACCCCTGGGACAGGAGGATTTTGATTTCTTTTATCTTTTCTCTGCCAGGAAAGATACTGGTCTCTATTCTTGGTTAAGTTCCAAGAACCATCTAAGTTTCGTGCCCCTCAGCTGTAAAAGGGAACTACATTTCATTTGTTTATTCTGTAAAACTCTCGGTGTGTGCCATGGCCATGCACTGATGACGAGCACATGTGTGCGGCCCCTGCCCCCATGGAGCGCATGCATGGTCCTCCAGCCAGAGACCACGCTGGGAGAAATCAGGGGTTCACTCCTGGTTGGAGGTGAGCATCTGCCTCTGCATGCAGGAAGGCATCTCATGAAACCCCAAAGGCCCAGCAGCCCCTGCACATGGAAGGAGTCACTCTCCTCCATGTGGGGTGAGCCACGCTGGCCTTGTGGCATTCACATGTTCCCTCCACCTGCTTCTCCAGCCTGAAGGGGACCTCAGTGTCCTCTGATGACCTTCTTGAAGAGAGACATTTCCTTCCTTCATTGGAGGCTTTAGACGGAGCCAGTGACAGCTCAGCTCAAGCTGTTTCCCATCTGTGAAATGGGAAGAGGGAGGATGGCACGAGTCCCTTGCCCTCACCAAATTGGCCACTAGAGAGAGGAAAGATGTTTCCATTCTGATCCCCACTCACCTCCACTCCGTCCTTCCAGGCTCCTGATCCTCATTGTAATTTTGGAGCTATTTGGTGATATTTTCTTTGTCCTTGGATCCGAGGCTTCTCCTACCAACACGTTGTTTTTTCAACGTGACAAAATAAAAGCCCTGGGCCCGGCGTGGTGGCTCACACCTGTAATCCCAGCACTTTGGGAGGCCGAGGCAGGTGGATGACGAGGTCAGGAGTTCAAGACCAGCCTGACCAACATGGTGAAACCCCATCTCTACTAAAAATACAAAAAATTAGCCGGGCGTGGTGGCACGTACCTGTAATCCCAGCTACTGAGGAGGCTGAGGCAGGAGAATCGCTTGAACCTGGGAGCCGGAGGTTGCAGTGAGTCTAGATCATGCACTCCAGCCTGGGCCACAGAGCAAGACTCCGTCTAACTCTTCAAACCTGCCGAACCCCGTCCCTGACAGATGTTTCTGGTATCAGCAACAGCTGGTGACCCTGGCCAGCCCCCTGCCAGCCGGGGCTGCTGGCAGCTGCCCAGAGGGGAGAAAGGCCATCCTGGGCACACACCGCCTTGCTGCGGGCTCCCTTGCCTCAGCTGCCCACCCACTCAACCCATTGCTACTGGGCTCCTGGGTTCATTTATTGATGGACTCTCCTGTGCGGTTCTCCGGGGAACCCCAAGCCAGAGTTCAGACTTCATAAAGGGCTGCTTAACTGACTCCCTCTGTCGCGGGGTTCCCCTGTCCTCCTCTGCAACCCTGGCCCCTGGCCCACTCATTTGCACGCAGCTGTGCTATACATTCCCTTTGCATCACACCCCACCCCCTGCTCCCTGCAAAACCCCACTGCTCTGCAGGCTACAAATCCAAAGATTGGGTGCTCATCAGAGCTGGAGAAGCCATATTGGAGGGGAGGGGTCCCAAAGGTAGCAGCAACCCCTTTAAAGCCATGGAGTTGGGTGCCAAGGGCCACCCGGGGCCCTCTGGTCCCATGCTGCTGCATTAAAGGTCTGGCTTCTCTTCCCAGGCTTCCTCCTTGCCATCCTTTCTCAGGGACTGTGGCTTGGTCATGATGTGTGGCCTGGGTTTGGATTTGTATTGTGAGGAAGAGGAGACAGAGTGGAGTGTGTGACAAAGGCTGAGGTGAGCAGGAAATCAAGCCTTGCTAGTTGGTTTTCTGGAGTGGAATTGAGCCTTAAGAAATGAGATTTGTGAGGGCCAGGTGTGGTGGCTCATGCCTGTAATCCCGGTGCTTTGGGAGACCTAAGTGGGAGGATAACTTGAGGCCGAGAGACCAGCCTGGGTAACATAGCAAGACTCAGTCTCTACAAAAAATAAAAAGATGAGCTGGGTGTGTTGGTGCACGCTTGTGGTCCCAGCTATTCAGGAGGCTGAGGTGGGAGGATCTCTGGGGCCCTTGGGATGCCCCCCTACCCCCACATCTAGCGTGGCTTTGTGCCACTGCACTCCAGCCTGGGTGACAGAGCAAGGTCCTATCTCTAAAAAAAGAAGAAAGAAAAAAAAATGAGGCTTGTGAGCTGGAAACAAGGGGAGGCAGAGGTGTTTCAAGTTCCCCAGCCCAACCCTGCAGGACCCCCAGGGAGCTGTCCCTCCTTCCCTGCTTCCCTGACATGGGTGGCGTCTGTGCTGCCACACTGGCCACCTTGCTGATGCCTGCCAGTGTTGTGGGGAGGGGGTGCCACTTGCTTTCTTTACAGAGAAGGAGACTGAGGCTCAGATGAGTGCAGACAGCCCAAGCCTGCGTCAAGTCTGGGGCGCATCTCACATCCCCACACCTGCCTCCAGTACTGCTCACCGCACCCGGGACACACAGGTAGGGATTTGAAGCAGAAGCTGGCAGCGGCTCTGTCTGCAGAGGCTGGTTGCCTTGTCTCGCATCTGTGAGCTTGGGTCAGGGCCTCTTTCACGTGAAGGTTTCCGTCCCGAGGGCACTGCAGCACATGTTCATGGTTTGCTCATCAGGATGAAAGAACTTACCAAACTTTCCTGGCCAAGTTGACCAATTTGGTGATTTTTCATAAAGCCCTGCAGGAAAGCATCTGGAAAGCTCCTTTCCTGCTCCTCACAGTCACCCCGAACAGCATGTTTCCAAATCCACAGAACATATGGGCTGCAGAGCTCAGAGCCTTGCTCCTGGCCCAGCCAACAGGATGCTCTCTTCTTTCCCTGGCGTGGGTGCAGGGGCCACTCTGGGCTGCCTGGGCTTGCCCCCAACCCTAGAGCCTTGCCTTTGGTACCCACTCGCTTGCCTCCAAATTCCTGCGTCCACGACCTCAGGGACAGCCCCCGTTGGGTGCTCATGTGTTATTAATACCAGCCCATTTCTTTCCCAGCAAGGAAAGCCTGGCTGAGTCAGTTCCTGGGCCAAGATTGGTATGGAAGGAACTCTACTAATATGAGCAAGGCAGTGAATATGCAAAGCACAGCTCCTAAATCCAGGATCAGGTCATAGCCAGTGGCTATCAGAGCCTCAGATGGAAGAGCCAGCGGGAAGCCCCAGGCCCACCTGGCTGTATGGGACATTGACCCGGCACAGGGAGAAGACCCAGGTGGATGTAAGTTACAGTTACTGTTCTAGCTCTGGGTTGGAGGCTGGGCTCATGCATGGGCACTGAATCCTTAAAAAGTTAAATGAAGATACTAACATAGTATCTTCATGGACTCATGTTGATTGGTGTCAGAATAAAGACTATAATCAGTCCAATTCTGTGTATATCTGAGTTTGAGGACAATGATAGTAATAATAACAATATAGCAATAACTTGACTGGTCTAAACCTCAATGCATTGCTCTACTTGGCCAAACCTATATACCCCTCTTCCCCCATGTTCCTTTATCTCAATGAATGGCCTCAGTAATCCTGAAACCAAGGTCGACTGCATCTTCTTCCTCCCCTGCACCCTCCAGGAGCAATCCATCACCAAGTCCTATCAGCGCGACACGGTGAATGTCTCTCCTCCTCGCTTCCTTCCAGTTGCCCCTGCCTGGTCGGGCCTCATCCTCCCTCTCTGGCCCAATTGGATGCCCTCTGCTTGCTTGCCTCGTCTCTGACTGTATCCTGTGGATGACATGCATGCATACCTGGCACCACTTAAACCCCCCGTGGGCTCCAGGGGCCCAACTTGTGGTGCCCCAAGCCACTCTATTCCCTCGGCCCTGTGTCCTTTCCTTTTCCTCTCTTGCTCCAGCCTTACTTGTAATTCCTCAGTTCACACCTCCATCATGTCTGTCAGTCTCAAGATCTCCTCGACACCCCTAGCCCTTCTCCAGACCTGTTCAAGTGCCCCTTTCATCACTCCTCATGTGCAGTTCCATAGTTGTCCATTTCACATTGACTTCCATGTACCTGGAGGGCAGGAGCCAGCTCTGACCCAACTTGCCATTCCCAAAGTACCCTCTCAGTGAATGTGGACAGGTCCCCCTGCCTTGTTAATAAGTCATGTGATTGAGCAGGTTGTGTGACTTGCCCCTCTTGTCTTGGAAGGTCATCCTGCCCAGAGCTTGTGAAGGTGCCGTGGCCTGAGCCAGGCTTCCAAGAGGACAACCGTGATGGGCTCAGTGTGTGCGTTGCTGGGTGAGCTCTGCCTTTCCTGGTTACACTCTGAAATACTTGTGTACCTGTGACTAGGGGCCAAACTCGGACTAGATGATAGGTGATCAAAGATGGGCTTTGTGACAGGCTGGAGTGCCTGCGATGGCCTCAGAGAGGGGCTGGAATGCATGTGCTTCTCACCAAGAACATTAGCAAGCAGAGGCTGGGTCATTTCTGACAGCTGCTTCTCTGAGTGGAGGGCAGGGCTGGCTAGAGAAGTCCCTCATCTCTGGTCCCACCTAAGTGGTGGCAGGCGTGTTACTTTGCAGCTGACCAGATGCCAGCTTGAGCTGGGGCTCGGGGTAACCTTCACATCCCTGCCCGAAGGCTCTTTTAAAAATTATGTAGCTAATTGCATTCTATTAACTTATTACCGTAATGGAGAGTGCCATGTCCTTGTATGTTTTCCCCATAAAATAACCTAAGCTAATGGCTAACATTTATTGCACTTAATTTTTAAAAATATTTTCCCATTAAAAAAGAAATACATGTTTATCATAAAAAGCTTGAAAAATATTGAAAAGAACAGGTGTAAGAGCAAGACTCTCCCTAGTTCCCCCACTCACAGATCACCGTTGCCAACATTTTGGTGGCCAGCCTCCGCCTTTTGTTTTTTTTCTATAAATTAGGTGTGTACGTGTCTGTGTGTGCTTAATTGAGTTTATCGTTGCCATCCTGTCTTTTATTTCCACTAATTATATATCCTGAACATTTCCCATGCCATTAAGCAATTTCTTATCTTGTGCTTTTTAATGGTTACATAGGATTCTAGCAAATGGCTATATTGTAATTAATTTAATTGGTTTGCTTTTATTGAGTATTTAGATCCATTTAGAGGTTGGATTGCGTAAGTTGGGGAGGACATGTTTGTTTATTCATTGTCATATACATGTCTGGCTCATTTTCTGCAGTTCATTCTAAATGTGAAATGTCGTGCCAAAAGGTATGATCATTTTATGGCCAAATTGCCCTCTTAAAGCTTGTATCAACTTCTCAGAATTAGAGAAGTACTTGTTTCTCTGGGAATTATCAAGGTTGTTCACCTTTGCCAATTTGTCAAAACACAGTATTTCGTTCTTTTCATTGGCAGTTCTTTTATTACCTGTGATAAAAAAAACATTTTCCCCTATCTCTTTTGGTTATCTGTATCTGAATTGCCAGTTCAGGTTTTTTTCATTTTTCATTTAGTTTTTATTTTTGTCAAAGTCATGCATATGCATCGTTTTAAGAGTCAGATAGTTCTACAAGATTGTTGTAGAGCATCAGGCCTCCAACTCTGCCAACTCCACCTTAATATTCTGCTTAATGGAAGCAATAGTTTTTAACTCCTTTAACTATGCTCTTGACATTTACATCCATATGTCTAAGTAACATTGTTTTTCTCTTCTACTTCTTGATTTTCTTTTTCTTTTTTGAGGCTTACACATTATCGTGACTTTACAACTGTAGAAGATGAGGATTTGACTCCTTGGCCTCACCGCCCCCTCCTCCTTTCCTTCTATGCACCATCCTCAATATATTTAGTACATAGTTCGGGTTTGATCCAAATTGAGAGTTCACCTTTTTATGAGAGTGTAAGCATTCCTGAAATCTGAGCAACACAGCACTACAATTTACCTTTCCTTCATGACTATTATTTTTCTCTTGGAGTTAATAATTATCTTGTATTTTTTTCTCTTTGATTGGTTAGTTTTTTTTATGAGCCTAGCTGATTTATCCCTAGCCTCTCAATATATTCAAACACATTATTTTTAATTTTTTAAAAGATGTGTTTTATCCTATCTAGAAATATCTTCCTAGAGCCTTCTGGCTGGTTTTGTTATGACCTGGGTAATCTTTAGGGTTCTGGATACCATCTTGGAATCTCTTTCACATTCTCCTTCTGAGGATTCCTTTGATCCTCTCTCCTTAGCTGGATTTTGTAGATTATCTACTTTTGTAGATTCCATGTTATCATCCTTTTTGATTTACTCCTTTGTTTTGCTAGAGTGCATCCTCTAGCAGTTTCTGCAGAAACGCTTAATGGAAGGTAAATTTTTAGAGATCTTTCACATCTAAAACGGAAACTGTCTAGCCCACACTGACATTGAAAGGGTGGCTGGGTATAGAATTCAAAGTTGGAAACCTTTGTTTATTTTGGCTCAGATTTTGAAAGCACAAATCATTATCTTGTGGCTTTCAGTGTTATTGGTGAGATGTCTTAAGTCTTTGTGATTCCTCATCCCTTTTATGTGATTTTTTTTTCTTCCCTTCTGGAACTTGTAGAACTTTCTCGTTGTCTTCCAATGTTTAAAAATTTCATGTGTTTGTGTCTTGGTGTGTATCTATGTTTATCCATTTTTCCAGGTTCTTTTAACCTTGAAGACACTTGTCTTGAACAACTGGTTGGATCATTTCCTCACATTTGTTTTCTCTTCCTAGCATTTTTTTTCTTTTCTTTTCTTTTCTTTCTTTTTTTTTTTTTTTTTGATGGAGTTTCACTCTGTTGCCCAGGTAGGAGTGTAGTGGCATGATCTTGGCCCACTGCAACCTCTGCCTCCTAGTCTCAAGCAATTCTCCTGCCTCAGCCTCCCAAGTAGCTAGGAATACAGGCGTGTGCCACCACGCCTGGCTAATATGTGTATTTTTGGTAGAGATGGGGTTTCATCATGTTGGCCAGGCTGGTCTTGAACTCCTGACCTCAAGTGATCCACCCACCTTGGCCTCCCAAAGTGCTGGGATTACAAGCATGAGCCACTGTGCCCAGCCTCTCTTCCTAGCATTTCTATTGTTTGTATGTTGGAACTCCTGACTAGTTTTGTAATATTCCCATATTTTTCCTTTGATTTTCAACTTTTAATATTCATGTTCTGTTTCTAAGAAGGATTTCCCTACCTTTATGTTTAACTTATTTTCATTTCTGCTTTCATATTTCTAATTTTTAATTTTTAAATTATATTCTAAATATTATATAACATTTTGTTTTATGAATGCAATTGCTTCTTTAATATCTCTGATAATATTAATAATAGGTCTTTTGAAATTTTTTTTCTCCCTGCAGAGCAGGCAAGCTTCGTTCAGTTTACCACTTAGAACTGGAAATCGTTTACCCATGTTGCTCTGTAGGTGTGTTCATTTTTTATTTTGATTTTGTAAGGCCTTTTTAACAAGAATAGTAACTCTTTTTCTATCATATGTTACCAGGATCCCCCACTTTTTCATTTGCCATTCCATTTTGTTGATAAATTATTTTTTATTTTAAAAATTACTATGTTCTAAAAATTTATCTTTAATTTTTCCTTACAGTTTCTTCACTTGCATTTTTCTTTTAGCTCAGAAAGTCCCAAACTGAACTTTAATTTTTTTTTAGTTCTTTCATGATTTTATCTTTTATATTTGAATCTTTACTTATCAACTTAATTATTGTGAGAAATAACTATTTGTTCCACTTCTACATTTACTACATGCTAGATACTTTTATAGTTCGGGTTCTTGTTCTGATTTTCTATTATCCATTGGTTTGTCATTGCTTTATTTTAGTATATTGTGTTGTTAAAATGTGTTATTACTCAGCAGCAATAGTCTTCCTTAATTCTTATTTTTCAAGATTTTCTCCATTAGTCTTATTTGTATATTCTTTCAGATGAACTGTAGTGATATTGTAAAGTTAAAAACATTCTTTATGGATATTGTGTGGAACTTTATAAAACTGTCAATTAATTTAAAGAGAGGTGATATTTTTTGAAACAGGCTTTGCATGATATTTTGCAGTTTTATGTATACATATATATTCATAAGTCGTCAAATTCGACAGATTCACAATTTGTTATTTTTATTTCAAGGAATTAAATGTGGCTTCTATTGTGAATTTGATCCACTTTCTTTATGTTTTCTAACTGGTTGTTATTGGTATGTAGGGAAATGTCTATATATTTATTGTTACTGTTCATCTCACTGAATTCTCTAATTTGTTCTACAAGTTTCTAGTTGAGTGTTTTGGAACTTCTAGGTAAAGAGTCATTCATGGCTGGGCATGGTGGCTCACGCCTGTAATCCCAGCACTTTGGGAGGCCGAGATGGGCGGATCACCTGAGGTCAGGAGTTCGAGACCAGCCTGCCCAACATGGCGAAACCCTGTCTCTACCAAAAATACAAAAAACTTAGCTGGGCGTGGTGGTGGGTGCCTGTAATCCCAGCTACTCAGGAGGCTGAGGCAGGAGAATTGCTTGAATCCGGGAGGCGGAGGTTGCAGTGAGCCGAGATTGTGCCACTGGACTCCAGCCTGGGTGACAAGAGCGAAACTCCATCTCAAAAAAAAAAAAAGTATCATTCATATCTATATATAATGCAATTTTTGTCCGTCATTTTATCTCATCTGTTTCTTTTCCTTTGGCTAGATCTTCTAAAACATTATATTATTGATAACAGAAATCTTGTCTTGTTTCTGGTTCACTTTTAAGTATGGTTGCAAATCATTTTTTAGTTGAGATTTTTTAAATAAATGAAGTATTTATACCTAGTTTATATAAGACTTTAAATCAGGATTGGAGTTAGAATTTTATGAAATGCTTTTTTGATATCTGTAGATATCATGTTGTTTTTCTCTGTTGATCTGTTGATACAATAAACTAATGTTTCGTAACTTTGAAACATTTTTGGATTGAATTCTACTTGATTATGGTATATTGTTGTTTTAATATACTACAAGATTTGCTAGGCTAATATTTCATTTAGAATTTTCCAAATCTATTTGTTGTTGAATTTGGGTGTCAAAGTTATGCTGACTTTGTAAAATAAATTAGGGAACATTCCATCTTTTTCTATGTTCTGTACCATATATGCATTATTTGAATGATTTAGTCCATGAAAGCTTGAAAGAACTCACCTATGTAACTATCCTGGGATAAGTCTTTGGCAACGTCTCTTATTTCTTCTGTATTTATTGGATTCTTTGGGTTTTCTACATCTTTAGAATTTTTGCTTCTTTTTCTAATATAGCTCAGTGTTTAAATGTGCAGGCACTGGAATCAGACAAATCGGGTTTAAGATTTTGGCTCTCTCATTTTCCATATGATGGGGAAACTGTGTCACCTCCCTAGTTCTTAGTTTCCTCATTTGTTAAATGGTTAAAACGAAAGCCTCTGAGGGCCCTAACAGGACCAGCGTGAGGATTAAGAGATAAAGTACCTTGCACTGGTTCTGGCACATAATGAGTGCTCAATAATGTTTTTAGATATTATTTATCCTAGAAAGTAATGGATTTTTCTGAGATTTAAAAATTTATTCACATAGGATTATAAATAGTATTTTTATACTAGAATTTTAATGTATTTTTATGATTACTTCACTTTTGTCATTCTTAATTTTGTATGTGCATACTTTATCTCTTTTTTATTAGATGACCTAGAAGAATATCTATTTTAGAGGTTTTTCAAAGAATCTGTTCTTGGGATAACTTGTCAGTTCAACTGGTTTTTGTGTGCCTGTGTTCAAATTAAATAATATCTGTCTTTATTGATTTCTTTCTTCTGCTTTCTCTAAGTTTGTTTTATGGATTTGTCCATATATGCCCTATTGTTATTCTTTAATAATGAAAGTATTTCCTGGTATGAATTTGCTTCTGTTTGCAATTTTGACTGCATTTTCATATGTCTTAATATGTGGTCTTCAGTACCTTAAAATATTTGTTATAAGGCTTCTTATTTCTTCTTGTTATTAGAAGAAATGATTATCTGAGTTAAATGTGCAAAAGTAGAGCTGATTTTTAAAAATTAATTTCTAATTTTTTAAAGTTGTAAGTTGTTTATACTTTTAACTCAATTGCGGTTATCTTTTATTGTGGCTTGAAAACGTGGACACACACATTCTACTTTGGGGGAATTTATCGATGCCTTTTTTGTGCATAATATAATTGATTTTGTAAATGATTTTTGTGGGCATTTAAAAGTAAGATGTACTTGTTTATAAGGTATGGATTTTGATGTAAAGACATTTAGTTTTATTAGCTTTTTAGTCTTTATTTGGATTTTCTTAGTAAAGAATTACATAATCTATAAGCAACCATATTTTGAATCTCAATCTAAGAGTTTCCTGGACGTATCTGGTTTTTGTTTGTTTCATTACATTGGTTCGAACTTTTTGGACGGTGACCTAATGTTGATGAGATGGGCTTCTTTCCCGTTTTTCTCATGTTCTGTTAAGTTTGTTGTTGCTTCTAGATTTGAGGTATGTTCATCATTGACTTCTTACCTATTTGACATTTTTAGGACTGGAAGAGTTTTGGATGTGATGTTTCTATTCTTTTTCCTTGTTTTGGTGCTATTTTATTTCTAATGCAAATGTTCATGAATGCTATGTCATTGTGGATTATACCTTCCCTCTCTGAGAGGTGTTTAATGACCTGAAATCACAGAAGCACATCTGTTTTCTTTTCATTTGTGTTCCTAAGCTAGGTAGCCTCACTTTCTCATGTAATTGTTTCTGCAAAGTGTTGTTTGAAAGTTGAACTGGAGACTTGCATGTTCCAAAGAATTTTGCTCCTCGAGAGCTCAATCTTCCAGGCAATTTCTAACATTCCATGGATGTTCTTTAGTTTTGTTCTTTTCAAACATGCAGTCAACTGCCTTAAATTCAATTATCGAGGCCAAAGACTGGCCACGTTGGGTCCGCCTAACAATGTCCATGTTTATACTAATTTCTTAAGTATATAGGAGATCGGTGCTCTTACCACAGGTATCAGCAACTTTGTTTTTCCATTTTCCACTTATTTATAAAACAATGGGAGCAAAATGTAATTAAATACTTGCTTTCAAAGGCAGCCAAACCCTTTATTCAGACTAAATATTACCCAGAAGCCCAATAAGTAAAATAGATCAAGTCAGGGCTGCCTTGTTTCAGGGCTGTGCTGTGACCCCAAGCTGTTGGTGCTGGGCACCCTCCTTAAAATGCTATGGGGAACCCCAAATGCCCTTGAGAACACCCTTTGGAAGCCTCTGCAAAGAAATATTTAAATAATTGCACAAGTAAACTCAAAAAAATGGCTATGTAGGCAAAACTGGGGTGCCGTTGACTGCTTGCTGGCAGTCAGCTGCTGTCTGCATTCCGTGGTTTGGAGGATGTCAGTGCATGATTGTGTGGGCTGCCTGGGATTCCAGTGCATGGAAATTGAGGCCATCCTATTTATCTGTGCCATTCCTCAGCTTTGAATTTTCTTGAGTTAATTTATTTAAATTGTGTCTCAGATAGAAAACATATAGTTTCAGTTGGAGTCTTTTGACCCAAACTAAGCATTCTTTTTGGAAAGGACGTGTAACCCATTTATGTTTTGTCTCTAATTGTCATGTTTGCGCTTAAAAAAAAAATGTACTTAATGCTTGTTTTATTTTTTTCATCCTTTTTTCCCTGCTATCTTTTGTTATCTCACAGAGACTACTTTTTTTTTAATTTTAATTTTCTCTGTGATTTGGAAAGTACATAACCAGCTTCTATGTCTGTTGGTGCTTACATTTCAATTTTTGAAAAACTACGCTTACATCTATTATTTCTCTATGGTAACAAATGAAATAGTATTCTCTGACTTTGCCCTTTGTGGAATAATTAAGTTTCATATTCATCTGCTTCCTCCCTTTCCTCCCACTGTTACGTCCTCCCAAACGCTAAGGAAGGTGTTGGTGAGTTTTATCCCTGCCTCCTCTACTCACCATCCCCCCAGTCCTGTGCCATGTGCTTTGGGGGGCACAAATGGCCTCTCTCTGCCTCTGTGGTCTGCCCCCCCCCCCGCAGTAGGTGGGGCTACTTACTGTTTCTGGACTATAGATTGTGTAGACTTTGAATCCTACCACTTCGGGCACTTCTGATTTCACTGATCAACGTCATGTGGGTTGAGTATCTGTTTTTCCCTTATCCAGCCTGTGAGCCCCTGGAAGGCAGGAGCACCGAGTCAGCCTCAGCCTCTGCACAAGGCAAATGCTAGAAAATGCATCAATGGTTGAGTATCCGAGAGAGTACCTGGGCGAGCCAATGAGAGGATGCGTAGCTGAGGAGTGGATGACTCTGCGAAGGAGTGGGTTCTTTAGGGAGAGGAGTGTGTGCAGGAGTGTGTGAATCTGTGCATCTTTGCAAGAAAGGATGGATGAGGGAGTGGAGCAGTGACTGGGGTCTGGGGAGTGAGAAGGGTTGCCAGCCATCTGCGGTCAGCAGGAGCTTCCAGGCCCAAGTTTGGTGTGTTGGGAGGCTGGGTGAGAAGGTGGGTCCACCCACCTCTCTAGATACCCAAGAGGCTAGTGGGGACCCAGGTCACTTTCTCCAGGAGGACATGGATGCTTTTGGGGTCTATCTCTTGTACTCCTTCCTTCCTCACCATGCTGTGGCATGCACGGCCTGTGCTGGGAACTAGGGTACAAAGCTGAGGCCAGCACAGCCCTTTCCTGCCCCAGAGGAGTTCCCATACCAAAGGGGAACCTGAGTGAGTTCCCCATCCACCCCGACTGGAGCCTCCCCCTTGGATCTTATGTTCTAGTCCCTTTATTTTTACATACCTCAAGAATCCACCTTAGCTCCCTTCACCTACCTGCCATCTGCTTGGTGGCTTCTCTGTATCTCACTTCTTTGTGGCTCCCAAACCCACAACTCCACCCAGAGAGCTAGGTACAGATCATCAAGGGCCTCCACCAACTGCCAACTCAGAATCTCCACTAGGATTTCTTGGTGGCACTTCAACTTCAGCACACTTAAAACTAAGTGTGCCCCACCAGCACTTGGTCCTCATCTAGCGATCCCCGGCTCCAAGAGTGGTCCCACCCTCGGCCAGCTCCCGGGCCAGGCACCCGCAAAGACATCCGATGTTTTCTCATGGCCCACCATGCCTTGTCCACATCTGGGCTGTTGCCAAGTCTCCTGTGCTCTTCTTCCTAAATATTCGGAAACATGGCCGCTTTCCTGTCTGCATGACTTCTACCCTCCTCTCTTTGGGGTCCTGTACTCTTTCTTCCTGCTCCTACTCCCAGCAACATCAGCCAGAGATTTCACATCAGCCAGAGAAATCTTGTAAAAATAGGAAGCTCGCTATGTCCTTTATCAGCTAATAATGGCTTCCCCTTAGCCTGAAGAGAAGTCAGAATTTTACCTTTGTTTTCAGGTCCTGAATGATCTGGTGCCACCCAGCTCTTCAGACTCACTTCTGGCAAGTTTCTGGCTCCCCAGGCTCAATTCACATGGATACTCTTTCGGTTGCAATGCTCCATCCAGACCACGCTCCATCCAGTTCATGCTCAATCCAGTCTATGCCCCATCCAGTCCACACTGCATCCAGACCACACCCCATCTAGTCCACACCCCATCCAGGCCGCACCCCATCCAGATCACACTGCATCCAGTCCATGCCACATCCAGACCACACCCCATCCAGCCCACACTGCATCCAGTCCACGCCCCATCCAGACCACACCACATCCAGTCCACACCACATCCAGTCCACACCCCATCCAGACCACACACCATCTAGTCCATGCCCCATCCAGACCACACCCCATCCAGACCGCACCCCATCCAGACCACTACTCCATCCAGTCCACACTGCATCCAGACCTCACTCCATCTAGTCCACACCTCACCCAGACCAATCTCCATCCAGTCCACACCCCATCCAGTCCACACCCCATCCAGACCCACCCCATCCAGTCAACACCCCATCCAGTCCACACCCCATCTAGTCCACACTCCATCCAGACCACAACCCACCCCATTCAGTCCACATTGCATCCAGTCCACACTCCATCCAGACCACACCACATCCAGTCCACACCCCATCCAGACCACACCCCATCCAGACCACACCTCACCCAGACCACACCCCATCCAGTCCACACCCCATCCAGTCCACACCCCATCTAGTCCACACTCCATCCAGACCACACCCCATTCAGTCCACATTGCATCCAGTCTACACCCCATCCAGACCACACCGCATCCAGTCCACGCCCCATCCAGACCACACCCCATCCAGTCCACACCCCATCCAGTCCACACCACATCCGATCCACGCCCCATCCGGACCACACCCCATTCAGTCACACTGCATCCAGTCCACACCCCATCCAGACCACTACTCCATCCAGACCACACCCCATGTAGTTCACACTCCCCCAAGTCAACACCCCATCCAGTCCATGTTCCATCCAGTTCATGCCCCACACAGACCACACTCCATCCAATCCACGCCCCACCTCGACCACTACTCCATCCAGTTCATACTCCATCCAGTTCATACTCCATCCAGTCCACTCTCCACCCCGACCATGTTCATCTGACCCACGTTCCATCCAGTCCATGCTCCATCTGGTCCTCTGCTTTTACCCTACAGTGTCCACTCTTGTCCTTTCTATTCTTGGCTTAGTCCCCTCATCCTTTATCTTCTAATCTAAACTTCTGAGAAGTTTCCCTGATTGGTGAGAACCTCTTGTTAAATGCTCTCTGCTCCTTCACAACACTTTGGCCTGCTCACATTTTGAAACCAATTCTCTGCAATAACTACTTTAATGTTGGTTTTCCCCACAATGCTGGCAGCTGCAGGAAGGCAGAGACTGTGTCTTATTTACTGGTCTAGCTCCAGCACCTCACAGATGTTCAGTAAACACAAGTTTATTTCTATGAGTGACCACATGGAAAATGTGAGTGGGCTGGAGGAGAGGTGCAGGCAGGGTGCTGTGGAGGGTCAGGGATGCAAAGGCCTAAGTTGGCTGAGGTGGGGTCGGGGCTCATGAAAGAACTGCCATTTGGTTGGGCTTGAGAGAGATGTAAGCAGATATGGGCTCTGGGTGGAGGAGTAGTGCCAGCAAAGGCATGTGGACAATGCACGGGGTGTGGAGGGTAATCTGTTAGACTAGACTAGCTCACGCTTGGAGGGAGCAGGGGAGCATGATGCCTTGAATGACTTCCTAAGGAGTTAGGACTTCAACGACTGGGTTGCAGGGCCCCGTCTACACTGGGGTTCAGGACTTTAGAGGACAACCAAGCTGTCCTGCAGGGCTGCTGAGGGTTCTGCCCTTGTCCTTTCCCTGGAGGCTACCAAATCATTGCTTTGCATTCCATTCACATGGGATAGTTGTGCCACGAAAGGGGATGGAGAAAATCAAGGAAGACTTCCTGAAGAAGGTGGAGAGGTTGATCAGGAGCTGGAGGAACACACTGCCCACTCAGCTCTGTGGTTTGAGTCTCAAAAGGTGGTCTAGAGCACGGCGAGGACCATCAGAACTTGGGTGAGCTTGGGAAGTTTTTACCTAGAGGTTGAGGGGCCCCCTTTTATATGATGAACTGTGCCCTTGGAGTGTCCCGTTTGCCATGCAGAACAAAACACTGCCCTTTATCTTGATGAAGAGATAGTTGACCACATAATGGCCAAAGCATGGTCAATATTGTACACTTTGTCTTGTCGCAATCTTTCCAAGTTGACATGGCCTTCCTGGAGGAATTACCACTTAGGGTAGAGGCACCCCTTCCCCATCAATGCCACTGCCCCACATTGGAGGAGGGGTTGTTTATGTTCACCATGTGCCTGCTTCCAATGCCAAATCAAGCCTCAGAAAGCTTTCTGGAAGTGACGCCAACTTCAGGGGCAAGGCCCTGGTTCTGGGGTCAGCACCATTCCATGGTTCCTGAAGAGATGGTAGACTATGGAACGTAGGCGTTATGATTTTTGACCTATGTAACATGGTCCACTAACTCTCAGTATCCAATCCATCCTCGGAGGGCTTCCTGGAGGTGTTGCCAACTTCAGGGAAGAGAACACGTGGTTTAGCTTCAGCACTGCTCCACGGCAATTTCTGTGGCTCATGGTTGATGTCTGACTTGTGCAACAAGGCCTGGCTCTTCCGGGCATTAAATGCACTCTCTGGGGAGTTTTCTGGAAGTGATGCAACTTGGGCTCAAGACGCCGGTTCCAGCCTCAGCCGTGGTTCTGGAAAAGATGATTTGCCATGTGGCCTATGCGAAAGGAGGGATTTGTGTGAGATGGGCTACCACTTCCCAGTAGCCTGCCAGCTTTGGAGGGCTTCATGGAGCCAATACTACCTTCAGGGGGACCCACCAGTCCATCCTTCATTCCGCTGTGTGGCATTGAAGAGTTGCTTTCCTGTGTTGAAGTTTTCTGTTTATACCAATGTCCACCTCTGATCAATCTTACATTCAGTCTCAGAGGGTTTTCCGGAGGCAGTGCCAAGTCTGGGAATGGGACAGTGGTTCTGTCCTTAGGGAGGTGGTTGACCAAAACAACTCCTGCTTTGTTCATGAAGATGGCATGGTGGTTACTGCTCAGAATCTAATCCAACCTAAGAGGACCTCCTGGAAATGCCCTTGGTATTGAGGCAGATATGGCCTTAGGGCACTTTTTATTTTTTTAATGCCCAAGACTAGAGCTCACTAATAGGTAAGATCTGGGCCTTAGGTGCCCAGTGCTGTTTCCTTGGCCTGGTCAGTGTAACTAGATGGATGTTCTTTGGTTGCACATGGGCCATTTTGTATTTCTGATTTTCTCCCCACTCCCCCAACCAGCTCTGTTAGCCATGTGCCATGTCCTCCCTCCCATCTACCCACTCCTTCAGACCCAGCACAGTGTGCCTGGCACACAGCAGGCACTTAATCAGTATTTATGGAGTGATGAAATCCATATCATCGTCCACTTCTTCTCAGTGGGACTTTCAGCCTTGGAGGGCTTCCTGGAGGAGTTGCCAGTTTTGGGGATGAGCCACTGCTTCGAGCATTCATGTCAACCCCTGACCATGAAGACGAGACTCCTGGCCTGTGTGTGCTTGTCGCATGATGCATGTGCTGTGCTCAACCTCCCTTCTGGTTCCACCCAGCTCAAGGCCTTGGAGGGCTTTCTGGACGTGTCCTGAGCCTTTGTCCTCGGCGTCTCTGTGTGGTACTTGGAGAGATAGTAGACCGTATAGCGTACGCTTTATCTGTGACGTATGTAACACGGTCCACTAACCCTCAGTATCAAATCCATCCCCGAGGCTCCTGGAAACAACGCTGTCTTCGGGCAGGAACGGTTGGACCCACCACCACTTCTCCATGACACCCAAAGAGACGGTTTTCTGTATGGCATGTGTTTTCCTGCATGATGCAAACTGGCATAATCTCGCTCGTCTTAAATCAAGCTCTGCCTTGGGAAATCGCGCCATCCCTGGGGAGGAGACCTTGATTCTTTCTGGAATCAGTGCCATTCCATGGCGTTCAATGACGTGGTTGACTACACAACACTTATTCAGTAGACACCGTGACCTGCTTCTTCTCAGCGTCAAATGCAGCCTAGAAGAAGCGCCCTCAGGCAACTTCGTGGACATGAGCCTTCTTCCAGCCACCACCACCACCATCGTGCGGTACTTGAAGAAATGGTTTACCGTCCCACATACATTTTGAATATGTATGTGGGACGGTAAACCGCTTCTTGGTATCCAGCCCAGCCATCCAAACCTCCCTGGAGAAAGAAGCCTGGAGTTAGAGGAAAGCCACGGGTCTCGGCATCCTCGCCATGCCATGGCGCTTGGTGGAATGGTAGACTCTTAGATGTGTGCTTTCTCTGTCAATGCTTGTGACACGATCTTCTCCTCAGTGCCAAACACAGCCTCCAGTGACTTCCTCAGGACAAGGATGACCTCCAGGAAGGTGTCCTGCTGCCCACGTTGGCACATCCCTCTGGAGTAATTGAAGAAACGGTGGCTGGTGCCGCAAATGTTCATGAACGAGGGATGTGAAACAGGCCACCTCTCATCCTCATAGCCCTCCTCAGATGACTTCAGGACAGTACGCCCATGTAGGAGCAGATATGGGTCCAGGAGATGATGCCACTCCAGGTACTTGAAGACGCACTGACTCGTTTTTGTCTTTGCTGATGCGTGTACAGTCTATCTTTTTTCCATCTCAAGTCTAGCCATCTCTGGGGAAGATGCGCCAGCTCTGGACTCCGCACTGATCCTCATGAAGATCTGATCGACCCCATCGTGTATGTTTACAGAGGAAGTGCCTCCGTGGCCCAGTTCTTCCCTATCTCCATCCCAGAACCCATGCTTGGAGAACTTGCTGAAGAAGCTGCCAGCCTCAGGGACAGAGCACTGGTTCTGGCCTCTTCACTGACCTCACGGTACCTGAAAAGGGTTCAGCCACACTGCATGTCTTTTCCCCATGACGTATGTAACATGGTCTACTTCTTTTCAAGTATCCCATTCAGCCTGGAAAGTCTCCAGGGAGGTTATGTTAAGCTCAGGAGACGAAGCACTAGTTCTGGTACCAGTACTGCCTCGGGGTACTTAGTAGAAGTTGGCCATGCTTCATATGTTTTACTTACAACGCATGTTACTTCGTCCACCTTCCTATAACAGCGTGCACCTCGGGGGGCTTTCTGTAGGCAGTAACGAGTGTCAGTCATAGCACTAGTTCCAGCATCATCTCCATTCTTGAGGGGCTCCTTTGTGCTGCGTCCACTGCATCTGTGGCAGACATTGCATGGTGGCCTCTTCCCAATACTGCATCAGGCCTCAGAGGGCTTCCTGGAGGTGATGCTAGCGAGAGGAAAGAGACACCAGCTCTGACATCAGCCCTCTCCAACGTACCTGAAAAGATGGTTGACCATAGAACATGCGCTATCTCTGTGTCGTATGTAATATGGTCCACATCTTCTCAATATCAAATTCAGTCACAGAGGGCTTCCCAGAGAGAGGCAAAGTCACCTTCATGGGAGACACACTGATCTGGCTTCAGTGCCATTCCACAGTACTTGGAGAGATGGTAGAGCATAAAGCGTACGCACTGTTGAATGACAGATGTAGCATGGTCCACTCATTCTCACCATCAGCCAGCCCTGGGGCTTCCTGGAGGCCATGCCGACTTGAGATCCAGGCCTGCGTGGTAGCCAGTGTGCAGTGCAGGTCACCAGGTGGTTGGCTGCAGACCCTGTCCTTTATTTATTACATTGGCCATTTGGTCCACCAGCCAAGAGCTCAGTACCAGTCCCAGCCTTACAGGGCATCCTGGAGGTGGTAGTGGCATTGGATGTGGGTTTGTGGTCATTGCCACGTTGCCGGTGGCTGGTAGTTCATGATGCACATTGTGAGGCTTTCTGGAGGTGATAGCAGGTGAAAGGAAGAGAGCCAGGGGTCAGCGTCACTTCCTGGTATTTGAAGATGCGGTTGACCATGGTGTGTACGCTTTATTTATGACGTAGGACACATGGTCTACTTCTTCTCAATATCACATCTCGCCTCGGAAGACTTCCAGGAGGTGATATCAGCTTTGAGGAAGAGCCACTGTCCTGGTGTCAGTACGGCTGCTGCTTGGTACTTGGAGAGAGGTGGTCCGTGGCGCGTTCGCTTTATTTATGGCGCACATTACACGGTCGACCTCTTTGCAGTATCTAATCCCGCCTTGCAAGCTTTCCTGGAGCTAACATCAACTGCGGGGTTGGGGGGCCACTAGGTCTGTGCTCAGTGCAACCCAGCGGGGTTTGTGATGTGTTTGTCTTGTGCGTGGCGATAACTCATGTGTGGCAGCCTTCTTCTCAGCACACTGCTCTGGCTTGGCGGCAGGGTTCACTTGCGGACAAGGAGCGTGGTGTCAGCACGTGCCTGGATACATGAGATGGTTGACCAGAGAGCACACGCTTTATTTGTGCCGTTTGTGACCTGGTCCACTAACCCTCAGTATCTAATGCCCCCTTGGAGAACTTCCTGGAAGAGGTGTCAACTTTTGGGGAAAGAGACAATAAACTGGGGCCAGCTGCACTCTGCTAGACTCTGAAGAGAGCATCTGCGAGGCGTTTGCGACACGTGTGCCAAATGTGGCTGAGTTGGACTGATTTTCACTCCTGTCTCTTTCCTTGGAGGGCTTCCTAGATGTGGAGGCATCCAAGTTCAAGGGAAGGGGCATGCTGTCTATACCATCTCAAAGTCCTCCAGTGATCAGCTGACCTGAGTGTGTGCACTTTTATTTACAACCAAGGTCGCCTGGCCCGCCACAACTCAGTCTCCACTGGGTCCTTAGCAGGACTTTTGGTGGGGTCAGCCTTGGTTTGGGGCATCTGTGCCTCTCTCGAGTAACTGAGAAAAGAAGGCCCTGGAGGTTAACCCTAAACGCGATAGCTCCTGTGACCAGCCTTTCTACGGCATCACCACCTCTGTCTGTGATGTCAACTTCAAGACGTGATGTGGGGTCTGCTCCACTGGGGTACTTGGATAGATGGTTGGCAAGCAGCATGCATCCAACTCTTGGCTTCTTCCAGCAAATCAACTAACTAACGCTCAGTGTGCAATTCCATGTTTAACAGGACTTCCAGGACTGAATGTCAAGTCTGGGGAAGAATCAGTGGTGTTCTTGTCAGTGTTAATCAGTGGTACCTGAAGAGAGGTTTTCTGGGTTTCTGTTTCTTTAATGAGGATGAAACACACCTGGTTAACCTCTTTTCCAGTATCAAATCCCATCTTGGAGGCCTTCTGGTCCAGACCTCAGCTTCAGGGAAGGGCGTTCCTCTCAGCTCCAGTCCACTGGACAGAAATCTATGGTTAACCACAAAGCCTGTGCTGTGTTATTTTGACTGATGTCATGTGTTTTACTAACCCCAGTGTCCAATCCGTATTTAACAGGACTTCCAGGACTGAATGTCAAGTTTTGGGAAGGAATCAGTGGTGTTCTTGTCAGTGTCACTTGGTGGTACCTGAAGAGAGGTTTTCTGGGTTTCTGTTTCTTTATTGAGGATGAAACACACCTGGTTAACCTCTTTTCCAGTATCAGTCCCCACCTTGGAGGCCTTCTGGTCCAGATCTCAGCTTCAGGGAAGGGGTGCTGTGGACATAAATAAGTAGACATGAGCAAATGGCTGACCACTAAGCGTGCCCCATGTTTCTGAATTTTGCCACCGATTGCACTAACCCTCAATGTCTTATCCCTTCTTAGGAGGACGTTTCAATGTGATGGCAGCCTGGGGGAAGACAGTGTCACCACGACAGTGTCACCAAGACAGTGTCACGGAACATGCAGGTGAGTCGTCTGTGGTTGCCTTCGTTGTGCTCCCAACAGATCGTGTGTGTAATTCAGGCTCTTTCAGCATCTGACCCTGCTGTAGGGGGATTCCTGGTCCTTGCCACACTCAGTGATGGGCTTGAATGAGCCCAGCCCACAGCAGGGGAATGCCAGTTTGATGGGAATCATGCCCTGGAGAGATAGTGCAGGTGTCCTGCACGCCTGCCCCCAGCCTGCAGTTTACTCTGAAAGGATGTCCTGGATATAATGACACCTTAGGGGAAGAAAAGCTGATTCTGAGGTCAAGAGGAGACCTTGGGGGCCCTGGAATTGGCCCAGGTTGAGACCTGTTTATTTCTAACAGGAATTGTGGAGTTGACTTACTTTAAATCTGGAAGAATCGTTGATGTCATGCCAGCTTGAAGGGAGGGCATTGTCATCAGCCCTGATCCAGGGGAAGGGAGTGGATGGCCCACCATGGGGCATGTACCTCCCAGGAACACACCTGCTCCACTGACCAGCACATCTGACCCATCCTCAGGGTTGTGTTTCTGCCGATGGTTCTTCTTTGGGGTGCTCAAGGAGAGGTTTCCTTTGGCAAATCTGTTTCTTTTATATAAATCATTTCTGTGGACCACTCTTCAGTATCAAACACCAGTTCGGAAGGCTCCTGGATAAGACAGTTGTCAGGCCCAGGCCAGGGTGAGTGGGCCGAGATGGGTGCTTCCCCTGTTCTAAGCGTCCTGTCTGGCAGTAATGCTTGGTGCCCGATCCTTTCCAGGAGGACTTCCTGGAGGTGATGCCAGCCTCTGGGGAAGGAAGTGACTCCCTGCCAGCTCTAAAGCCAAGGCACAGAAGTAGGTTTTGCTGGTGCTGTATTTGTTTTGATGGCACTTAGTTGTGACTGTGGTCCTCGGTTCATCTGTGGCATTTGGGGATGGGACTGTGAGGGAGGAGGGCCTCGGGTTCTGGAGAAGGGCCAGGTATTTCCATCTCAACCCTGCTTTTTACAACCAGAGACAGAACATATGAGGTAGCACCAATGACCTCCGCCACCAACCCTTCCTATTAGCTGATACCCAAACACCGTTCCTTCCAGCCGAAAAGAGCCCTCATAAAGAGAGGGCAGACAGAGAGTGTCAAGGCCATGTGACAGCAGGCAGTGTGCTGTTGCCTCCGGGGTATCCAGGGTAGGCGGCTGCTGGGTCCATGTAGATTGGGTGCTCTGCTGGCTACGCAGGGGTCAACGGACAGGTGGCAAGGGTGCAGAGCTGCAGCCTGGCCCTGGGATTTTCTTCTCAGCCCTCTGCTCCAGGGTCCACCTTCGGGGGAAAAGAGGGCACAATTGTACAACTTCATAAGAGGAAACCTGAAGTTTTCTGACCCCTGATTCTCTCTAGCCCTGTCAGGATTGATCTAACTCTCTGTTGAAATGCAAAAGAGTCTGGAGATAAGAGTATTCCCCCCACAATGAAAACAATTATTGTCAAAGGGGTTTTATAGCAAGCAGAAAATCCAGCCCAGAATTGGCTAAAACATTTGGGGAGCTCACATCAGGAAATGAAATTCGTTTTTATTTCTTAATTCTGCTGAATTGGATTGAAGGCAGCAGAAGGCATTAAGTGGGATTTGACCTGGAGGAAGGGGGCCTGGCCGTGCTCCTGGCTTCCCTGACCCTCCCTCCCTAGACATGTGTAGCAGGCACTCACTTTGCTTACAACTTACTCCGTACCATGTATCTGTTTTTAGAATCACACGTTGCCTGGAAGACTGCTTGGATCCATGGCCAGTGCCACACAGGGGCCTGGGCGCTGGCTAACTGCAGACCCAGCCACCTGCTTCTTGACCACAGAATTCGAGATTTACTCATGAACTCTCCTGACGCACTGACTTCGGGATGCAAACCATTATTACTAGGGGCACTTCCCGTGGCCGGACTTCCACAAGGAAACACTGGTTCCACTGTCAGGAAAGCTCCAATACCTGGAAAGAGGTTGTACCTAAAGTGTTCTCTGTATTGGTGGAAAATGTTTCACGGGCAACCTCTTTTCATTGTCAAGGCTTAAAGAGCTTTTGGCTGACTTCCCAAAAGCAACCTGGGATGCGCAAATAGAAGCCATCTGACATCTGGTCTACCCAGTGCCATGTAGATTCGGGGAATCTTCCTGGAGGTGACACCAACATCGGCGAAGATTCGGCAGTTTTGTTTTGATTTTTTTGTTTGTTTTTTGATCAGTGCTAATCTTCGATACTCGAAGGAGAGGTTGTCCGTGTTGTCTTCTCTTTATTTATGATGAAACATACACGGGAAACCTCTTTTTTAGTATCAAATCCCACCCTGGAGGCACTTCCTGTTCCTGATGCAGCCTTCAGGGAGGGACGTTGCCGGCTCTACTCTCGGTAGGCGCAAGCGAGGCTGACGGCGTGCCATGTGTCATGGGGATGTGGCTCTCAGGCCCCAGCCGTCCCATGGAGGACCCCTAGGAGGGGAAGCTGAGTTTGGAGAAGGGCCTGTGCTTCTGTGGTTGAAGGGGGTTGCTCATTGTCGTGTTTGTCTATTTGTTGACGCACGGTGGGCGGCGCCTCTTCAGTGCGAGATCTTGCTTGGATGGCCTTCTGGACGCGCTAGCAACGTCATTGAAGGGACGATGGTGCCATCTGCTCTCCAGGGTAGCTGAGGGGATGGTAGACCGGTGACGTGCACTTCATTTACGATGTAGGTCACCCGTTTGACTATCCACCAGCGCCCGGTCCATCTGTGGGATGACATCTTGGTGCACATGGCAACTTCGGAGAAGATGTGGGAGGACGTGGGGCCCGTGGGACTCTGCAGGATTTCAGGAGGGGTTTCCCTTTGGGGGCCCCTCCTCCCACCTCCTTAAAATCAATATAAGCAATCATCAGTGAATAACCTCTCTTTTGGTTTCAAATCCTGCCCAGGAGGGCTGATAGCCTGGCCACAGACAGTGCCAGGACTGCAGAGGCCTGGGCTTCAGTGCCCCATCAGGGAAAGTCCCACCCCACACCACATGCTGACTGCAGGAGGTGTGTGTGTGGCCTGGTACAGGGGTGTGGTTTATCCTCGGAAGGGTTTGAGGAGTGGTGTGTGTGTGCAGGACAGGGCAGGTGTTGGGACAGCTGTGGTTGTGAGGGCCACTTTATTCTGTGCTACATGAAGAGAGGCTGTCTGACAAAGCTTGCCATGTGTTTGATGAATGCTACGTGGTCCATCTCTTTTCCATAGGAGGACTTCCTGGACATGAAGCTAGATTCCGGCAGGGCCACTGGTGTCAGCAACACTCCTGGTGAGTCATGGATGGGGGACTGAGGAGCTGGCAGCGTGATTGAGATGAGCCCTTCCTGTGTTGGAACCACTCAGAATCCAGCTGCTCCGTGGGCAGTGTCCAGTCCATACTTGGGGAAAGGGCTTTGTTGCCGTTGCTCATCTCTGTCTGTTGTTCAGCTCTGCTTGCCTTACGAGGCCCCAGATGCCCTGGATGCCCTCAGTGTCAGACTCTGCGGAAGATGTGTCCCGGCTGTGACACGCACTTCAGGGGAGGGCTGTTGGCGTCAGGTCCATGGAGAGGTATGGGAGTGGACATCTTGTCTGAGAGCAGACATTCTATTTCGGGTGTGTGTCTTGGTCCGTTCATCCTCAGTCTCCCTCCCATACCTAGGATGACTTGTGGAGAGAAGGCCTGCTCTGAAGGCTGAAGGTGGGACCCACAGCTCTCACCGCCCCGCCTTGGTATGTTCCCATGGCTACGGCAGAGGCACAAGAAAGTAATTAGAAACGCAGAAACTCCTTAAGGCCAAGGCTAGGAACTGCTGTATTTCTACCCATAGATCATTGACCAGAACAAGTTCCACGGCCGAACCCAAGGCAGGGGGCGGGGAGGCCCACCCCACCCGGGAGGGGATTGTGGTGAGGTGTGAATGCACGAACTGGTGAGGATTTGCCACCACCAAGTCAAGTGTCCACGTGGACCACCTGAGAACTTGAGTTTTATTCATTGCTCATTCATCCCTCCCTAACCCGCAGCTTCCGGTCTGCCCCGGGGGCCCTTCTCGGGCTCAGGCTGATCGACGGTGGTGACGCTGTGCCAGGTCCCCTGGTCATTCCATCTGTTTGAGGCAAATGTTAAAAAATCCCTTGTGCTACCCATTCTATGACAACTCCCTTGGCTCAGAGGCTCCATCAGGGCAGACACTTTGCTGTTTGTCCCTAAAGGGTGGGTGGTAGATCTCATCCATCTTATCTGGGGAGTTATTGTGATCTTCTGGTCCCTCCTCATCTATCCTCAGGAGGACTTTCAGGATGCAAAATCAGTGTTTCTGTGCCATTGTCATATTCTGTGCTACTGGAGGAGACTTTTTGTTATTGAGGAATTGAACACATCCTGCCCACAAGCACCTCCAGGACACAATGCCACCTGTGCAGAGGGGGCAGACCTGTTAGAAGTCTCCAAGGTCTTGAGGGGGGTTGTATGCACGGCCATATCTTTGTCACCTGTTGCCCGGTGCGCATCAGGACCCATGTGCTCTCAGGAAGCCTGCAGAAGTGATACCGGCCGCGGAGAAGCAGTGCTGTCAACGGTGCTGACGTGCGGTACTTAATGAGAAGTTGCCCGTGTTTTTTTCGCTTTATTTGTGACGAAACATTCGCGGTGCACTTCTTTTTCAGTATCCTATTCTGCCTTGAAGACGTCTTGGTTTGGGTGCAACTTCAGGGAAGGCACATGGGCCCCTATAGTGGATGCTGGTCAGGACCTCCCTACCCCATGTCTTTTCTCCCTTCCTAAATTTCTCCTTGTTTTTTTTTTTTTGTGAAAGCTCCCCTCTTCCCACCGTGTGCTTTGACTGCATTGACCCTACCCCACTTCCTCCACCAGCCCAGGCTTAAGCGAATCTCTTGATCTCTTCTTCTTTGCCACCGCAATTGCTTCCAGAATAGGCCCCTGACCCCCCTGGGCCAGTGATAGGCAAGGAGATGCTTGCTGCGGCTTCTGGGAAAGAAACTGTTTCTCCCTTTCCTGTGATAGCTGCCAGAGTAGACACTGTCTATTCCATTCAGCTGGAAATAGACGGTGAACTTTGATGTGAGCTTCGAAGCTCCCACAGCCATTTAAGGATTAAGAGGAGAGGGCTTGATGCCACACAGACACAGAAGAGGGAGTCTGTACCATGAAAGGCATCTTGGAGACCTAGAGAAGAGCCTGGGTGATATCATTTGAGTCTCTAGATCAAACCCTGCCTGAAGCTTGCTCTCTGTGCTTTTTAGTTATATACGTCTATACATCCCTTACTTGTTTAAGCCAGTTTGAGTTAGATTTTATCTTACTTGCAATACAAACAGATGATACCACAGTGTGTTTTCCAGTGTGACTGGGAAAGCCTGCATTTTTTCGATGATGTGTTTCTCACGGTTTGCCTATCTATCTTTAGCATCCTATTTAAGGCAGGGTCTTGGTGGAAGGTGACTTTTCTTATGGACTTACGCTTTCAAAGCTTTGTCTTAGTGATTTAATTTATGGTTGACAAATGATGCACAATTACCATGTTTTGTGTCCAGCAATGGGTCACTGGGTCTTCTCTGGAAGGCCTGAAGGATGGTGCGCCCCAGAACTTCTGCCCTGATTCACTCTCCCTCGAATCCACCTCTCCCTGGGAGGCTGCCCTGCAAGTGATGCGGACTTGGGGAAGCCGTTGTCCTTTCCTGGCCCCTGCTGTCGTTTGGCTCTTCTTTGTGGGTTGCCTGTATTTGTCACAACTCACACTGAACTGTCAGTGTTTTAGAACCAAGACATGCCTCCAGGGAACCCGGAGCACTTTAGGGAGGAGGCGCGGTGGTCAGCATCACGCAAGATGCACAGAGAGATGGGTCCACCGAGAGCCAGGGCTGCCTTGGTGGTTTGTTTCTCCTGATTCGATATCCTCGTCTTCCCATCTCTGAAGAGGAGGACTTCCTGGAACCATGGACTCATGGAGGAGATTCTACTTTTGGGTCCAGGACCATCCTATTTTCTCTGAAGTGATGCTCTCCATGAGCATTTGCAGGGTTGATAGTAAACATTCCGAAAGCCGTCTGCCCTGATTATTGAATTCTGCCCATGAAGACTTCCTGGGATCCCGAAGTAGAGGGAGTCTGGGATCGGTTTGCTTTATCCGTGATGACTGTCTGTCTGCCTCTGCTCAGTGTCAGCCCAGCTCTTCGCAGCATGCCCCCCGCCTCCCCTGGGGTGAGCCAACTTACCTGATGCTTTTAGGCTTAATTGAGCATAAGTTTGACTGGCAGTGTCTGCCCGGCCCTGCCCTCACGACCTGACCCTCAGTGTCCCTTCACGCCCAGGTGTGCCTCTGGCAGGGAGGACGTGCTCATCTCTGTTACCTGAAAAGAAGTTGCCCATGTTATTTTCGCTTTATATGTGACGAAACAAACATGGTGCACTTCTTTTTCGGTATCAAATATCTCCTTGAAGAGCTTCCATCCCCGATGGGACCCTGAGCATGGGACCTGGTGTCACTACCTCTCTTGGTATGTACATGGAAGATTTGTCCCGGCAGCCCCTCGGTGACTTTGTGTGTTGGTGGGCTCAGGGACCATGCTCAGTCCTCAGTCCACGCCCACCTCTCGGACAGGCACAGTTGGTGAGGCCTCAACCACATGCCAGTTCCGTGCTGCCAGGGAGGCTGGGGAGATGCACTTCCAGGCTCCATTGAGAAGCATTCCCCAACATTTGAGAAGAGTTCTGATCATAGCAGCCAAGAAAAAAATAAAACAGGAAGCAGCTGCCACAACAACAAAAACAAATAAACAGTGAAGACCCCTGCCCCCATCCGTTCTCTCCAGAGGCTTGAGGGGATGGCTGAAGGGGACATGAGGACATGCCACCTGGGGGACTGCCACCCACACCTCCACAGAAGAATTGACTGGGGGTAGCAGCTGTGGCAGAAGGCATCCCTGTGGTTCTGGGAGAAGGGATTTCCCAGACAGGTGATTCACTGGAGCCTAATCCTCCCAGTCCCGCTCTTTCTTTCTTTTTTTTTTCTTTTCTTTTCTTTTCTTTTTTTTTTTTTTTTTTGACACAGAGTCTCGCACTGTCACCTGGGCTGGAGTGCAATGGCACGATCTCGGCTCACTGTAACCTCTGCCTCCCAGGTTCAAGCGATTCTCCTGCCTCAGCCTTCCAAGTAGCTGGGATGACAGGCTCCCGACACCAGGCCCAGCTAATTTTTTGCATTTTTAGTAGAGACAGGGTTTCACTATGTTGGCCAGGCTGGTCTTGAACTCCTGACCTCGTGATCCGCGCCCGTCTCGGCCTCCCAAAGTGCTGGGATTACAGGCGCGAGCCACTGCGCCCGGCGCCCGCCCCACTCTTTCTAGGTGCCAGTCCTGCCTCTGAGAGATGTGCTCCTTGATCACCAACAGCAGAGAGACGGTGTCTGACGTTGGTGTCTGCCCCACATCGGGAGCAGTGAGCAATGGCTGACGGCAGAACACATGCCTTCCCGAAGACGCTGCTGTCCGGGTGTCCAGTCCCCACATCCAGTCCGTCCTTGGGCCCTGGAAGAGAAGAAGTTTCCCCAGTGTGTTCATTTTATTTGTGATGAATCATTTTTGGCCACTCTTTTTTTGGTATCAAATACCACTTGAAGGGAAAGGCTATTTGAGCTGAGAGCTTTGGTGGCATCAGCAGCTCTCTGGGGTGAGTGATGGGTGTTGCCCAGAGAGCATACGTGTCAGCCCCATGGCCGCCTGGTCCTCTGAACCTCAGCATCCCTGTCCCCTAGGAGGGCTTCCTGGAGCTCTGCCAGCCAGAACTAGAGGCTGTGGGACTGCTCTCCGGGCTACACTTTGGTACTGGAGGAGAGGTTATCTGTGTTTCTTCCCTTTATTTACGATGAAAAATATGGTGCACTTCTATTTGAGAATCATGTGCCATCGAGAAAGGCCAGAACCCACTTCTGGAAGGAGATGCTAACGGCAGTCCATTGGTGGCACTGGGACCATGCTGGCCTCAGCAGGTGCCCTTCGGACAGTGGCAGCTGCTCCACCCATCCCTTGGGTTCTGGCCTCCCTCCAGAGAACTTCCCGGTGGCAGAAACACTTTGGAGAAGCAGCACCGGTCTTCATGTCAGGAAATTCCATCAAGAAAGGCTGTCCAAGCTGTGGCCTGCACAGTCAACCCGTTTTACTCATTTGAGTGCCACCCTTCTAAATGATGGGGTGCCCACTTCAGGGAAGGTGCAGCTGTGGGAGCAGAAGGCAGGCCCCACAGTCTGTATATGACACGTGCCACTTGGCCGGTGGACCCTCAGCCTGAGGACCTCTGGAGGGGACACTGGTTCTGAGTCCCCTGTGGAAGGGGAAGCATAGTTGTTGGATGACGCACCATGGACAGTTCTCTTTCGACCAGAGCCTTGTCTCCCATCGAGGAGGGATTCTGCTCTCTCTGCTGTTTATGTCAGGAGAGGGTCACTGTCGCCTCCACCACCTCAGGTACGTCAGAGGAGGGCCTCAAGGAAGCATTGTGTCTCCAGTGGTACGTATCCTTGTGTGTTAACCCTCGCCGTCTGTTTCCTTTGCAGGAGGACACCCTGGGCTCTGGAAGAGAGACAGCACCCCAGAAGCTGGCCAGGAATGGTTGGAGGGAGGTTGTTGGTGATGTGTTCACTCTGTGTGTGGC